>NC_138551.1:6836741-7136741 GCF_964273705.1 Natrix helvetica
CCTCTTCCAGAGGCTGTTGGCCCAGATGACTTTGCTGTGCGGGCATCTGGGGCCCTCTCTTAACCACCGTGGCATTTGGTACACACGTTTGTTCTTCGGCAATTCCCTCCTCCGAGGCCTCCCCCTTGGTAGAACTCTTCATCACCATAAGTTGGGGATCCTCTTCCAGAGGTCGTTTAGGCTTTTCCCCCTCCGAGGCCTCCCCCTTAGTTGGACTCTTTGTCACCTTAAGTTGGGGATCCTCCTCCGGAGAATGTCTGCCCTTTTCCTCTTCCGAGGCCTCCCCCTTGGTAGGACACTTCCTCACCTTAAGTTGGGGATCCTCTTCCAGAGATTGTTGGCCCAGATGACTCTTCTGTGGTGGCATCTGGGACCCTCTCTTTACCGCCGTGGTGGTTGGCGCGCACGTTTGTGGCATTGGGGCTGGAGCCAAGCACTCTGACACTCTGTGGCCAAGTTGACAATGGTGGCATTTAATTGGGCCCCACGAGGAATGGAACCTAGTTACATCTCTAAACTCAGGAACCGTTTCATCACACTGCCTTGCTCTCCAACTTGCAGCTGCCCCCTTGGTAAACCCTTCTTCCATGGTGGAGATTGCTTCTCTGTAGGAAGGTGGAGTAAGAACCTTTTGGGGCATTGCAGATGCACCTTGTCCCGCTTCCCATCTTGCAGGCCTGGCTTTGGTAATCCCTTCTTCCATGTTGGTGATTGCTACTCTGTAGGAAGGTGGGGTAAGAACCACTTGGGGCCTTGCAAGCGCACATTTTCCCGCCATCCACAATGCAGGCCTCTGTTTGGTAATCCCTTCTTCCATGGAGATTTCTTCTCTGTAGGAAGGTCTGGTAAGAACCCTTTTTGGCCTTGCAGGGGAGACTGGAACCGGTGGGGAGGTCAATCCCTCGGTTGGCCACTGCCCAGCTTTCTGCCATGGTGCCATCTGCTGAGGGAGGGCAGGTGCCCGCTGGCATCCCTCCCATCCATGACCTGGGGTTAAGACCCATCCCGGGGTTGCCTGCTTCACAGGTTGCAGCTCAACCAATGATGGCTGGCTAGGGGGTTTTACGTGCCAAGGACCCTCCTGCTGGCTTGGAGGAGTTATGGGCCAAGTAGGTGCCCTTTGCTGGTTTGGATGAGTTATGGGCCAAGTAGGTGCCCTCTGCTGGCTTGGAGCATTTCCCCATGCTGATGGCAAAGGAGTTTGTAAGTAGCATCTCTTCCATCCAAGTCCTGGGAGGAAAGCCCAATTTACTGCCCAATTTGCTTCATTTACTGGTTGCAGCCCCATTTGTGGTGGCTTGCAAGTGACAGATGCTGGAAAAATCCCTTCTTCCTGCCTCCTTTGAAATTCCCATTTTGAAAGGGAATCTTTCTCCCAGCTATTTGCAGGGTGTAAAGCCATTTCATTTATTGCCGTCTGGAAGGAGCCCAAACCTCTGTTCTAGGGGTTGTTGTTTTTTCCAAGCCTTGTTTCCAAGCTGGGGGGAAGGAGGGGGAGCATGCACTCACAATTTGCTGAAGAAATATTTCTGCGACCTTCCTTCGTCTTGTCGTGTCTCCTCCTGCATTCCTCCTGATGCAATTAAACTGGAAACAACATTCCATTGCCTTTGAAGTTCCGCACTCAGCTTCTTATCACCAAAAGCTTCTCATTAATTCTTCGCTGATATTTACGCTGTCCCGGTCAGCATTGGGAATGCCGAGACCCCATCACCAGATCTTCCATCACCAGCCCTTCCCCCTTGATAGGGGGAGGGAGCTAGTGAAATATTTTTAAAGTAGAGAGTTGAAATAATGTTAGGGTTCTAAATACCATGCAGAAATAAATCATTGTCCAAGGCAAAACATCCTTTAAGGTCCAATTTATTCCGCAGGCAATTTAGCACAGCTATGGAAAATTTCAACTCTGAATTACATCCTGTAAGTTCACCTAGTTGAAAGTTCATGATCTCTCCCCACACCCACAAATCCATCACATGTTCCAATCATCATCTTCCACGCTGGCATGTACACCCATCTTCTTCCGGCCAGGTGTCGATATGCGGAGACAAAGATGACCTTGGCTTCTACAAAAGAATGTCAACAATCCATTCTACAATCCTACTCCTTTCTATTCCCCCCTCCCAACTACTACACTATTGAAACAGCATAGAAAATTATAAGAAAGTGTGGCAGGCCAAAGATCCTAAAAAGAACATAACTACAGGCCTGACATTAATTCTGTATTGACCATTCAAATATACGATCAATCTACCCTCACTGATCACTTATCCCAGGGGTGGGTTCCTGTACCGGTTGGCACCGGTTCGCTTCGCGCCCAATGTCCATTGCTTGCACATGTGCAGTTGCCTGAAAATTGTTCTTAGAATAATTAACAACTGTTGAACATCTTGCCTCCAGAAGTTGTGAATTCTCCAACGCTGGAAGCTGTTAAGATGATGTTGGATAACCATTTGTCTGAAGTGATGTAGGGTTCTCTGCCTAAACAGGGGATTGGACTAGAAGACCTCCAAGGTCCCTTCCAACTCCGTTATTCTACTCTATTCTAATAAAGTTATTATTGACTAGAGAAAATAACCATTGCTTGTGACTAGATATTTCCACCTGAAATCCAGATAGAGGTTTGTCAACAACTAGAGCTAAGCATATTTTAACATGTATATTATCAGGAATAACCTCACTGTCTGCTGATGCCCACAGGAATTATTCTCTCCAATGGCCACACCTGGAAACAACAGCGTCACATTGGCCTCACTTCTCTGCGGAAGCTGGGCCTGGGAAAGAAAAGCATTGAGCATCAAATAGAAGACGTGGCTCAGACATTGGTAGACGTCTTTAGAGAAACAAAAGGTAAGTCATTTGGGGTAATGACAATGCATCAAGTCCCCTATCTGCAGAAATCATTTCCATTCTGAGCAGTGGTGGGACTCAAATTTTTTTACTACCGGTTCTGTGGCCGTGGTTTGGTGTGAATGACATGGCTTGGTGGGCGTGGCTTGGTGGGCGTAGCCGGGGAAGAATACTGTAAAATCTCCATTCCCTCCCCACTCCAGGGGAAGGATACTGCAAAATCCCCATTTCCTCCCAATCAGCTGGGACTTGGGAGGCAGAGAATAGATGGGGACGGGGCCAGTCAGAAGTAATATTTACTGGTTGTCTGAACTACTCAAAATTTCCTCTACCAGTTTTCCAGAATTGGTTAGAACCTGCTGACAATCACCTCTGATTCTGAGCATTTTAAAAAAAACATGTGCATTCGATTTGATTTTTCTATTTTTCAAACAATTAGTTCCAAATTCTTTTCTTTCATCCCCTTAGAAGTCCTGTTCCCTAAACATTCAGTATAAAATATCTTCATTTGCAGGAGAGCCTTTTGACCCTTCGCTTCCAGTACTAAACGCAGTTTCTAACGTCATATGCGCTTTGAGTTTCGGACGCCAGTTTGCTCCTGATGATGAAAACTTCCAGAAGTTAATGCAATCCCTTGGTATTATTGTGCAATTCACTAGTGGCTTTTTTCATATGGTGAGTCATTTCAAGAGAGACAAAACTCCCCCCCCCCCAACCTATATTTTCATCAGCATTTTCATGGTCATGTAAGACTTGGAGGAAACCTTGCCAGGGACGTGCGGTCAGGGGAGGCAGGTGAAGCAGAGCCTCACCTCTCTTCATGAAATAATAGTATATAATATTAGGCACCTGAGGACAGAACACGAAGCAATGGGTGGAAACTAATCAAGGAGAGAAGCAACATAGAACTGAGGAGAAACTTCCTGACAGTTAGAACAATTAATCAGTGGAACAGAAGTTGCCTCCAGAAGTTGTGAATGCCCCAACACTGGAAGTCTTTAAGAAGATGTTGGATAGCCATTTGTCTGGAACGGTATAGGGTTTCCTGCCTAGGCAGGGGGTTGGACTAGAAGACCTCCAAGGTCCCTTCCAACTCTACTATTGTATTGTATTGTATTGTATTGTATTGCCTGAATATGGGAGGAAGGTCACACTCCCTCTTTCTGTCCTTCGGCTTCATCACAGAAGACCATGCAGGCAGAAAACCATATTTTTATTTTTAATGTTGCCTTTTATATTTGTGTTGTATTTGTACTGATAAATAAATAAAGGGAGACTAGTATAGATCTATTTCGAGCTAATTAGCTCTCATCAGCTAGCCATACCCTTACTGGGATTTGAACCTGTGCTGTTATATATCTCAGGCAGGAGTCTTAGCCACTAAGCCACAGGATCGCCTCCTGTGATGAAGCCGAAGGACAGAAAGAGGGAGTGTGACCTTCCTCCCATATTCAGGCATACCAGGGGTTGTAACACAAATATATACTTATTTCCCTGGCTCAACTGATAAGGAGGCGATCCTGTGGCTATACTAGTCTCCCTTTATTTATTTATCAGTACAAATATAACACAAATATAAAAGGCAACATTAAAAATAAAAATATGGTTTTCTGCCTGCATGGTCTTCTGTGATGAAGCCGAAGGACAGAAAGAGGGAGTAGTGACCTTCCTCCCATATTTAGGCATACCAGGGGTTGTAACACTACATACATACATACATACATACATACATACATACATACATACATACATATATATATATATATATATATATATATATATATAATATTCTAATATTATATACATCCGTACGGCCGGGCCCGGGAGCTGCGGAGGCAGAAATGTTGTCGGCGCTCCCGGATGACGAAGGCACGAAAGCGACTGGGTTCCCCAGTCGATTTCGTGCCTTTGTCATCCGGGAGCGCCGACAACATTTCTGCCTCCGCCCTCCACAGCTCCCGGGTGCGCCCTGATGGAGGTAGCCAGAATGGCGCCGAGGCAGTCCGGCAGGCGAGCGACCGAGGATCAGGCTGCCTCGCTCGCTCTTTCGTTCGCCCAGACCACCTTGGCATTGCTGTGGCTACATCCGTTTGGCAGTGCCCGGGAGCTGTGGAGGGCGGAGGCAGAAATGTTGTCGGCACTCCCGGATGACGAAGGCATGAAAGCGACTGGGGAATGACGAGAACCTTCCTGCCTCTGCTGGATTTCGTGCGCTGGGTTGCCTTCGTCATCCGGGAGCGCCGACAACATTTCTGCCTCCGCCCTCCGCAGCTCCCGGGGGCAGCTAGACGGATGTAGCCACAGCGACGCCGAGGCGGTCCAGGCGGACGTAAGAGCGAGCGAGGCAGCCTGATCCTCGGTCGCTTGCCCGCCGGACTGCCTCGGTGCCATTCTGGCTACCTCCGTCCGGGCGCGCCCAGGAGCTGCGGAGGGCGGAGGCAGAAATGTTGTCGGTGCTCCCGGATGACGAAGGCACAAAAGCGACTGGGGAACGAAGAGAACCTTCCTGCCTCTGCTGGATTTCGCGCGCTCCTCGCGACTGCAATATGCCAGCCTCACCAACCATAAACCAGCCATAAACCTCACCCCACGTCACTGAACCTTGCAAATCATCAAATGTACTCTTCTCTCCAGTATGTGTATACGCCCTCAAGAAAGTCTTGAGGACTTTTAAAATTTGACACTACTATGTATTGTTTACCATGTTTTAATCTGTTTACAATATTTTTTTTGTTTGATTAGATTACTTCTGTTCTATCAGCTGCTGAGAGTCTTCTGTAATTGTGGTGGGAAATAAATTAGTTTTCCTCTTCTTTTTCTGGTAGGTGTATGATTTGTTCACCCCATTTATGAACTACCTCCCAGGACCTCACAAGAAAGCCCTTGCTGCTACAGCCTGGATCCTTTCCTTTGCAAAGCAAGAAATACAGAAACACAAGGAATCCGGCTCACTCCATGAGCCACAAGATTTCATTGATTACTATCTTCTTGAGATGGAGAAGGTATGGGTTTATTGTAATTCAATACATGGGCAAGGAAACAAAAGAGCTACCATATTTTTTGGAGTATAAGATGTTACAAAGTATAAGATGCACCTAGCTTTTTGGGAGGAAAACAAGGGGGGAAAATCTGCTTCTGCCTCCCAGCAATTTGCCTCCTTGCAACAAACAGCAAACAGTACAGAAAATATACACTGTTTGTATACAGTGTTACATTTCAGACTGTACTTGTACAGATGCTGTTAAAATTGATGTGCTTTTTGGAACTATAGTTATTCTCTGCTATCTAAAAGAAGATACAATAGCACTGAGCCTCTTCAGATCAAGCATTTCTTTTAAAAAGCTTCTTCATTTTGTTAAGCTGTCTAGAACAATAATACAGCAGTCTTAAAAAAATAAGTCTAATAATTTGAACATTCTGTAGGCATTTATAGTTATTGACGTACCTTCTTGCAGCAAACAGAAAACTGTCTAATTAGCACAAGAAAACAAATCTGCTTCTGCCTCCTGGCAATTTGCCTCGTGGAGCAAACAGCAAGTTTCACTTTCAGTTTAAGAGCACCTCCCAATCGTCAGCTGTTTCAGGCTGCAGGGATTGCTATAGCCTATTGCAGCCTTTTTAAGCCCCATTTTCCCTGTTTGCGGCAAGGAGGTAAATTGCTGGGAGGCAGAGGCCAAAGGGAGGGTGAACGGTGGGTTGGTGGGGCTACATTCAGTGTATAAGCGCACCCAAATTTTCACTCTCTTTTAGGGGGCGACAGTGCGTCTTATGCTCTGAAAATTACACTACTTGTTACTGTGTATTAATGATTCACCTGTGGAGGTGGTTAGCAGCATCGGGTTTCTGGGTGTGCAACTAACAAGAAGCTAGCTTGGTTGCTCAACAGTGAGACACTGATGAAGGAGGCACAGGTTCACCTCCATTTTCTGTGTTGCATGAGAAAAGTACATGTTCTATCTCCTGCCCTCACCACTTTCTATAGAGGGATGATCGAGAGCATCCTATGCATATTGTGTTACTCTCTGGTCTGGAAGCATTACTGCTTTGGACAGGAAGGCTGTGCAGAGAGTGGTGAGGATGGCAGAAAAGATAGTTGGTGGTTCACTTCCTTCTATCCAGAACAGGCCATATAAATGATGCTTGAGTAGGGTCCGCCGTACAGTGTTATCTGGGATGCTACACATCCTCTTTGTGACTTCTTTTCCTTGTTACCTTCAGGGGTGGGGGGTTGTAGTATCCAAAGCAGAATATCTAGATTCAGTCACAGTTTTGTACCATATAATATCAATCTCGTTTCCTCTTCCTCTTTCCGCTATGTATTCAAAATGGACAGTGATTAATATCTGTTTGTATATACCATATTTTTCGGAGTAGAAGACACTCCAGAGTATAAGACGCACCTTAGATTTTGGGGAGGAAAACAAGAAAAAAATTCTGTCTCTGCCTACTACCATCCTTCGCTATTCATCCGGCTAGTGTCCTTGCAGCAAATAGCGAACAGCCAGGTCAGCTTTAGCACATTATTGCAGCTTGATTCAGCATGAGCAGCTGATTGGCAGGTGGATCAGCCTCCTGGAATACCCCCAATCAGCTGTTCCAGGCTGCAGGGATTGCCACAGACCATCGCCGCCTCCGTGTCTCGTGTTTTTAGCCTCCATGCCTCACATTTTTGGCCTCTGAATGCTCCATTTCAGACCCATTCAAGGCTATGGGGATCACCATAGCACATCGCTGCCGATCTCTGCCTCCGTGCATCATGTTTTTGGCCTCTGCACATTGCGTTTTTGGGCGGTTCCATATGGCGATGTGACGGCGGCACTAGCGTCAGTTAC
Organism: Natrix helvetica; assembly: GCF_964273705.1. Classification (NCBI taxonomy): domain Eukaryota; kingdom Metazoa; phylum Chordata; class Lepidosauria; order Squamata; family Natricidae; genus Natrix; species Natrix helvetica. The sequence goes on from NC_138551.1 coordinate 6,844,424, forward strand.
ATATGCAAACATTTACTGACGTAACCAACTAAAAACTGAAATGATATTCATCAAAGTTCTTCCAAAGCCAAACCTCTCTTTGATCTGGATTACTTTAACACAGAGTCTTACTAAGTATAAATCTACCACTATAATTATTACCCTCCTACATTGGTTTTCCTATATAACTACCAAGAACATATTTATTCTCATGATTTGTGACACAGAAGCAAAAATAACCAAAGAAAAGCTGTGTAGAATTCATCATAAATTACATATGTAGTGGTTTGATAGGAATTAATTGGATATGAATGGTAAATGGTGACTATGAAAGGAAGATTAGAAATTTTGTTATGACATAAAAGCTAATAATAAAAAATTAAATTAAATCTAGTTAAACTTTGAGTATTAAGTCAAAAAATGTGATAATGGACATAGTCAAATAAATGATTGATAATGATAATGATAATAACGTATATATATGTATTGGCTTAATAAAAGGAAATTGGATATAAATTGTAAACATTGATTTGGAAAGGAGGACTAGAAACTTGGTTACTAAATATTATTGATTTTTTTTATTGCAAACTTTTATTGATTTTACAAATTTTACAGGGGAAAAGGGTTAAAAGGTTATAGAACATTTTGACAGCTACCTCGTGTGGGGGGAGAAGCCCCCCCAAGTCTCGCAACTTTTACAAACAAGAATGGAAAAATATCAACATTTGCATAAGTATTAGTAGTTTTAAGTTTAACACTAAATCATCAGTATGTTTCAATCATTTTGTTTTGTATCACTTCCATAAAGGTACATTGTAACAACAATTGCAGTAATGTTTCAAATCACTTTTGTGATCTGAGTCTTCTAGTTGTCACATCCTCCCCTCCGTCCACTGGCAGAGCCTCAGCCCCTCCCTCCCTTGTTTCTTGTGTACCATCCCCCATTTCACCTAAGAGAGCACTGTGTTTTTTAGTGAAAGCCCTCCCAGAAAATCAACATGCCTTCTGGTAACAACCACCTAAACCAGACCCCATTATTATATAATTTTTTTGCTAAGAAGGAATATTTCCTTCTCTTATCTCTTACTTTCTTTGGGATCTGTTTAAGAATGGTTATTTCTTTATCCTTATATTTTAGTGGTCCTCCCCTTTGAGCTCCTAGAACCTCATCTCTTGTGGTCTTTCTAAGAAATTTAACATGAACTTCCCTTGGAACATTGTGTGTTCTTGTATAGGCTGAATTAATCCTATAGATCAGGTCAATATCCCACCAGAGCTGTTGTTTATCTATATTAATGTATTCTGCTAGTATTGTGGTCATAATTTCCTTAAGATCTTCGTTCTCAACTTCTGGCAAGTTTTGGAACCTAAGGAAAAAAGACATCCTTTCAAATTCCATTTTTATCATGTGGTTTTCAAATTCTACATTCCCCCTTTGGATTATCTTCACCTCGTCTCTCATCCCAACCGCACCCTCCTCCAGTACACCTATCCTCTGTTCATTCCGTATGGATTGTTGTTTCGTTTCTGTGAGCTGATCATTTAAGTCCTGCAGTTGTTTTTTCATTTCGTCCTGTCCCTTTAAGATAGATTGAATAAACAAATCCTTTGCATTCTCTTCAGGGGCTTTAGGTTGTAAAAAAGACCCCAATTGTGACTGGTGAGCAATCAGGCTTGACGTGGAAGATGTCGGGGCCGATGAGGCCTTACCAGGCTATAACTTCTTTGGACCCATCATGAAGCTGAGAGATAATTATTGTTCTATACAAAGAAATTGTGTCTGTGGGAAAGCACAGCCGGTAGAGATCACCAGGCAAACAAATCCAAAAGGGAATAAATCCTCTGATACAAAACAAAAGCAGATAGGTGGGTCAAGATATTCCAAATCCAAGGGAAAAACGTATTTGAAGAGGCTCCTGGAGATCTCTGGGGTGGAAATTAGTTCAAAGCACACAAAGTTTTCCAAGGGAGGAGTCTCATTCACAAAGACAAAGAAGAAAGAAGAAGTTGGCCATCTTGGCTCAGCCAGCACAGGTGGTCAGGAGACAAGATCAAAGTTCCCATACATAGTTTAGAGAAGAATCAGCTCAGCCATCCATTCTCTTGCAGTTGTAGTCAGAAAAGAAAATTTGTTCCCATTATTTAAGGGAAGTGAAAGTAATTTTAAACTTTCTCTCTCTCCCATACAAGAGAGAGATTTTCCAAGTGCCGCTTTTCCAAGGGGGGTGGAAATTCCCCCCCCTCCAATCTTGACTCCTCCAAAGGTTGAAACAGAGTCCCCCCCCCCCAAAAAAACTGCAAATCAATCAATAGAGTAGAAATAGTAAAAGACCTGGGGAGACCTCTCACCTCTCCGCGCTTCAGCTGTATCTTTCAATTGTCAATTCCTTCCAGGCTGAGTTCGGCGAAGCGCGCGGTGGCATTCCGCGTGCCCCCTACGCTTCCCAGCTCCTGGGGCAAAGCTGAAGACCCCCCGCAGCTGCTGCCATTCCAGGGGGGTCCCAGCAAGCCGCCCCTACGACAGGGCGCCCCTCCAAGGCACCCTGTGCTCCCCCTAGGATTTAGGGGAGCCCACCGAGACAGCGGGAAGTGGACGCACATGTCCGTCGCCTTCGGCTGCCGGAAATCGTCTCAAATATTATTGATTTTTACTTAGAATAGGTCATAAGGATTTAATGTTATTGTATGATATTGGAAATAGCTAACGAAATGCCATTATGTGGTTATGTTTTAAACTTTGGAATGTTCTATGCAAAAGGACCTTAAAACAATTATAGTCAAATGAAAATTGAGGTATGATGATAGTAATATCTATAAATATATTTGATTTAAAATATATGATTTGATATGAATTATAGGTGATGACTGTGGAAGAGACGCACAAAAGCTTTTTGTAAACCAATGGACACACTTCTATACTATGTAAAGAAAGAGGATTCTTTTTGTTGTGTTTGTGTGTGGTTATGCAAAAATAAAAATTAAAAAAAAATCAAAACAAAGAAAGAATTCATCATAAATTTCACTTTCACATTTTAAACATCAGAGCAAGAATGACCCCGACTCCACCTACGATGAAGAAAACTTGGCTCAGTGTATTTATGATTTTTTTGGTGCTGGAACAGATACAACCTTTGTTTCTATGAAGTGGGCACTGATCCTCTTGGCAAGTCATCCTGATATCCAAGGTGAGAGAAATCTGGGCAGTGGGAGCAAGAGCCACCCGCAGGAACTAAAACCCACAGGGATTGTTATGTATTGAATATATATTGTGTGAAGCCTTGCTGAAGGCCACACTTGGAATACTGCATTCAGTCCTGGTCGCCACGATGTAAAAAAGATGTGGAGACTCTAGAAAGAGTGCAGAGAAGAGCAACAAAGATGATTAGGGGACTGGAGACTAAAACATATGAAGAACGGTTGCAGGAACTGGGTATGTTTAGCTTAAGAGAAAGAAGGACTAGGGGAGACATGATAGCATTATTCCAATATCTCAGAGGTTGCCACAAAAAAGAGGGAGTCAAACTATTCTCCAAAGCACCTGAGGGTAGAACAAGAAGCAATGGGTGGAAACTAATCAAGGAGAGAAGCAACTTAGAACTGAGGAGAAATTTCCTGACAGTGAGAACAATTAATCAGTGGAACAGCTTGCCTCCAGAAGTTGTGAATGCCCCAACACTGGAAGTCTTTAAGAAGATGTTGGATAGCCATCTGTCTGAAACGGTATAGGGTTTCCTGCCTAGGCAGGGGGTTGGACTAGAAGACCTCCAAGGTCCCTTCCAACTCTACTATTGTATTGTATTGTATTGTATTGTATTGAAGGGAAATTAACCTTTAGATGACCCTAACTGTTAACCTTTACTGTTTTGGAGGGAAACGCAGAACATTCACATTTGGGCGGGCTTTTTCAAGTATTACGATTGGTTAAGACCCTTTGGCAGTGGTGAAATTCAAATTTTTTTACTACCAGTTCTGTGGGGGTAATGTGGTGGGCTTGGTGTGGCTTGGTGGGTGTGGCTTGGTGGGTATGGCAGCAGGTGTGGCTAGGTGGGCGTGGCTTGGTGGGCGTGGCTTGGTGGGCGTGGCAGGGGAAGGATTCTGTAAAATCCCCATTCCCTCCCCACTCCAGGGGAAGGATACTGCAAAATCTCCATTCCCTCCCCACTCCAGGGGAAGGATACTGCAAAATCTCCATTCCCTCCCCACTCCAGGGGAAGGATACTGCAAAATCCCCATTCCCTCCCCACTGCAGGGGAAGGATTCTGTAAAATCCCCATTCCCTCCCCACTCCAGGGGAAGGATACTGCAAAATCCCCATTCCCTCCCCACTGCAGGGGAAGGATTCTGTAAAATCCCCATTCCCTCCCCAATCTGACGCCAGCCAGAGGTAGCATTTGCCAGTTCTACAAACTAATCAAAATTTCCGCTACCAGTTCTCCAGAACCTGCTGGATTTGACCCCTGCCCTGTGGGCCCCCGGGTATCAATTACAAGGATTTGCCTGCAGTTCCTCAGTTCCAGTTTTGCATCAATAAATGTTGTATCTCTGCTGGTTGGTTCCTGCCTACTGAAACCCACTACACAATAGGAGTCATTTAAAATTATTTGAAATATCAATGGTTATTGAAAAATAAATTGAAGCTGTTCTTCATAATAATTTCCTAGGTGAATTTTTGAACGTATAATCACAAACATGAGCTTAGCAGGATTAGTGGAAATCAAGAATATACATATGGAGAGCCTTCTTTGATGTCCTCAGTAAAGTTCTGAGTGGTGAACCAAAAAATAGAAATTAGTACAGATCTGAAACCTCTAACACACTTTAAATGTAAAAATCCACCAGGATTTTCAGGCTTAGTACTTCTTCTCAGGACTTGTTCTTGAATGTAGAAAGCCAATTGACACAAGAGGGCTAGTGCAAAAAATTGGTTGCTTGAGAAAATATTTTCAAGACAGTTGCTATTTTTTTTTTAACTGAATCAGATTTCCAAACTGGTTGTGACTGAATTCTGACAACTGAATTGACTGAAGGAGATTCAATGGAATCTTTGAAGTAAATCAACCATTTGCATCCATTTGGACCAGTTCTAATCATTGCTAAGAAAATGCATTTTTAATCCTTCTTCCTGACACTCAAAAGGAGAATGGGATTACATTTAAAGGCCTCAAAGGCTATTCTACAGTACTACTGAGGATTAATATTAGGAAATAAATAAGTGAACCACAATACTGTAAATGAAGCCTCTATCTCCATCATTTTTTTTTCCTAGAGAAAGTCAAGAAGGAGATTGAAGATGTGTTTGGCTTCTCACGGTCAATTTCCTATCAGGATCGGAAGAATCTTCCCTACACCAATGCCGTGATTCATGAAATGCAGCGTTTTAAGTACGCCTTGCTATTTGGGGTTCCCAGGCAAAGTAAAAAGGACGTGAAGATGAGGGGATACCACATTCCAAAGGTGAGAAATGTGGCGAGGGTGCATGCCAGTACTCCAACATAGAAGGAAAAGCAGAATAAAGGAAATCCTCAACTTATAGTCACTTAACAACTGTTCAAAGTTACAACAGACCACTGGTGGGATTCAGCCAATTCGGGCCAGTTTGGGCGAACTGGTTGTTAAATTGCTGGCTGGCCCCGCCCAATCCTGCCCCACCCCTTCCAGGAATCCCCATCCCCCTCTGTCGCCCGTTTTTGCTCCCAGGGGGGTGTAGGAGGCGGAGTGCTGCCTGTCACACCCCCTGGCCACACCCCCTGGCCACACTGACCATGGCCACGCCCACCCACCCAGTCATTAGGGCAGAGAACTAATCATTAAATTATTTGACTCCCACCACTGCAACATACCCCCCCTCCCAAAGCTACTTATGACCCAGTGTCAAAGTCACAGTCACTACAGCAGCCCCACAGGCATTTGTCCTTATGAGCAACCTCAGAGACACTGAAATGCACCTGTCTATTCCCCCCACCACCACCATCCTGCCCTGCCAGTACCGACAAATACTGGGCCAATTTTACCCCCCCCCCCCTGAATTCCACATACTCCTCACCACTTACTTTTTACCATACACCTCCTTCTGGAAGCTCCACAGATCATGCTAAGGAAGAGAGCACGCTTCTCTTTCCCTTAAGAGAAATATGGATCCATAAAGGTCAAACTAGGAGCAAATGTTTCATCCATATTCTTGGAACTTCTCTGCTGTTTCCCTTATGGAATTGCTCTGTTTAATCATCTTTTTTTTTTTTACAGGGGACCTTTATTGCCCCAGACCTGCGCTCTGTTCTTCTAGATCCTGAACAATGGGAGAAACCTAAGGAATTCAACCCAAATCACTTTTTAGACAAGGAGGGGAAGTTCGTTGAACGGGAAGAGTTCCTAGCATTCGGAACAGGTAAATCCAAGATAACGAACAGGTTCCCAACACCATCGTCACCCCTGAGATCCTCTGGGATCATCATGGTCTGAATAAAAAAAAGCTCAGCATTCCTAACTCCTTCCAGCTTCAAAACTAAGAGTCTGAAATTCCCCTTAGGGAATTTGTGACGTATGAAGAAATACTCGTTTTATTTCTTTATTGCATCCCATTTTTATTATTTTTACAAATTACTCAAATGGCGAATATATCCAATACCCTCCTCCTCCTATTGTCCCCACAACAACAATCTTGTAAGGTGAGCTGGACTGCGAGAGAAGGACTGACCTAAGAACGCCCAGCTGGCTTTCATGGCTAAGGTGTGACTAGAACTCAAAGCCTCCCAGTTTCTAACCTGGTGCCTTAACCACTAGACCAAAATGGCTTTCATACCCAGTAGAGCTTTGTAAGGAATGTACAAGACTGTACAATTATCTTCAGTGCTTGGGGGAGAATTGTTAGATAAACCCAAAGAAAATTAGCCCAATTACAGCTTCTTACGGATGGAACCGGACCACAGGGTTATAGTCCCAGACAGGGAGGATTATGAATGACTAATATGGGTCCCCAAAATGCAATGTGCGTGCTCCCCTGTGCATGCCCCTGATGTGCATGTGGTCCCCCCACATGTGCCTACCCCCACCTGTGCATGACCCCACCTGCACACATCCCACCCCCGCACACATGCATGCATGACACACACACCCCCGAATGCACCTCTTGCGCATTATACAGGGGCATGGGGCATGCAGGGGTTGTCATTGCTTTGCCAAAAACCCATGAGGTCGCTGTTTCAACCTCTGTGTCAATATCTGCAGTTATTAAGTGAATCACATGGCTATTAAGTAAATCCTCCTTTTCCCCTTCATGGGCTGCCTTTGAGCTCCATGGGCCCTGGAACAATGTACTGGCTGCAAACCCCCCCCCCCTCCTTAGGCCTGGTGCCAGATGCATTAAGCGCCTCCATTTTAATGAATGCAGAGTTCCTTCCACCACAGTGCTTCCACTCCTGTCTGTTACTTCATGTCAGCTCTGTCCAGCTCAGAGGGCTGGAGCTGCCATTCAGAGGAGAAGACTGGGCCAGTGTATACAGTGAATCCTTCTCCACCGATGGTATGGATAGCAAAGGGCGTAAAAAAACACAGCTTCAACCATGGTAGATTGGAAAACTTATGACTCTTGCTATCTGCTGTCCCCTCCACACCCACAATTCCAGAAATCCTATCCCAACCCATTGCCGCCTCCATTTGCCACTCTTTCATGGGTATCCTCTCCTTTCACTCCTCCATAGCCAATCCAGTTATTGTAGGCAGGAAGGGAGCCAATGCAATAAGAATCTAAAAGTCATTCACTCAATTACCACTCCTGCAACCCAGGGGTGAAATGCTACCGGTTCGGACCAGTTCGCCCGAACCAATAGCAAAGATGCCAGCTATTCACCCGAACTGATAGTTTTAAAAAAATGCTACCGGTTCGGGCGAACTGTTTTTTTCAACAATCATCTGTCTTTGCCTTTGATTGCCTTTGAAATGATGTACCATCTAGGACAGGGGTGACAAACTCAAGGCCCGCAGGCCAGATCCAGTGTTTAGATCTGGCCCGTAGGATCGCCATGGAAACAATGAAGGAATGGCCCACAGTGCCTCTGAAAACAGAGCACGGGAAATTTTTCACTGGCAGAGATTGCAGGAATCCATCGCAGCCAAAAACTGAGCTTGCCGGGGTCCATGTACAGCCCTCCCGAGCTCTGTTTCAACTGGCAGAGGGTTGCAGGAGACTGTCACAGCCGAAAACAGAGCTTGGAAGTGCTTGGACCACAGATGCCCCTGACACGAGTGACGTCAAGTTGGCCATGCCCGCCGCCCCTGGCCACACCTGTCATCTTCCCCCGAGATCAAACACAACCCTGATGCGGCCCTCAATGAAATCAAGTTTGACACCCCCATCTAGTATGTATCTTGAGTTAAATCCCGCCAAGGGGATTCCCTTGCTTATGGGGTATACTCTGGAGAACAGATTATCATCCCCTTTATGCATGCTTTGTTTCATCTGCAGGTCTACGTATATGTTTGGGAGAGCAGCTGGCAAGAATTGAGATCTTCATCCTTCTGACCAGCCTCTTGAGGGCCTTCAGCTTCCAGTTGCCTGAAGGAGTAAAGGGATTCAACGAAAAACCTGTTGTAAAAATAACATTGCCTCCACAGCCTTACAAGATATGTGCTATTCCCCACAAATCTTAAACTTATAAAAACACCACACAAAGGATTAAACTAATTACAGTACACGTTCAATGGCTAAATGCTTCCTATATGCCTATTCTCTTAATTGGAGCTTCCACCTCCATTTACTCTACATGTCTTCAACCTACCGTATTTTTCGGAGTATCAGATGCACCTTTTTTCCTCAAAAAAGAGGCTGAAAATCTGGGTGCGTCTTATACACCAAATACAGCATTTTTTTGCCTCCCAAAGCCCCGCCCCTTCACCAAATGGCCGTGCATACCCTTATGGAGGCTTTCAGAGAGCCCCCAGCAGCACTCTGTAAGCCTCCATAAGGCTAAGCATGCAATTTCATTGATGAAAAATGGGCCCATTTTTGCAAAAAAAACCAGGCCATTTTTTGCTCGTTTTTGCCCCCTCCGCAAGAGCACTCTGCAAGCCCCCCCCCCCTCCAAGGCTATTCATGCCTTTTTTTGAAAAAAATGGGCCCGTTTTCACAAAAAACAGACCGTTTTGGGGAGATTTGCAGAGTGCAAAAACTTTTTTTTCCTTTTGGAAAGTTCTTTAACTGATTGATGAGCATTATATTGATCAAGTGCTGTGCCAGCAGAAACACCTCCCTATGTACGTATTTCTCTCTCTCTATCCCTTTACCTACCTACCTACCTACTCTCTCTCTTTCTCTCCCTACCTATCTACTGTATTTCTCTCTCACACTTTCCATTTATCTCTCTCTATCCCTCTACCTACCTATCTACACACTCTCTTTGTTCCTACCTACCTACTGCATTTCTCTATCTCTCTCTATTTCTCTCTTTCTATCCCTCTATCTACCTACCTACTTAACTACTCTCTCTCTCTCTCCCTACCTACCTACTGTATTACTCTCTCTTTCTCTCCCTCTCTATCCCTCTATCTACCTACCTACTTCTTTAAAAAAATTGCCTCTTCAAAACCTTGGTGCGTCTTATACTCTGGTGTGTCTTATACTCCAAAAAATACAATATTGCTGGGTTCACATAACATAGTGACCAGTTCACATAACACAACTTAACCAGATCAACAAAAGATCTGGAAATTGTAGCTGAAACAATTGCTAAGTAAGCTTGTTTAATTTTGCCTTTGTTTTCTTTTGAATGCCAATAAAAGATATTCATTTCAGTTTACTCTTAGTGTCTTTTTCTTTTTTTACTTTTAATACATTTCTTCTGTTGGCTTCAGCCAGAACAGAAGGTAACATTTCTTAAAATTACACTTTTAAATCATACGTCCCTCAAAGAGAAAAGAGAAGCATTTCCATTGCAGGTCATCTTGGTAAAGTACGTGTGCTATTTTATAAAGCATCCAACCCAGAATCTTTCTTAAATTTTACATTGCCTGCCTTTACAAGCCACTTAAATTGCAGTTAGTCTAAAACACAATGGCCCGTGTTAAGGGACTGGAGGCTAAAACATACGAAGAACAGTTTTAGGAACTGGGTATGTCTAGTTTAATGAAAAGAAGGACTAGGGGAGACATGATAGCAGTTTTCCAATATCTCAGAGGTTGCCACAAATCAGAGGGAATCAAACTATTCTCCAAGGCACCTGAGGGTAGAACAAGAAGCAATGGGTGGAAACTAATCAAGGAGAGAAGCAACTTAGAACTGAGGAGAAATTTCCTGACAGTTAGAAGCATTAATCAGTGGAACAACTTGCCTCCAGAAGTTGAGAATTCTCCAACACTGGACGTTTTTAAGAAGATGTTGGATAGCCATTTGTCTGAAACGATATAGGGTTTCCTGCCTAGGCAAGGGGTTAGACTAGAAGACCTCCAAGGTCCCTTCCAACTCTGTTATTCTGTTCTATGTGCTAACTGTACCTATCCAACTGGCCCTACACTGACTGCCACTTATTTTCTGGATGTAATCGAAAGAGATGGTTTTGACCTCTAAATCCCTTTATACTGGAATGCCTCAAACTCACAGAATTGCCTGCTACAACCAGGATTATTTCAATTTATTAGGGTCCTCAGAAGAAAATGCCTTGTAGTGTCTCACTTTCCAGAAATTAAAAGATCTTGAAATGAGGATAGACTGTTCCTCACTTGCTGTCCCTGTTTTCTGGACAGACTCTCAGTAGATACGTAAGTAAATTTATTGTTAAAAGTCTGTAGAGATTCTATCAATGTTGTTGATATGGACAACACTGAATGGAATTTGCACTGGCTATGGGAGATGTGGTGATGCCCTCCATAACTGAGGCAAAATCCTACCAGTGAATTGTGACTGCAGGGAGGAAAAGCAAAGTATCCAACATATAGTGAGAGAGCGCCAAAATAGAGCAGAGACTTTGCTGGTTTCCTGGCAGTGACAAATGAAGCAAAAACATAAATCTGTAATCCAGATATACGTTTATGATATTTTAGATTTTATATGTCATATTTTGGATTTTTATCTCCTGCGTTTTTATCGAATTGCGTAATACGAATGTGCAATATACGATGATACTGTTGTAACCAAAGGTCATGATTTATCATGTGCCATAAAATAATAGTAATATATGGTAAAATAAGACGATAAATGGGCTTTATGGCTTTAAATGTTGCAAGTGCCCAGAGTTGCCTTGAGACAAGGAGTGGCAAATAAAATAAAATAAAATAATAAAATAAAATAAAATAAAATAAAATAAAATAATAAAATAAAATAAATAAAATAAAATAAAATAAAATAAATAATAAATAAAATAAATAATAAAATAAATAAAATAAATAAATAAAATAAAATAAAATAAAATAAAATAAAATAAATAAAATATAAAATATAAAATAAAATAATAAAATATAAAATAAAATAATAAAATATAAAATAAAATATAATATAATATAATATAAAATAAAGTGTTCATGTAAAAAGGCTACATAAAAATAAAGCCAGCACTACAGCTAAAAACTTAAATATGCCCTCAAAGCCCTCCCTTTGTCTTAATCTTTAACATTTTTAATCATCCTTGCCTGTTTTTAAATTTTAACTTTTATGCACTGTTTTTATATATTAATAAATATGATTTTTTAATTTAATTTAATTTAATTTAATTTAATTTAATTTAATCTAATCTAATCTAATCTAATCTAATCTAATTTAATTTAATTTAATTTAATTTAATTTAATTTAATTTAATTTAATTTAATTATTTAATTTAATTTAATAATTTAATTTGATTTGATTTGATTTGATTTGATTTGATTTGATTTAATTTAATTTAATTTAATTTAATTAATTTAATTTAATTTATTTAATTTAATTAATTTAATTTAATTTAATTTAATTTAATTTAATTTAATTAATTTAATTTAATTTAATTTAATTATTTAATTTAATTTAATTTAATTTAATTATTTAATTTAATTATTTAAATATATCCGGCAGTTCCAAAATGCTATTGATAAAATAAATAAACATAAATAAACATTTTCCTCCCCCAGAGATGAGGCCAGACCCCACTCTCCTGGCTTTTAGGAAATGTTTGAAAACTTGGCTCTGCTGAATCATTTTGGGCCTGCTGAGGTACGTGCAGCCATGCGATTGGCTAGCGCCTTGAAGGTGCTCCCCTGCCTTTTTAATTCTGAATTTAAATGTTTTCTTCTTGTTTTCACCTGCCTTGTATTTTATATTTATATCTTTCATGTTTTAAGAAAGCATGCTGGCTTGTGAAAACCCTATGTGTCTTCCTCAGGTTTTTCATAGAAAACAAATATGGCGGCTTGGTGAAAAGAGGGATGGACAACTGCTACGTTCACCACTGTGTGGTGGGTTTCTTGAGTCAAAAAAGACTGGATGGACCCCAGACCCAATGAGACCTCAAAAGTCTTGGATGCCGCCTCTTTCCCCTTTTATCTCTTTCCATTTTATTAGACAAAATTAGATTTCCTTCATTAAAAATGAAGTTGTATCAGAGGTGCGTTGTTCCCTGTTCGGCCCGGTTCGGCCCGGTTTGGCCGAACTGGTAGTGGCGACAGCGAGAAGCTCCACCCGCCCTGACGTTTCTGCACATGCACGAGTGAACCGGTAGTAAACCGATTAGCAACCACCACTGAGTTGTACGCTTCTCTTCATTTTACAGACCTACATATATGTAGACCACATTTCTGGGATTGTATTAAACTGACAAAATCTATTCAGCTCTTCTCCTCATGACCAATTATAATGCGCATTTACATTTTCCTCTTTATTTATATTGTTGTGTTCCCCTGTTTTTATATGTTATATTTTTATTGCGTTCTACTTTTAGATTTTTTATTTATTTATCCCAGCTTCACTGTTTTTATAGATAATTCAAGGTGACGAAGATGCCTAATACTCCATCTCCCTCCTATATTTCCCACAACCACCACCTTGTGAGGTGATTTGAGCTGAGAGGGATTGACTGGCCCAAAGTCACCCAGCCAGTTTTCATGCCTAAGGTAGGACTAGAACTCCCAATCTCCTGGTTTCTCAGCCAGCACCTTAACCACTACTCCAAACTAGCTCTGTTGTATTAGAAAGCTTGTTTTTATACCTGTTTCCTCAGAAACATTGCAATGATTCTTTGTTTGTTTCTATTTCAGTCTCTGTGCTCTTTCTCCATACTAAATATACTTTTACTATAATATTTACAACTATCAACACATTGTAAAGTGAATTTTGATGAATCTCGAGGCTTAATTATGCATTATGTTAAAAACAAAACAAAACACTTTTTCCCTTTTCCTCATCTTTGGAGATTCCTTTTCTAATTATTTACAAAGTGCTTCCATTCTAGTTGTTATTATTGTATTTTTGTAAGGTGTGCATTGAGGGTGTATATGTCATAGTAAGACTAAGACTGTATTACTTTTATTCTTCTCTTCCTTCCTAGTACCTATCTCTTCCCACTTATGACTATAACCATGTTGCTTTATCTTTAAAATGTATATTGTTCTATTTGTTTCCTAGTATAATTTGATTGCTTATTAGTAACCTATGACTATCAGTAAGTGTTGTATCTTATGATTCTCGATGAATGTATTATATTCTATTTTTCTTTGTGTACACTGAGAGCATCTGCACCAAAGACAAATTCCTTGTGTATCCAATCACACTTGGCCAATAAAGAATTCTATTCTATTCTATTGACATTTTCTGAAAATACATTGCTCTTAGTATGTAAATCTCAATGTGATCTACTAATCGACGTAAAAAAGAATGTACCATATCCTGAATGCTACAATTTATTTAATACACTCCCGCAAGATTTTTTTTCAAAGACACCAAGAGAATTTATTGTTATGTATTACAATACAATTAGTGCACCAATAGATACCTGAAAGAACAGGTTAGGGATACATTAATTATCATGGAGAAAATCTATCTTTCTGGTCACTCGAGTTAAACATGACTTCATGGGACATAATCAAAAAATGCTATGCACTGCAAAGAACCAAATATTGCACATTGAAGTAGTAACGTCTAACAAGGAAGAATGTGTCAGGCAATCGTCACCAACTCAGCAATCCAATCCTTCAAAGAGGCGACTCGTTCTGCGAATTTCTACTCAAGATTGAATTGAGCAAGTTGAGATTGAACCTCACAGTGGGGAAAAGCTATTATAAAATCAGAGTGTGCCATTGATAATTGGAATTTATGACGTCTTGCGGTGAGGAACAGCACAGATTTTATAAGAATGGGGACATGTTGTCCACCCCATTCTTGGTTGTTCACTGGTTTTCTTCTCTCCTTCTGGTAACTGGAAGGTGAATGTCTTGAGCAGATGTATAAAGAAGGTAAAGGACTCGGCTCTTGCTAATCTATCCTCTAAAGACCCATCTGACTCTGTGGAGGAAAGGGGGAGGCATCATTACAAAATAATCATGAAACAACAATTCATGACAACATGGAGAAAGGAAGTCACTGAGGTTAAAGGTTGAAAAACCAAATTTAAATCCAGAGCAAAATCTTGTCAATAATTATTATTATATGGTTTGATTATTAAGCTAGCATTTCTGTAGCCCAGTACTTGCAGCACTAGGCTCAGTGGTGGGTTCCAGCCGGTACAGCGCCATACGGCCATACTGGTAGTAGTCAGAAGCAGCTGACAGCGTACCGGTACGGTGGCTGGTTTGTCCCACCCGCCCATCCGCATTCTATACCTGTTTTTAAAGCAACCAGCCAATTGCGCAGATGCGCACAGCGTGTGGCACCTACGCGATCTCTGACAAGCAGCTGGGTGTCACAGGGGGAGTGGAATGTGCATGCGTGCACAGCGCACGTACACCAACAGGATACTCGGCCCCCTGAGCAGCTTACGGTAGTGACGGGGAGAGGAACCCACCACTGACTAGGCTATCATGGCGGAAATTTAATTCCAGCTTACTGCGCATAGTGTTAACTCATGTGAAGAATGATTTGTAAGTTGTACTTATGTAGTAGTTTAATGTGTTGTTGAAAATCTAGCCAACTAGTGTATGACTCATTCAGTGAAAAATAGTTTAGCATGACTCATCAACCTTGTCATGTCCCTATTTCTGCAACACACATACAAAAAATGTACTTTCACTGGCCAAGTTATAGAATGTTTAAAAGTTTCAGGTTGTATATAAGAGACAGATAAGTCAGGGACTCGCAACTGATCTCCAAGTCTTGTGATATGATCTAAATGCATTTTTTATCTTTGAAAACAAGACATAGCTTCTCTCTCTCTCTCTCTCTCTCTCTCTCTCTCTCTCTCTCTGTGTGTGTGTGTGTGTGTGTGTGTGTGTGTGTGTTTGTGTGTGTTCCATCTTAACTCTGGCACGCCTAGAGCAATTTCAACCAAACTTGGTACACAGATGACTTACTCTCTGGAAACAAATACTGTGGGGATAAGACACCCCTAACACCCCTCAGGGTGTGTGTTCTGTTAAGATACAGCCTGTTGTGCCTTAAAATGGCTTCTACTGTACTGCCATAAAATGGCTTCTACTGTATAGCACAGTGGAGTTGCCATGGTAATTGCTTCACAGTACTCCACAGGAGGGCTCCCTCTGGTAAGGGGAAAATCCAACATTAGAAATTGCGTATGTTTGGTCTGGACATTTTCAACAACATCAGGGCTTTTCCTTTCTAACACAGGATTAGGATAAATAAACACCTGGCCAACGCTAGGTTATCAGCTAGTTTAAAATAAAAATCACATCATCTATATGACAATAAATCACTTTTATATTTACCACCAGCAAGGAGTTGAAATTCTTTTTTGGCAACAAATTCTCCATCGTCCAAAAAATGACTTGGGTTGAATTGTTCAGGTGTCTCCCATAGTTTGGGATCAAGCAACACTGAATTCAGATCTGGGTTAATAAAAGTTCCCTGGAAGTAATTTAAAAAAAAGTTGACTCAAAACATCAAAATGATCCCATTTCAAATCACTTCCTCACTTTCACAGGACCAGTTTTTGAGCACTTTCACACAACGTGTGAAAACTTCGTCAATTTGAAAACTAACCATACAGTATTTCTGTGGCAGATTTGAACTTAGACTGATTTGTGGTGCCTCTTATGAAACTGAGCTAGCAAAACTCATTCTGAATATGTACTGTATAAAGCAGGGGTGTCCAAACTTGGGAACTTTAAGACTTGTGGACTTCAACTCCCAGAATTCCCCAGCCAGCCTGGCTGGGGAATTCTGGGAGTTGAAGTCCACAAGTCTTAAAGTTCCCAAGTTTGGACACCCCTGGTATAAAGTAAAGGGTCCTTTGTGCTCTCTGAGCTTGCTTGTTTTTTTGCAGACGTCTCATTACCCTAACTAGGTAACATCATCAGTGCTAGCATCATGTATAAAGTAAAGATTCCCCTCTCACATATGTTCCCGACTCAGAGGGGGTAGTGCTCATCTCCGTTTCAAAGCTGAAGAGCCAGCGCTGTTGTCTCCATGGTCATGTGGCCGGCCTGACTCAACGCCGAAGGCCCATGGTACGCTATTACCTTTCCACCAAAGGTGATTCCTATTTTTCTACTTGCATTTTTACGTGCTTTCGAACTGCTAGGTTGGCAGAAGCTGAGACACGTAATGGGAGCTCACTCCATTACACTACAGGTTCTACATTTAGGCAACAAAAATGGAATGCACAGGTACAGTATAGGTGATACCTTGCTCAGTAGTAGTAACTGTGAAAGGGATCTTGGAGTCCTAGTGGACAACCATTTAAATATGAGCCAGCAGTGTGCAGCAGCTGCCAAAAAAGCCAACACAGTCCTAGGCTGCATCAACAGAGGGATAGAATCAAGATCACGTGAAGTGTTGATGCCGCTTTATAATGCCTTGGTGAGGTCACACTTGGAATACTGCATTCAGTTCTGGTCGCCACGATGTAAAAAAAGATGTGGAGACTCTAGAAAGAGTGCAGAGAAGAGCAACAAAGATGATTAGGGGACTGGAGACTAAAACATATGAGGAACGGTTGCAGGAACTGGGTATGTTTAGCTTAAGAGAAAGAAGGACTAGGGGAGACATGATAGCAGTGTTCCAATATCTCAGGGGTTACCACAAAGAAGAGGGAGTCAACCTATTCTCCAAGGCACCTGAGGGCAGAACAAGAAGCAATGGGTGGAAACTAATCAAGGAGAGAAGCAACTTAGAACTGAGGAGAAATTTCCTGACAGTTAGAACAATTAATTAGTGGAACAGCTTGCCTCCAGAAGTTGTGAATGCCCCAACACTGGAAGTCTTTAAGAAGATGCTGGATAGCCATCTGTCTGAAATGGTATAGGGTTTCCTGCCTAGGCAGGGGGTTGGACTAGAAGACCTCCAAGGTCCCTTCCAACTCTACTATTGTATTGTATTGTATTGTATTGTATTGTATTGTATTGTATTGTATTGTACACAGCTCTAGGAATTTGAACCGCTCAACCCCCAACCTTTCTGATTGACAAGCTCAGTGTCTTAGCCACTGAGCCACCACATCCTTCTCAGCTTCATGTATAAAGTAATATACTTTTCCTGGTGTTTTTTTTTTAATCCTCACGAAACCCATGAACTATAGGTGGCCACTGTTGAAAAGAAAGAAAGAAGCTACATGGAAATTTTAGTACAGCTTCACTGGAGGTCTTCAAACAAAGTTTGAGGATCATCTATCTGAGATCCTTGTATGAATGCTGCACTGAGAAAGGCTTGGATTAGATGTCTATAGTTGGCCTATAGCAGTGGTAGGATCCTACCGGTTTAACAACCGGTTTGGTGATTGCATGTTTTGCCTGATGCATGCTCTACACGTGTGCACCGTTTTAGCAAAGCTTCCCTTCCACATTCCTTCTGGGGAGTAACACAGCTGAGGTGTGGCAATCCACTCTGCTGAGAGGATATAGGAAAGTAAAGCACAGGGGCAGGCAGGTGAGCCCACCTGATCGTTGGAGCGAACCGGTTCACTCCCAACTGATCATCGGAGCTACCGGTTTGCCAGAACCGGTCTGAACTGGCTGAGTCCCACCCCTGGCCTATGGTACTTTATACCTCTAGGATTCTATGAAAAGAAGAAATCAGCAGCTGTTCATGAACTATTTTAGAAAGTCTTTGAAAAGTATCACTGTTTCTTCTTGACATGAATCTCATTACTGATGCAATAGCGGCTATGAATAGTTATTTACTTAAAATACCTTGATTGTCACCTATTCTACATGCCATAAACTTGTAGATTAAATATCAAAGGCTATAAAATTATGTCAAAAACTCCCAAAATCCCAAAGGCAAACGCTTCTCCATCTTTCAAGGTTCAATTGTGATTGCCCTACCTCACTGTATGTGGAAAGAGCCAACTTTTTAAGGCCTTCAAGAAAGATAGAAGGATTAGAGGTCTACTGGATCTTGGAGAAGAATGTTTCACAGAGTTACAGAGTCACCGGAATATAGAATAATAGAGTTGGAAGGGACTTTGGAGGCCTTCTAGTCCAACCCCCTGCTTAGGCAGGATACCCTAAACCACTTTAGACAAATGGTTATCTAATCTCTTCTTAAAACTTCCAGTGTTGGAGCATTCACAACTTCTGGAGGCAAGTTGTTTCCTTGATTAATTTTCTAACTGTCCAGAAATTTCTCCTTAGTTCTATGTTGTTTCTCTCCTTGATTAGTTATGTTGTTTCTCTCCTTGATTAGTTTCCACTCATTGTTGTTTCTCTCTATGTTGTTTCTCTCCTTGATTAGTTTCCACCCATTGCTTCTTGTTCTACCCTCAGGTGCCTTGGAGAATAGTTTGACTCCCTCTTCTTTGTGGCAACCCCTGAGATATTGGAAGACTGCTATCATGTCTCCCCTAGTCCTTCTTTTCATTAAACTAGACATACCCAGTTCCAGCAACCGTTCTTTATATGTTTTAGTCTCCAGTCCCCTAATCCTCTTGGTTGCTCTTCTCTCCACTCTTTCGAGAGTCTCCACATCTTTTTTACATCGTGGCGACCAAAACTGGATGCCGTATTCCAAGGCATTATAAAGTGGTACTAACACTTCACGTGATTTTTTTAACACTTCACGTGTTAAGCAATTTCTACTGTGGAGGCAGGCCTGAAGGCCCAATGTAAAGGATGGCATTCTGGTCTGACAACATGATGTTTATGTGATCTATAGGAGCCATATAGTCATTCATTCATTGCTATATCGCCATTCTCCCATACCTTGGGAGCAAGAAAACCAAAGATATTCACGTCCTTTGCACATTGTTTGATGATTCTGAATAAGAATGCATGTTTCGTGCGCTGGATCTCGTGAATCACAGCACTGGTATAAGGTAGTTTTTTCCAATCTCGGTGGCTAACAGCATTTTCAGAACCCAAAACCTTTTCTATCTCCTTATGGACTTTATCTGAAAAAAAAAAATGAAAGGGGGGGAGGGGAGAACATTTTACTTTGGGAAATGCTTGTGGCTATGTCACATTTGCAAAGTAAGTCAGGCATCGTTAGGTTTCTCCCCATAACAACAACTTTAGAAGGTTGGACTGAAAGAACCCCGCAGAGCAATGTCAGTGAAGGTGGATTTGAACCTGGGTCTGTTGGGTCCAGAGGTGGGCTCCTACCAGTTCAGACCGGTTCGGCCAAGTACCATATTTTTCAGAGTATAAGACGCACTGGAGTATAAGACGCAGCAAGATTTTGAAGAGGAAAATTTTTTAAATAAGGGTTTTGCACTCTGCAAACCTCCCCAAAACAGCCCATTTTTTGCGAAAACGGGTGTGTTTTCCCTCCAAAAAGGCATAAATAGCCTTTAGAGTGCTCCTACAGGGTCCGAGGGGCAAAAATAAGCAAACAATGGCCTGTTTTTCGTGAAAATGGGCCCGATTTTCATTAAAAATGGGCATGGATAGCCTTTAGGAAGCTTATTGGGTGCTCCTGGGGGCTGGGAAGTATAATTGAGCAAGAAATGGCCTGTTTTTTTGCTCATATCTGCCCTCCCCAGCCCCCAGGAGCTCTCTGAAAGCCTCCTACAAGCTATGCATGGCCATTTTGGTGAAGGGGATGTGGTTTCGGGAGGCAAAAAATGCTGCATTCAGTGTATAAGATGTACCCAGATTTTCAGCCTCTTTTTTGAGGGGAAAAGGTGCGTCTTATACTCCGAAAAATATGGTAGGTAGTAACTTGGACTGCTATGTCCCCGAACCTTTTCTATCGGCAGCACCATAGGTGCCGCCATCTTGTTTTTTGCTTCTGTATATGCGCAGAAGCATTTTTAGTACTGTGCATCAAGCGTGCGTGCACAGCGTATCCCTGAGCAAACCGGCAGTAGCAGTAGCCAGAACCCACCCCTGGTTCGGTCCTATATAATGTGCCAACTTTTGTTGCTACATGAAGCCAAAATCTGAATTTCTCAGTCTAATCTTTCACAGATGGATAGTAGCATAGCTCCAGAGCTCCAGGTATTCTATCGTTTCGGACCGGTTCGGTAGCGGAAATTGCGGGTGGCCCTTCCTACCTGCCCTGGCTCTACGGCATCCCATTTAGGCCCTTTTTCCGCCAAAAGCGCATGCGCAGATGGCTGTGTGCACGTATGCTCACATTTGCAAACCGGTAGGGAAGGTAAGTGAATACCACCCCTGCACAGCTCCCAATATTCCAAGCCAAGATGTCCATGGAAAATCCTTTGCAGCCCATCTGGAAGACAGGATGCTGTTACATTGACTTTATGAGACAGGTTGAGGAGATGCTGCCTAAGAAATTGGTCAAATAAAAGAGGGCATAGCCTGCAGTTGGATAGCCGGTGGAGCAAGAAACTGAGAAGGCACCCTTTCTAGTTTCTCAGACGGTAAAGGAGATGGCAGAAGACCTGAGACTTCAAACTTGCAAGATTCTGTTAAGATAGCTTTACAATAAAGTTAGAATATGAATGAGCCACATAGGAACCTTATGGATAGGAAGGGAAGGTTTCCTATGCAGATAGAATAGAATAACAGAGTTGGAAGGGACCTTGGAGGTCTTCTGGTCCAGCCCCCTGCTTAGGCAGGAAACCCTACACCATTTCAGACAAATGGTTATCCAACATCTTCTTAAAAAACTTCCAGTGTTGGAGCATTCACAACTTCTGGAGGCAAGTTGTTCTACAGTTGTTAATTTTGTCAGAAAATTCTTCTTAGTTCTAGGTTGCTTTTCTCCTTGAATACTTTCCTTTCATTGCTTCTTGTCCTGCCCTCAGGTGCTTTGGAGAATAGTTTGACTCCCTCTTCTTTGTGGCAACCCCTGAGATATTGAAATACTGCTATCATGTTACACCTAGTCCTTCTTTTCATTATTTTATTTTATTTTATTTATTTTCTTCGAATTTCTAGACCGCCCCCTCTCCTGAAAAGGACTCGGGGCGGTGTACAGTCCACACAACAAACAATAAGTATCAAATACAAATATAAATACAGATATAAATACACATAAGGAGGAGGTTAAAAATTTAAAAAGAACTGTACGGAAGAAAATAAATCTGGTTCTAAAAACCCTAAAATCAGTTAAATTTAAAACCGTACCCTATAAATAACCAGGTAAGAATATGTTTCCAGGAGGTAACAGTTGTCACAATTATAATTATGCCAGGCCAGCTAATCGAAACAGGTGAGTCTTCAATTTTTGTCGGAAGGAGCGGAAGTCTGTAGTGGTTCTGATATCGGGGGGGAGGTCATTCCAGAGGGTTGGGCCCATCACAGAGAAGGCCCTACTCCTTGGTGTCGCCCGCTGGCATTGCCTAGTGGACGGCACCTGGAGAAGCCCCTCCCTGTGAGAGCGGATTGGCCGCAGGGATGTATGTGGGAGGATGCGATCCCGCAAGTAACTAGGTCCTGTGCCATGGAGCGCTTTAAAGATGGTAATCAGGACCTTGAAACGCACCCGAAAAACTACAGGTAGCCAGTGCAGCTCGCGCAGGAGAGGTGTTACATGGGAGTATCTAGAGCTCCCCATGACAACCCGCGCGGCCGCGTTCTGGACTAGCTGCAGTCTCCGGGCGCGTCCCAAGGGAAGCCCCATATAGAGAGCGTTACAGTAGTCTAGGCGAGACGTCACCAGCGCATGAGTGACTGTGCGTAGGGCATCCCGATCCAGAAGGGGGCACAATTGGCGCACCAGGCGAACCTGGTGGAACGCCCCCCTTGCCATGGCTGCCACATGGTCATCCATTGACAGCCGGGCATCTAGGAGGACGCCCAAATTGCGCGCCCGTTCCACAGGGGGCAATTGCTCGCCCCCTATGGCCAGCGATGGGGGTCAGCTGGCTGAACCGAGGCGCCGGTAGCCACAGCCACTCAGTCTTGGAGGGGTTGAGTTTGAGTCTGTTGTCCCCCATCCAGACCCCGATGGCTTCCAAACACCGGGACATCACTTCAACAGCCTCGTTGGGGTGGCTCGGGGTTGAAATGTACAGCTGAGTGTCATCAGCGTACAGATGGTATTCAACCCCAAAACCACGGATGATCTCGCCCAGCGGCTTCACATATGTATTGAACAGAAGGGGCGAGATGACCGACCCCTGCGGCACTCCACAAGAGAGTGGCCTCAGGGTCGATCTCTGCCCCCCCGTCAACACATATTGCATCCGGCCGGAGAGGTAGGAGCCGAACCACCGCAAAACGGTGCCTCCGACTCCCATCCCCTCCAGCCGGCGCAGTAGGATACCATGGTCGATGGTATCAAAAGCCGCTGAGAGGTCTAATAGGACCAGGATAGAGGAATAACCTCTATCTCTGGCCCTCCAGAGATCATCGACCAACGCGACCAAGGCTGTCTCTGTGCTGTGTCTGGGTCGGAAGCCGGACTGGCGTGGGTCTAGATAGTCGGATTCATCAAGGTGACGTGGAAATTGCTGCGCCACCACATTCTCAACAACCTTCGCCAGAAAGGGAAGGTTGGAGACTGGACGATAATTAGCTAGCTCCATTGGGTCAAGCGAAGACCTCTTGAGTAAGGGCCTCACCACCGCCTCTTTCAAGGCAGTTGGTAAGGATCCCTCCCACAACGAGGCATTCACCAGGCCCAGAAGCCAGCCTCGTGTCACCTCCCAGGATGCCAGTACCAACCAGGAGGGACACAGGTCCAATGAACATGTGGTGGGTCGCAGCCGTCCACGCAACCTGTCTAAATCCTCGGGGGCAACAGAGTCAAACTCCTCCCAGAGTGGATTCACAAGACTCGCTGTTGACGGCCCGTCCAGACCACTGGAGGGGGCCCATCCGCTTCGGATCTGAGCGACTTTGTTCTGTAGATATTCTCCAAACTCCTCTGCTCTTCCCTGTAAGGGTGCCCCCCGCGTCTCCTGAACCAAGAGGGAGCGGGTCACCCTAAACAGGGCGGCAGGGCGGTTATCCGCAGATGCAATAAGAGCGGCGCAATGTCTACGTTTGGCCGCTCTCAATGCCACAAGGTAGGTCCGTAAATAGGCTCTTACCTGTGTTCGGTCAGACTCGGAGCGTGAGGACCTCCACCTGCTCTCTAGACGTCTTCTATGGCGCTTCATCACCCTGAGCTCCTCGGTATACAAAGGTGCCCGAGTGAGTCGCTGCCGTAGGAGAGGTCGCAAAGGCGCAACCCGGTCCAAGGCCCCAGCCGTCGCCCTATTCCAGGCGGCCACTAGGTCCTCCGACCGAGCGCGGGTCAGGGCTACAGGTAATGGCCCAAGCTCCGTCTAGAACCTATCTGGTTCCATCAGGAGCTTGGGGCGGTACCAGCTTGGACGAACTGGCTCCGCCTCCTCGCGGTGGGGGGTAGCGCCAAGGAAGTCTAGCCGGAGACATGAGTGATCTGACCATGACAGGGGGGTAATATCTAAATCCCCTATTCCCAGATCACTCGTCCACTGCTCAGATACAAAAACAAGGTCCAGTGTGTGACCACCTTCGTGTGTGGGGCCCTGAATTAGTTGGGTCAGGCCCATGGCTGTCATGGACGCCATGAACTCCCGAGCTACCTCGGATGCTGCTCCCGTCGACGGCAGGTTGAAGTCCCCCTAAGCAACATTCCTTATATGTTTTAACCTCCAGTCCCCTAATCATCTTGGTTGCTCCTCTCTGCACTCTTTCTAGGATCTCTATATATTTTTACATTGTGGCGACCAAAACTGGATGCAGTATTCCAAGTGTGGCCTTACCAAGGCATTATAAAGTTGAATTAGTTTATCTGGTTATGTTTCTAGCCTGATCCAATTGATAAGGCTGACAGGCAGCCTGAGACATCGCATCGAGTTCTTGGTTTAGCCTGTATTTATAAAAGGTGAGGCTACTTTCATAGGTAACTTTCCAATGTCAGGCGTGAACAACACATGAAGGGTCCAATTTAGGCTGTTTTGCTCAAACTGATGCACAAGGACCTTCTCAGACTAACAATTTGCTCCTGGGCAAAACTCTAACAAGGTTCAATGGCATTCAAGGGGGATTGTACTTCACCTATATAGAGACTCTAAGCTAATTCCCTATTTGACTCTTCTCCCCAGCTCTGCCACAGCCAGATAGGTAAGGAGTTTTGTTTTGTTCTTAATCTATTATGTGAATCCAATCCAATAAGCTAAGGTGGAGTTGGCCATATTATTCAAACCCAGAAAAAGAATTAACTTAGGGTGTGGTGCGAAGAAAAACTCTGGGCTCCCATTCTGTGGAGCTACAAGTATCTCAGAAGAAAAATGAGACCAGAAGGAATTATTAACATTAATCAAAAGTTCTCCCATCTGATGAAGTCCCCCAAAAGTTGGTAAAGAATTTCTGTTCTTATAAGAGGTGAGTGAAAATGACAACATTTTAAGGTGGTGGGGAATTATGTAGAAAGGTAAAGGTTTCCCTCGCACATATGTGCTAGTCATTCCCGACTCTAGGGGGCGCTGCTCATCTCCATTTCAAAGCCGAAGAGCTAGCGCTGTCCAAAGATGTCTCCATGGTCATGTGGCCGGCATGACTCAATGCCGAAGGCGCACGGAACACTGTTACCTTCCCACCAAAGGTGGTTCTTATTTTTCTACTTGCATTTTTACATCCTTTCAAACTGCTAGGTTGGCAGAAGTTGGGACAAGTAATGGGAGCTCACTCCATTAGGCAGAGCTAGGGATTCAAACTGCCCCACTGCCGACCTTTCTGATCGACAAGCCCAGCATCTTAGCCAATGGGGTACCGCATCCCTCTTATATACAAGGAGATAGCCAAAACTATATTTACTATTTCTTCTGCTCGTTACACACACACAAAATCTCTAAGCCATTCTTCCAAGTTGCAACTTGTCTGTGCTCTAATAGTCATCTTCAGGTTTATTTTGTAAAATCGCTCCAGGAACGACTCTTCAGAAGCTACCAGAGCAATCATTTTCTCATCAAATGTAATTCCACCCTCTAAGAATGCTGCTGGGAGCAATTATGTGTTTTCACTCACTGCAATTTCCTAAAAAGTTTAGGCTGCCAAGCCCAGCTCAAGCACTCTTTAGGGCAATGGTTTCCCTCTTAATTATTATTTCTTTTCAAAGTGGAAGAGATTTCACCGTCTTTGGGTGCTGCATTGAAATGAAATCCCTCCCCTCTGATCTACCTGGGATCGATAGCAATCTTCTACGGTTGCAGGAACTGGGTTGCAGGAACTGGGTATGTCTAGTTTAATGAAAAGAAGGACCAGGGGAGACATGATAGCAATCTTCCAATATTCAGGGGCTGCCACAAAGAAGAGGGAGTCAAACTATTCTCCAAGGCACCTGAAGGTAGAACAAGAAGCAATGGGTGGAAACTAATCAAGGAGAGAAGCAACTTAGAACTGAGGAGAAACTTCCTGACAGTTAGAACAATTAATCAGTGGAACAGAAGTTGCCTCCAGAAGTTCTGAATGCCCCAACACTGGAAGTCTTTAAGAAGATGTTGGATAGCCATTTGTCTGAAACGGTATAGGGTTTCCTGCCTAGGCAGGGGGTTGGACTAGAAGACCTCCAAGGTCCCTTCCAACTCTGCTATTGTATTGTATTGTATTATTCTTCCTGTGGTCTACCCCTCTCTCACCTTGAACTTCTGGATGAGATGCCATCAGCAGCAGTGCCCACTGGAGAGTGATTGCAGTTGATTCTGCAGCCGTCAGAAGGAAGTTAAAAATACATTCAGCCAGGTTCTCTTCATTGTAGGCAGCATTCTGGTCACCTTTGCTCTGATGGGGCAAAAGAAAAGAAAATGTCATTTAAAAGGTATTCTCTGGTCTTCCAAAGTTTGCTATCTCGTCTGTGCTGCTCCCTGTTCTACAACATGATATGTTCATTAAAAATGTACTATGATCTTTGGGGGTCTCTGAGCTTGGTTGGGTTGTTTTGTTTTGTTTTTTTGTATTTTTGCAAATTTCATTCATTACCCAACTAGGTAAAATCATGGAATATCAGCAAGCCAACAACCAAACTCAGAGCACCAAGGATTCCACAATCTGCAGCTCTCTAATGCATCTTTTCCCAGGATCCACATTAATCCAAGATACAACACAAATCCGATTAACAGAGTTGGAGGGGACCTTGTAGGTCATCTAGTCCCACTCCCCACCCAAGCAGGAGCCCCTGCCTACACCATTTCTGATAAATGGCAGTCCAATCTCTTCTTGAAAGCCTCCAGTGATGAAGCTCCCACAACTTCCGAAAGCAACTTCTGTTCCATGGGTTGATTGTTCTCACTGTCAGAAAATTTATCCTTATTTCTGGTTGGAATTTTTCCTTGATCGGTTTCCATCCATTATTCCTTGACTGGCCTTCAGGTGCCTTGGAAAATAGCTTGATCCCTTCCTCTTTGTGGCAGCCACTCAGTTATTAGAACACTGTTATCATGTCTCCTCTGGTCCTTCTCTTTACTAAACTAGCCGTGGCCAGTTCCTGCAACCATTCATTGTATGTTTTAGTCTCCAGTCCCCTCATCATCCTGGTTGCTCTTCCATGAACTTTTTCTTGAGTCTCAACATATATATTTTTTCATAGTGTGGTGACCAAAACTGGATGCAGTATTCTAGGTGTAATCTTACTAGGGCTTTACAGAGTGGTATTAGTACCTTATTTGATCTTGATTGTATCTCTCTGTTAATGCAATTTAGGATTGTGTTGGCTTTTTTGGCTGCCAACACACACTGCTGGCTCATATTTAATTGATTGTTTACTAAGACTCCAAGATCTCTCTCAAGTTACTGCTATCAAGCCTGGTTTCGCCCAATCTCTTTATGTACTTTCGGTTCATAACCTGCACTCCCCCCACTTATCGCACGCGAGCCAAAAAAGGTTCGCCATCACTGTTGTAGGTCATCTATTCCAAACCCCCACACACACTCAAGCAGGAGTGCCATTTCAGACAAATGGCTGTCCAATATCTTCTTAAAAATCTCCACTGATGGATCACCCACAACTTTTAAAGGAAAGTCATTTCACTGATTAATTGTTCTCACTGTCGGGAAATTTCTCCTTAGTTCTACGTTGTGTCTCTCCTTGATTAGTTTCCATCCATTGCTTCTTGTTCTGCATTCAGGTGCTTTGGAGAATAGGTTGACCATTCTTCTTTGTGGCAACCCCTTAGAGATTGGAACCACTATCATTTCATCCCTCGTCCTAAGGGACCTTGGAGGTCTTCTAATCCAATCCCCCACTCAAGCAGGAAACCCTATATCCTTTCAGACAAGTGGCTCTCCAATCTCTATTTAAAAGCCTCCAATAACGGAGCAGCCACAACTTATAAAGGGAAGCCATTCCACTGATTAATTGTTCTCACCGTCAGGAAATTTCTCCTTAGTTCTAGGTTGGTTCTCCCCTTGATTAGTTTCCATCCTTGTTTCTTTTCTTGCCTTACTAGGACTTTGAAAAATAGGTTGATCTCCCCCCTCAGATGCTGGAACACCGCTATCATGTCATATATAAGTAACTGGTACTTACTTTCTCCATTTGTGACAAGTAAAAATCAATGAAATCTTGTGGCTCCTTCACTGCCTTCGCTTCTTTATGTTTCTGTATCGCCTTCTTTGTAAAGGAAAGCACCATCTCCTTGCTAGACAGGGCTTTTTTGTGTGGCCCTGGGAAATATTTCATGAGCCACGAGAAGTGTTTATGTATCTACAGAGAAAACATAAGAAAAGCAATGTCACCATCAAGGGTCCCATGCCTTGGACCAGCCCACCCGAGGCCACGAATTTCTTAATAAGAGC
This sequence comes from Natrix helvetica, assembly GCF_964273705.1. Taxonomy (NCBI): domain Eukaryota; kingdom Metazoa; phylum Chordata; class Lepidosauria; order Squamata; family Natricidae; genus Natrix; species Natrix helvetica. The sequence continues at coordinate 6,872,633 of NC_138551.1, forward strand.
CGCTTTTTTTTCCTGAAATTCTCATTCTCTGGGGAATGTCTCTGGAGATTCTCAGTCATCCAGATCATGGTTGTCCCAAAGGGAAACATCTTCAAGCAAAACCATCCATGGTTGTCCCAAAGCAAAACATCTTCAATCAAAACCATCCATGGTTGTCCCAAAGCAAAACCATGGTTGTCCCAAAGGGAAACGTCTTCAAGCAAAACCATCCATGGTTGTCCCAAAGCAAAACCATGGTTGTCCCAAAGGGAAACTTCTTCAAGCAAAACCATCTATGGTTGTCCCAAAGCAAAACCATGGTTGTCCCAAAGGGAAACATCTTCAAGCAAAACCATCCATGGTTGTCCGAAATCAATACCATGGTTGTCCCAAAGGAAAACATCTTCAAGCAAAATCATCCATGGTTGTCCCAAAGCAAAACCATGGCTGTACCAAAGGAAAACATCTTCAAGCAAAACCATCCATGGTTGTCCCAAAGCAAAACCATGGTTGTACCAAAGGGAAACAACTTCAAGCAAAACCATCCATGGTTGTCCGAAATCAATACCATGGTTGTCCCAAAGGAAAACATCTTCAAGCAAAATCATCCATGGTTGTCCCAAAGCAAAATCATGGCTGTACCAAAGGAAAACATCTTCAAGCAAAACCATCCATGGTTGTCCCAAAGCAAAACCATGGTTGTACCAAAGGGAAACAACTTCAAGCAAAACCATTCATGATTGTCCCAAATCAAAACCATGGTTGTACCAAAGCAAAACATCTTCAAGCAAAACCATCCATGGTTGTCCCAAAGCAAAACCATGGTTGTCCCAAAGCAAAGATCTTCAAGCAAAACCATCTATGGTTGTCCCAAATCAAAACCATGGTTGTCCCAAAGCAAAACATCTTCAAGCAAAACCAAGAAAGTCCACTTGCCTTTTGAAAAATCACCTGTGCTTTTTCAAAAGGCAACTGGACTTTCTTGGTTTTGCTTGAAGATGTTTTGCTTGTCATCCAAGAAGCTTCTTCAGTCCTGAAGCACTTTGGGATTCTCTGATGAAGCTTTAATGAAGGAGAGCAATGATAATCATGAACTAGAAAACTCCTTTTCTCCTCCTCTCTGTCCTTCTGCTGTCTTATTTCCTCCTTCTTTTTCTTTTTCTCCCTCTTATTCTCTTGTTTACACATTTCTGTCCATTGATCTATATCTACCCTTACATCTCGGCCCATGTCTAGATGGAACTCGGTCACTCCACATCTTCTATCTGCCGATCTTTATGAATACGATTACACGCCAATGAATATACAGTAGGTAGTCCTCGACTTACAACTCATATTTATGACGGTTGCAGAGTCCTGTGGTCAAGTGATCTCCATTTAGGACCATCCGAGAAACAAAGTTGTACATGTTACACCTTCTCTTCTACAAAGTCACCAGGGAAGCGAGATTTATTTAATGTTGTGGCCCGCCAGCGGCCAGAAGAGCTGGCAGCATTCAGACAGTGAGGAGGTTGGGGAGGAGCATGGGCCAGTCCTGGAGCCTGATGAGGACTCTGCATCGTACGCAGAGAGAGGACCAGAGCCGTATGCCAGTTATCAGCTGCCTTCAGAGTCAGACATCAGTGGGGCAGAGGAACAGCCGGAGCCTGCTCCCAGTGTGTGCATGCGCAGAGTTGCCAGACAAAGGGAACAGCTAAAGAACAGAGGTTGACTTGGGAGTAAGGCCACAGGCAGACAATCAATGGCCCCTCCCAGAGGGAATAAAAGAAGAGCAAAAGGGGAGTAGAGTTTGCACGAGACAATTAGTTTGCTTAATTGGCTTGTGGCTCTCTGAGACTCCTTGCCAAGTTCTTCAGATATCAGCCAGGAAGCTCTCCAAGTCAGATAAGGTCTGTGACTGTAAATCCTCCCTTGAAAGACTTTGCTGGATGTGAATGAGCAGAATTCACTGTAAATTAATAAATGGGGGTTTCGTCTGTCTCACTGATGTCTGACTCCGAAGGCAGCTGATAACTGTCAAATGGCCCTGGCCCCCTCTCTGCCTCCGACACAGAGCCCTCATCAAAGCCTTCCCCAGACTCCAGGACTGGCCCATGTTCCTCCCCAACCTCCTCACTGTCCGAAACTGCTGCCAACTCCACAGGCCGTTGGCAGGCCACAACAGCAGTGGCTCTCCAAAAGTTTTATAGGGAATGCTCTGTCTCAGTAATAAAGCAAAGAATAACTTACAGCATAAACAAAGCTCCCTCCGGATTTTACAGCAGATTCAATGGCGTCCATCAATTGTTGGCTGTCCTTGTCTTCAAGAGGGGAACGGTCGCTGAAACTCGTAGTCCAGATGATTTTGCAAAGGGAAGCAGTGATGGCATTCAAAGGGTCAAATGGCTGCCCTATAATTGAAATGATTGATAAATATTTTCCACTTTCTTCTTAATACAGGGAGCACTCCCGTTGCAACTGCAACTGACCCCAAAGTTTCTGTTGTTTACTGAATCAGTTGTTAAGTGAGTTTTGCCCCATTCTTACCTCAGTTGTTAAGTGAATCACTGCAAGAATAGAATAGGAATGGGAATGGGAATGGGAATGGGAATGGGAATGGAAGGGAAGGGGAGGGGAGGGAAGGGAAGAGAAGAGAAGAGAAGAGAAGAGAAGAGAAGAGAAGAGAAGAGAAGAGAAGAGAAGAGAAGAGAAGAGAAGGAACAATAGAGTAGAGTAGAGTAGAGTAGAGTAGAGTAGAGTAGAGTAGAGTAGAGTAGAGTGGGAGTGGGAGTGGGAGTGGGAGTGGGAGTGAATGGAATGGAATGGAGTAGAGTAGAGTAGAGTAGAGTAGAGTAGAGTAGAATAGAATAGAATAGAATAGAATAGAATAGAATAGAATAGAATAGAATAGAATATCTTTATTGGGCAAGTGTGATTGGACACACAAGGAATTTGTCTTTGGTGCATATGCTCTCAGTGTACATAAGGAGAATAAAATACATTCATCAAGAATAGAAAGAGACAACACTTAGTGATAGTCAAGGTATCAAATTGTAGTAGGAAACAAATAAAAAGAATATAAATTAAATGATACACGCAACATGGTTAGGTGGAGAGCGAGAGATACTAGGAAGGAAGAGAAGAATAATAGTAATACAGTCTTAGTAAATTATGACAGTGTTATGGGAATTATTTGTTTAGCAGAGTGATGGCGTTCGGGGAAAAAACTCTCCTTGTGTCTAGTTGTTCTGGTGTGCAGTGCCCTATAGCGTCGTTTTGAGGGTAGAAGTTGAAACAGTTTCTGTCCAGGATGTGAGGTGTCAGTAGATACCGTAGGTATATAGAGAGATATAGATATATAGAGAGATAGAGATGATAGAGATAGAGATAGAGTAGAGATAGAGATAGAGATAGAGATAGAGATAGAGATAGAGATAGAGATAGAGATAGAGATAGAGATAGAGAGATAGAGAGATAGAGACAGAGATAGAGAGATAGAGAGATAGAGAGATAGAGATAGAGAGATAGAGAGATAGAGATAGAGATAGAGATATATTAGAATATAATTGAAAATGTGCCACATTTTATTTCAAAGCATGTGGAGACTCCTTGAGTAGGGCAAAATAAGAGCCGATGTAACCTCCTAGTGCTACCTACCATTTACACGCGCGAAAGTGTCCGCCAGCCGAGGGGCCTCTTCTTCCACCAGGCTCTCCACTCCTTTCTTTTCTTTCTCATGCTTTAACAACATAAGCTGCCCAATTTCTTTTTTCTGCTTGCGTAGTTCTCCACCTAAAAATACCAGATTAAAAGAAGTAAAGACATGACTGATAGAGAAAATCAATCAATCAATTAATAATGCAATGTATTTTGTCAACATCCAAAAGCTAGTTCATATCCAGGACAAAGGAGTCTGTCAGTTAAATTTTCTCACAAATGTTCTGTCTTAAACTCATATATTTTTTTTCCTTTGTGTAAGCAAAAGAAATGAGCCGTGGGAGCTCCATCTCCAGTATGTAGTGGAGCTGTCCAGCCTAGTCAGTACTCCAAGAAAAAGAGGTGGAAATATAGAGTGTCCAAAAAATAAGATTCTTCATTATAGAACTCAGTGGTAGAGTCCAGAAGTGGGACTGAAACAATTTAGCAACCGGTTCTCTGCCCGGTTGCTGGGTTGGCGTGGTCATGGGGGCATGACCTAGTTGGCTTCCTGCACCACAGCAATGGGGGTCGTTTTTGCCCTCCCGAGGCTCCGGAGGCTTTCCTTGAGCCTCCAGGAGGTGAAAACGGCCTCCCCCAGGCTCCGGAAGCCCTCAGGAGGCCGGAAACATGCCCGTTTCCAGACTTCCGGTATTTCCTGTAGGGCCATTTTTCACCCTCCCAGAGCCTCCACGTGGGCCCTGCATTAACCTGGCATCCAAAAGGGGCCACGTGGAGAGTCCTGGGAGGGGATGGTCATCCACTCCTTGTAACTACCGGTTCGGCAAACCAGATTAAAATTAACATCCGGTTCGTCCGAACCAATCCGAACCGGCTGAATCCCACCCCTGGTAGAGTCCCTAGTAGAGACTGGCTGACAACACCCAAACTTTCCATTAACATGTTTATTGAGTTACAAGGTACTATAAAATACAAAGTCAATAGAAAAGCAGTGGGGGGAGGGGAAAAGAGAAGTGAGGTAAGATAAGAAAAAAAGAAGAAGCGTTGACTTTGTGCTTGATGTGGAGAAAAATGAAACTGACTGGGTTTTACCGATTAGACTGATAGATCTTTATGGAAATGGCTTGTTCATGTTGTTATGAAAAAGCAAAAAGCTGTGATTTGATGTTAATGCCTTATTTTACTGAGAGAGAGTCTGAAGCTGACCGCACACAAACTATATTCAATATGCCTCCCTTTCCCTTATTAATTTGAAGCACCTGAATGTTACAAATCGAAAGAACTGATATCTGTGGGAAGGTCTAATTCATAGGTTAATTTGTATCCCATAGAAGTGAATCCTATATTCAGTTAGCTCATTCTGTTGGCTCTAGAGCAGTGTCTCTTAGCCTAATCCCCCAACCAGCAGCGTTTCTCAACCGTGGTAACTTGCGGATGGGTGGACTTCAACTCCCAGAATTCCTCACCCGCAGCATTTCTCAGCCTTGGCCACTGGGTGATGGGTGGACTTCAACTCCCAAAATGTCCAAGGCAGCTTTACGATGGCTGTGGAATTCTGGGAGTGGAAGTCCTCACATCTCCAAATGCCAAGGTTGGGAAACACTGATCTAATGTTTCCAAAGAGAAGTCCAGCACAAATACTTCCATATTTTATAAACACTTACCATTGTCATTGAAAGGAGTCATGGAGGTCTTAGAAGTGCCATTTTGATCTTTCATCTGCTGTTTGGATCAAGATAAAAAGAAATTTTTATTCTTGGATGTGGGGGGTTTTATGCAAGTAAAAATTTTCAGCTTCTCCTGCTGGGAAACTTTCAGTCTTCCTCATCCCTTCCTCTCTGTCCATAGCAAAAAAAAAGTTATAAAGGTATGAAAACATTATTTCCTAGTTTAAGTTTTAGAGAACAAATAAACACGATTGCAGGATGTAACAGAATAACAGAGTTGGAAGGGACCTTTGAGATCTTCTAGTCCAACCCCCTGCTCAAGCAGGAAGCCCTGTGCCATTTCAGGCAAATAGCTATCCAGTCTCTTTTTAAAATCCTGCAGTGTTAGAGCACCCATAACTTTTCAAGGAAGCCATTCCACTCACTGACAGACACTCACTGTCAGAAAATGTCTCCTTAATTCTAGGTTGGTTCTTTCCTTTATTATTTCCATCCGTTGCTTCTTGTCCTGCCTTCAGGGGTTTGGAGAATAGGTTGACTCCCTCTTCTTTGTGGCAGCCCCTGAGATATTGGAAGACTGCTATCATGTCTCTCCTAGTCCTTCTTTTCCTTAAACTAGACATAACTTAGTTCCTGCAACCATTCTTCATATGATTCAGCCTCCAGTCCCGTAATCATTTCTGTTGCTCTTCTCTGCACTCTTCCAGACTCTCAACAAGGCAAGAAAGGTTTTCCCATGTTCATTCCATATAGCAAATTCAGCAGATTAATATACTTAGTTGACTCTTTTTCAACCTACCGATAGCTATCATATAAGTACCAAATATTTTAATTACTGCGACAAGTTCTTGAAGGCAGTTTCAAGAAAGCCCATCATTCATCTTCCTTCTCCCACATAATAGTTTGTTCATGCCCCTGTTTCACTAATAGTGGTACAAACTCAGAGGCACCTCATGACCTATTAGGCACAAGGAGGCAATAGAATTATAGATAGCATTAAGGATTTATTTTTGTGTTCCCTCTTAGACAAAGAGCAGCCCGAGAGGTAAACAAAGTTAATTTTATGCCTTTCTTCCCTGGAATCCATCCACACGTTCACTCTGCTCCAGGCAAGATATAAATGCTAGGCTTTGCCTTTCTCTATACCAGTATTTTACAATGTCAGCACATTTAAGATGTGTGGACTTCAAGTCCCAGAATTCTTCCGCCAGCCATCATTAGCTAGGGAATTCCAGGAGTTGAAGTCTACGGATCTGCATTAATATTCAGAAGTTCATTGATTGTTGCCGGTGGTGGGATTCAGCTGGTTTGGGAAAAGCGGTTGTTAAATTGCTGGTGTGAAGTTTCCAAGAGTTGCCCTAATTAATTTACGAGCCCCGAGACAAGGTTAAAAAAAAAACCATTCATTTATTAGGACTAACATCTTGGCACGGACTTCTGTGTAGCTGAAACTAAATCACACTTAATGGCGTCTGACCTTTACCCCTGTGCCCCCTCCCCTCTGGCTGAGGTCATCAATCACATTCTCCAACAGGACGTTATGGCAGGGTTCTGGACATGCGCATTCACATCCCAGTTACAGAAATATGAGACTTTTACTCTGGCCAAAAGTATGAATGGCATTTCCCTCCCCCCTCCCTTCTCAAGTTGATAGTAGTCATGGAAACGCCTTAGGCATTGACATCTGGCTGGCCCTGCCCCTTCCTGCCCTTCCCCTTCCAGGAGTCCCCTCCATGGCCCATTTTTGCTCCCTGGGGGTGCAGGGAGGCCTAGTAGGCCCACAACAGGGCATAGTGGGCGCACCCTCTCTTGTGGCCCGTTTTTGCTCCCAGGGGGAGTGCAGAGTCCAAGTGCTGCCTGCCACACCCCCTGACCATGCCCACCTAGTCGGTTATTAGGGCAGAGAGCCTGTTGTTAAATTATTTGAATCCCACCACTGATGGTTGCCCAGATGACTCACACAAATGCTCAGGTGCACAAACAGAACATTTCCGGTTCTAACATTCAGGTTGATATAACATTCAGATGGTGAAGAGAAGAAGGAACAAATTGGAGCATGAAAGACTCACCAGCTTCCTCTTCTCCAGCCCTAGGAGCTATTGGTTATAAATCCACACCTTCAACCCTATGCTAGCCCTTCAAGTATGTAAAGATTGCACTCCGATCTCCTTTTAATATTCCCTTCTTTAAGCTAAGCTGTCCCCACAGTATTGATCATAGAAAGCTATGATCTAGTGCAGTGTTTCTCAAACTTGGCGACTTTAAGTCCTGTGGACTATGCTGGCTGGGGGATTCTGGGAGTTGAAGTCCACAGGACTTAAAGTCGCCAAGTTTGAGAAACACTGATCTAGTGCAACAGAAGCATTGACTGGCTTGAGTCCCATGGCAAAATATGGCACAGTTTTCCTATATGGGAAGCCAGCCACCCCTCCTAGAAGGATGAAATATTCTGAGGAACATTTCTAAAAAGGCAGAATATCATATTTCCTTGAAGGAGAAATGGAGAAACGTGCTCTTGGAGGCAGGAAGCAGCCCCCACTATCCTTAATAGCCCACAGCAGATGTCAGCATTTAAGAGATTATTGGAAACTAGATAGCTCTATTCAGAGACAAAGCAAATACTGCAGACAGACATCCATTCCAGACAGGATATTTTGAAACTCCCTGCAGCAAGGTCTGAACAAAAGCAGAGTGATAGGATTAGCCCTCACTCAAGGTCCAACACAGGACAAGGCCATTAAGCCACAATAGGAACTGCCCAACAATCCTTTCAGAACACAAGTCCCTTCATTACATCACCCTCAGAAACTTTAACCAAACTTAGCTCAGACAAACAGCTAGGATTTGTACTTTGCCTATGGAGCCAGCTATGACCCCTACATAATCCCTGCATGGCCCCATGGGAGTCTGACAACAGCCAGTAGAATACATGTTCTTACACAAGAACAGGAAGTTCAAGTGCAAAGCCCAAGACAAGGTATAAAAACTCCTCACTCTAGGAGAGGAGAGGAACAGACAAGGAGCACAATGAGAAACAAGAATGTTGAAAAAGTAGAAAATGACATGGAAAATAAAACTCAGTTGGACAATGCTGTTGAGATTTATAGAGGCACAGAAAGAGCAGAGAGGAAAAAAAGGAAAATGGTATCCAAAAAAGAAACTAGCCAAAAATAAAGAGAGAAACAATATGAAGTGGAGAAGGGAAATTGTTGGGAGAGCCATCCAAACAAACTATCGAAAAGTGATTTTAAAAAATTCAGAGAAAAAGATCTAAGACATATAAAAAGAAGAAAAAGAGGAAAAAATCCAGGAACAGGAAATCAGTAAAATGAAATGAAATATATTAATCATGGCAATAGTATGTACCTAATTAAGATGTGACTGAATTATACTAATGCTTTTAAATGTGGAAATCAATTATGTTAAATGTTTATGACATACAAAATTGAATTTGAAGACACATGTTACTTATAGATAAAATGAAATGAAATATATTAATCATGGCAATAGTCTGTATCTAATTAAGATGTGAGTAAACTATACTAATACTTTTAAAAGTGCAAATTAATTATGTTAAACATTTACGACATAAAAAATTAAATTTGAAGATACATGTTACTTAAAGAGAATGGATGGAAAGGAAGGAAAAATTTGGTTTACCTTAAAAGGGAAGAAAAAGTGACACTGTTTATGAATATAATAAAAACCAAAAGTTGGAAAATATGAGAAGAAAAGAAATACAGCTAAAATTGGAAACAGAAATATAATGTAAAATGAATTATGTATATGTGAAAATGTTAAACGGGGAAATCTGGACAACACTCTGTTTACAAAAGTATTTTAATTATGTCACAAAAAGATAAAAAACAGTTTTAAAAAAAACCCTCCCCACTCTCAACTCCATTTTGTCAACTGCACCAGAACCACAAAAATGTTGTTCTGTTCATCAATAAATGGGCCCTTGTTTCAATCAGCCTCCAGCCTCCATTTTGTCTCCAGTGCCTTTCTCCCGGCTTGAAACTGAACCAGATGGATATTTAATACAATACAATAGCAGAGTTGGAAGGGACCTTGGAGGTCTTCTAGTCCAACCCCCTGCCTAGGCAGGAAACCCTATACACTTTCAGACAGATGGCTATCCAACATCTTCTTAAAGACTTCCAGTGTTGGGGCATTCACAACTTCTGGAGGCAACTTCTGTTCCACTGATTCATTGTTCTAACTGTCAGGAAATTTCTCCTCAGTTCTAAGTTGCTTCTCTTCTTGATTAGTTTCTACCCATTGCTTCTTCTTTTTTTTTTTTATAAACAAGTTTTATTGGTTTTTTTAAAATTTACAAGGGAAAAGGTAATGGAAAAGGTATACAAATTTTGGCAGTTGCAAGGTGTGGTAGGCGCCCCCTCCCTCCATACTCATAGTGTACATCTAAGTAAAAATCATTAATACATAGTAGTGTATAGTCAGCATATTAATTCCATTGGTACTTTCGATCAGTTTATGTCAAAAAGATTTTCTTATTCATTTTTGTGATCTGAGCTTTCTTGGTATTGCCCCATCTCCCCCCGCCGACAGAGCTCCGGCCCCTCCCGTGTCCTGTATGTCTGTTATAGGATCTTCTGTTTTTTCTAGGTGTGTTTTGTTTTTTTCCATAAAGGCCTGTGCCTCTATGGGTGTATTGTTCTACCCTCAAGTGCCTTGGAGAATAGTTTGACTCCCTCTTCTTTGTGGCAACCCCAGAGATATTGGAAGACTGCTATCACGTCTCCCCTAGTCCTTCTTTCTATTAAACTAGACATCCCCAGTTCCTGCAACCGTTCTTCATATGTTTTAATCTCCAGTCCTTCCATTTCTTCCACGCTATCTTTCAACAACCTGCTTTTATTTCTCAACTTGACAAACTTAGCGCTTGGAACGACTCGAGACCGAGTTCCCATTCACAGCAGCATAACATCTTAGCCAACAGTAAGATTTACCATCCCCTGACTTTGGAAGGAACCAAATTAAAGTATTCCCAATACTAGTGAAGGAGAATATTTGTAGCTCAGGGTTGAAATGCAGGATCCTTGATGCTCTCTGAGCTTGGCTATTTTTTTGCAGACATTTCATTACCAAAAATAGGTAACACCATCAGTCCTAGTACCCTGTTTTCCCCAGATAATAAGACCAATCAGGCTTTTGAGTGCATGCGCTAAAATAAGCCCTCCCTCAAAAATAAGCCCTCTCTGAAAATATTGCAACACAGCAGCAGCCATGAGTTGACCACGTTTGTCGCCTCCTGCACCTCAAAAATAATAAGACCTCCCCGAAAATAAGCCCAAGCTCTTATTTCGAGGATCAAAAGAAAATAAGACCCTGTCTTATTTTCAGGGAAACACAGTACTGAAGAAGCTAAAGAAGCTTCTTGAATGAGAAGCGAAACCTCTTCAAGGAAAAACAAACAAAAGTCAAGTTCCCTCTTGGAAAAGCACCTTTGGGAAGACATGAGTAGATTTAATATTATGACACAGCATTATCTAGAGCATATTGTGCAATGAGATGTTGCAAACACAGAGAGATAAAAATCTGGGCTCGCTGTTGTATTATTTGTTTTATCTACTAAGCTTAATACGATGGCGGCTTCAATGATATATAAGTCAGTCTTGGGAAAAGTGCTCAGATAAACAGAATATTCTCGTCCTCTGATTGAGGTTTTAGCAATAGCTTGGGAAATGCCAGGGCAGCCATAGGTTGCCAGAGATAAATTTAATAGAGGTATTAATAAATTTATCATAAGGAGCCAGGTGGCTGGATATTAGAGGGAGAAGATGGAAAAAAAATATTTTTTTCGCTAAGAATGTCAAATCATTCCCCCGAAATGACAACCAGTAAGACTTCTTGTGATGCAGTGGCTTCTATGCTCTTATCTGAAGTGATATGAGAGGAACCTTCTTGGAGGAGAAGCAAAAGGTCTTCAAAGAAAAACCAGAAAGTCCAGTGGCCTGGACTGAAATGGTGTAGGCAGGATCTCTTGCTTGGGCAGAGGGTTGGACCAGATGACCTACAAGAAGGTCTGTTAATCTGTAACCTCAGTAGGAAGTGGCGTTTGCTCCAGTGGTGAGATTCAAAATTTTTTACTACTGGTTCTATGGGCGTGGCTTGGTGGGCGTGGCAGGGGAAGGTTAATGCAAAATCCCTATTTCCTGCAGATCCACTGGGACTTGCGTGGCAGAGAATAGATGGGGGTGGGACCAGTCCAGGGCTGGGTTCCTGCCAGTTCTAACTTCTTCTATAGCTCCCTCCCCGCACCTGTCTGCACCACGCTTGCCCCGCCCATCACTCACTGATTGGCTGGCTCACCAATCACCCTGCCTGCCTCTAAGAGTCCTATCTAAACCTTAAAGTCTTAAAGCTTTCAAGTTTGAACACCCCTGAGGTTTTTTTTCTAAAGGGTTAGGGGTGCAAGGGTCTTGCAACTTGACAGTTTTAAGACTTGCACACTTCAGTGCCAGAGTTCCTGAGCCAATATGACTGGAGGAGGAATTCTGGGAGTTGAAGTCCACAAGTCTTAAAGCTGTCAAGTTTGAACACCCCTGGGGGTTTTTTCTAAAGGGTTAGGGGTGCAAGGGTCTTGCAACTTGACAGCTTTAAGACTTGCGTGCTTCAAATGCCAGAGGTTCTGAGTCAACATTTTTGGTTGCTAAGCAAGAGTGTTGTTAAGTGAATTTCACCATATTTTAGAAGTTGGCCACGCCCACCCAGTCACATGACAAGCCACTCCCACTCAGTCACATGGCTGGCAAGCCAGTCCCACCTGGTCACAGGGCCGGCAAGCCACTCCCACAAAGCAGGCCACACCTACAGAAGAGGTTCTAAAAAAATTTGAAACCCACCACTGAGTATACCTAATAAAATATTTGTCCTCTGCTCCCAATGTTGTGACCCGCCAGCAAATTCAGACAGTGAGGAGGTTGGGGAGGAACACGGGCCAGTCCTGGAGCCTGGGGAAGGTTCTGATGAGGGCTCTGCGTGGGAGGCAGAGATGGGGCCAGGGCCGTCTGACAGCTATCAGCTGCCTTCGGAGTCAGACCTCAGTGGGGCAGAAGAACAGCTGGAGCCTGTTCCTGAAATGCTCATGCGCAGAGTTGCCAGACGAAGGGAACAGCTAAGGAACAAGGGTCGACTTGGGAGTAAGGCCACAGGTGGACGATGAATGGCCCCTCCCAGATTAAAAGAGGAGCTAAAGGGGAGTGGAGGTTGCAGGAGACAATTAGTTCATTCCTGCATTCTTGCCAAGTATTGCAGCATCTGAAAGATATGGGCCTGGCCACTCTCCAAGCCTAATAAAGGTGGGTAATTGTGAGCTACCTTGAAAGACGGTGGGAGAGGAAAGACTTTGCTGGAGAGGAATTCACTGTCAGTTAAATAAAAGGGGTTTATCGGGACGAGGACTCAGCTTCGTGCTGCTGGGGAAGCCTCGGTCAGAACACCCAGACTCTTCCAAATGTCTGTCAATCAAAAAACCTTCTCTATCCCAGATGACATAAAATGTTTTCATTTAACACCTAATATAACATCTGAGCCACAAACGTCTGGAGGAGGACCAAGAGAGTTTTATGTATCTCTTGGCTGCCATCTAGTGGGAATCTGGAGCATCCCACATGGAAATGAGCTAGCACTAGAATGTCAGACTAGATTAGGAGCAAGACTCCAATTTCGATTCTACCTTGAAACTCAAAGGCTAACCTTGGCTGTGCCCATCTTTTGCAACTAGGCCTCTGTTACAGCGTTGGTGTGAAAACAAGGCTGTGTTTGTCCAAGATAGCCATAGCAATTAAAGACATCATGGCTGCACAAATATTATAATTGTGCAATACACGTTGTCCTCGTTTTGCAATCACAATCGGGTTCGGCAACTGCTGCTGATTGCTGGCTAACAGCAATTGGGCAGTTCAAATCCCACCAGGCTCATGGTTGACTCAACCATCCACCCTTCCAAGATCAGTAAAATGAGGACCCAGATTGTTGGGGGCAATACGCTGATGCTGTAAGCCACTTAGAGAGGGCTGTAAAAGCACCATGAAGTGGTACAGAAGTCTAAGTGGTATTGCTATTACTAGTATCTCCCACTCATTTCCCTTAATGACCAGTTGGTCAGATTCTTGTAGAGAGCTTAAGCTTGCAATAGGTCTTTATACTCCTTTAAGCTGCCTGAATCTCCTGATTTTCCCGTCGTTCTCACCAGTTTTTCTCCTGAGGAGCCTTGCTACAGAGTACATGTTCCCAGGGATCTTCCTGTAAAGATAATAATACCTTACACATCACCTCTTCCAATGCCCACGTGCATTTGCTGCAGTATCTCCTTCTGCCCCATTCTTACTCCATAGCACTCTTGCGTCCTCTTGGCCTGCTTGGGATTCACCTAGGACAGTGAGGGCGAATCTATGGCATGCGTGCCACAGGTGGCAAAGGGAGCCATATTTGCTGGCACGCCAGCCATCTGCTCCGGCATGCATGTGGGTGCCAGTCAGTGGTGGGTTTCAAATTTTTTTAGAACCTATTCTGTCGGTGTGGCCTATTTTGTGGGCGTGGCTTGGCAGTCATGTGACCGGGTGGGTATGGCCAACTTGACATCACTCATGCACACTCAATCACATGACCCCCCCAAGCCATGTGGCAAAAAAATTTGGGACTCCTATGAAGGGGGGGTGGAAGAGAGGGGAAAACCTCCCCAAAATAGACAACTGGAGGATTAAGGGCCGAAATTAGGGAGATCGAGAAGACAGGACAGAGGGGGATCCAGTAGGAAGCTATCACACATTGGGAAAAGAACCTTGGGAGATTGGAGGAGGCAAGACAGAGGGGAATCCAGTAGAAAGCTATCGCACGCTGGGGGAAGAACCTTGGGAGATCGGAGGAGGCAAGACAGAGAGGAATCCCGGAGAAAAGTCCTGAGCTTGCCGCTGCTGTCTGGTGGATTGTGCCGCTGGATCTCTCCATGCTTTTCCATTCACCACCTCCACTCCCAGGTATGGGACTTGACACCGAATTGGGCTAGGATAGTGCGGATGGGTGGCGGGAACGAGCGATGGAGCGGCTTCGGGACGGGCGGGGGTGAGTGAGCGAGCGACAGAGCCGGGGCAGGCGTTCCAGAAGTTACTTCCGGGTTCACCGGTCGAATCTCCTCTCAACGGATCGCTAACTTTCACCATCCGGTTCTCCCAAGCCAGTGCGAACCAGCAGAAACCCACCACTGGCGCTTATTTTTGGCCATCTAGAGGGCTGTGGGAGTCCGTTTTCACCCTCCCCAGGCTTCAGGAAAGCCTCCAGAGGCTGTGCAGGGCAAAAAACAGGGCAAATGAGCCAAATGGAAGTTTGTTCCTGAACCTCCGGTTGGCCTATTGGGGCTGTTTTTCACCCTCCCCAGACTTCAGGAAAGGCTCCGGAGCCTGGGGAGGGGTGGGGACACATGCGCGGGGAGGATTGAATTGGTGTGGGCACATGTAGGCACGCAATAGTACACATGCACACAATTGTGGCACACCATAAAAAAAAAGGTTTCCCCACCACTGGCCTAGGACTTGCAAATTCCTGCTGGCTTCCTCGTTGACTTTGCTTATGGGATGCCATCAGGAAGTCATAAGTTATGGTCATGCAACATCTTCACTTAATGAGCCACAATCTTTGCTTAACAGAAGCAAAGGGGTCATATGAGGTCCTCATTTCATGACCCAATGATCTTTGCTTAACAATAGCAAGGATTGTTAAGGATTGTTGTCACTAAGCGATGCGGCCACATAACATCAGGCTTTACAACTCCATCGTTTTGCGATGGAAATTCTCAGTAGGAAGAAGTTAATTTATGTCAGAGCCATATCTTCTCCTCATTGTCCTTGCCCCAGTACCATCCTCCCTGCCTCCTTAATAGTAGAGAAGCAGGATCAGTAAATATCTGCTCAAAGATTCTCATTGACAACACCAAATTTAGACGTGGTGAGTTCCTAAGCTCTGAGAAGCTGTAGAGGTTGAGTTGATGGGTTTTTTTTTTTGCAAGATGCCAACAGAAAATAAACCTGGGTAAGAACGGATCTTGACAAGAATGCCATCAAAATCCCTAAGAATTCTATGAGTGGGTGGAGAAAACCCTTCCTTAAACAGAAGGTGTAAATGGATATTGTAATTGAGGAGGGTCAAATGAGTGAAACAAGAGGCCTTCCTTTCTGAAGACATCCATATATAAAATTAGAATAAAGCTGTAGCAGATCTGAATAGCAGTGTTCCAATATCTCAGGGGTTGCCACAAAGAAGAGGGAGCCAAACTATTCTCCAAGGCACCCGAGGGTAGAACAAGAAGCAATGGGTGGAAACTAATCAAGGAGAGAAGCAACTTAGAACTGAGGAGAAATTTCCTGACAGTGAGAACAATGAATCAGTGGAACAGAAGTTGCCTCCAGAAGTTGTGAATGCCCCAACACTGGAAGCCTTTAAGAAGATGTTGGATAGCCATTTGTCTGAAACGGTATAGGGTTTCCTGCCTAGGCAGGGGGTTGGACTAGAAGATCTCCAAGGTCCCTTCCAACTCTACTATTGTATTGTATTGTATTGAATTTGAGAGACCCCTCTAAGAGGCTCTAAACTAGGGGTGTCAAACTCAAGGCCTTGAGGCCGGATTCGATCAGAGGTGGTATTCTACCGGTTCGGACCAGATTGCCTGAACCAATAGCGGAAATTGTGGGTGGCTCCGCCCACCTGCGCCCGGCTCTATGGCATCCCATTTAGGCCCTTTTTTCGCCAAAAGCAAATGCATGGAGGTGGCAGGTGTGAGCAAAGTGAACCGGTAGGGAAAGTAAATGTATACCATCCCTGGATCCGACCCATGGGGTCCTTAGATCTGGCCCACGAGGGCGCCCTGGAAACAGAAAAGGACTAGCCCACAGTGCCTCTGCCAGTGAAAATGGTGCTCTGGAGAGCCACAGGTGGCCCTCTTGAGCTTCATTTTCAATGGCAGAGGGTTGCAGGAGGCCATCACAGCTGAAAACGGAACTCAGGAGCTCATTTTCTCTTGGAAAGCACTCAGGCCACCACAGGCGCCCCCACACAAGTGACTTTGAGCTACCCATGCCCACCCTGGCCACACCCACTCTGCCCCCCCCAACATCAACCCTTCCAGGAATCCCCCGCAGCCCATTTTTGCTCCCTGGGGGGTGCAGGGAGGCCTACTAGGCCCAAAACAGGCCACAGGGGGACGCACCCCCTCTTGTGCCCCTTTTTGCTTCTGGGGAGTGCAGGAGAAATTGAGTTTGACACCCCTGCTCTAAACTGTAGCTCATTTACTCTACGCCTACATCTGGCTTTTCCAGTACAACTGAAAGAACAATTCTGAGATCAGGTTTGATGGCATCTCTGCCCGTCTCTCTTTCTTCTTTGAAGATTGCACTCCAAGAAGTCTTGACGGCATTCCTTCCCAGGGTTTACATCAATATGCCCAAACATGGCCCAGCTCATTTTAACCAACATTACTTTTCAATGGAAAACGATTCATGGTTCTCTCCCCAAATCCTTTTAACTCGCCAAATGCAACAGATTTAATTTAGCAATTAATTCAGAAGGGTTACCTTAGAGAGAGTCTCTTGATAAAGCCTGATGCCAGCTTGCCATAAGCTTCCAGTGGCAGGCAAAGGAAGCCATCCCGAAGGATAATGACTGCGAAACCAGAATTGTCTTAGGAGGTAGAGCATCAAAAGACTCAGAAGAATGGCGACCGACAAGAGCTCTGTTACAGACATTCTCCCTTGGCTTCTTTTTCTTTGTCAGGACTTGTCAGCTTTCTCTCTCCGGCCTCACAAACCTTTCCAGTTCTTTCAGCCAGCCCACGACTCCCTTTTAAACGAAAGTACAAAATCACTCACATCGTTAGACTAATAAGCAAGCCTGCAAGGTCAGCTGCCTAGTATTAAAACCATTAAGGTTCAAACAATTTAATGTTTACCACACCGCCCACACGCACTTTGGTTAATTCAAGCATGCATTGCTCACATAATTGAAGGAAATGGAAGGTAGGTCTAGTATAGAAGGCAGATAAAACCCACAGGTCCAGTTTATATATGATCTAAAACGTATCCTGCCCCATACATCCCTCCAGCCGATTCGCTCACACAGAGAGGGACTCCTCCGGGTGCCGTCCACTAGGCTGTGCCAGCGGGCGACGCCTAGGGGAAGGGCCTTCTCTGTGATGGGCCCGACCCTCTGGAATGACCTTCCCCCCGACATTAGAGTGACTACGGATCTCCGCTCCTTCTGTCAGAAACTTAAAACCCACCTATTCCAGCTAGCCGGCTTGGCCTAATTCCACCTATCCCACCTCAGTTCTATTTTTAAATTTTTAAGATTGGTTTTAAGGTCTGTTTTTTAATCTTTATAAATTGTACAGGGGTTGTTTAATGTGATGTTTACCTATGTGTATGATTGTATGTTTTAAATTTATTCCTGTACACCGCCCCGAGTCCCTCTGGGGAGAGGGGAGCAGTCTAGAAATTTAATAAATTATTATTATTATTATTATTATTATTATTATTATTATTATTATTATTATTATTATTATTATTATTATTATTATTATTATTATTATTATTATTATTATTATTATTATTATTATTAAAACAGGGGTGTCAAACTGGATTTCTTCGAGGCCCGGATCAGCATTGTAGTTCTCCTTCGCGGTCTGGTGGGGGCGAGATGAACACCTCCTGTGGCACCCTGCTGGCCAAAAACGGGCCACAGGGGGCCCTCATGTGCCCCATCATGGCCCATTTTCATTGAGCAGAGTGCGGCAGGAGGCTGTGGAGGTGGAAAATGGGTCCCAGGGAAGTACGCGTAACCCCCCTGCACCCCGTTTTGGCCAGAAGCACCGCAGGCCAGTCCTTTGATATTTCCAGGCTGGCCTTGTGGGCCAGATCTAAGCATCCTGCAGGCTGGATCCAACCCACAGGCCTTGAGTTTGACACCCCTGATCTAAAATATCTACTCATGGGTTGTGTTTACAGAACACATTTAGCAAGTTACCAACAGATGAAGAGATTAAAAAAAATATTAGACTGTGCAGAGATGAACAGGTTAACATTGAAAATGAAGGTTAAAGAGGAATCGGTGTACTTCAAGACATGGGGAAGATTTTATGATTGGCTGAAGAAAGGAATCTAGACAAGAAAGTAAGGAGAAGATACAGAACCCCAATGATGCACTATTAGATGAGAAGGGGTGGGGGACAGAAAAGAAAGTACTAAATATACAAGTATATATTCAAGAGCGGATATAAAGGTGAGGAAACAAAGTTAAGATAGATTGGCGAAGGTAAGGGAATAATGAATGATATTAAACTATATTTGGGTTTGCAGAAATACCATCCCAAGGAAACATAAACTGAGATTTGCAAGAGACACCTATAACAACAGAAAAAGAAAGGAGGAGAGGAAGAGGAGGGAAAGAAGAAAGAGGTAAGGAGAGGAGGATGGAAGGGAGAGAAAGAGAAGGAGAGAGGGTAGGGAGGGGAAGAGGAAGAGTAGGAGTAGGGGAGAGGTAAGGGAAGAAGGAAGGGAAAGGAGAGAAGGAAGGAAGAAAGTAGAGAAGGGAGGGAGGGAGAAAAGGGAGAGAGGAGGAGAGAATGAAAGGAAGACAGGGGAAAGAAGAAAGAGGTGAGGAGGGTGGAAGGGAGAGAGAGAGAAGGAGAGAGGGTAGGGAGGGGAAGAGGAAGAGTAGGAGTAGGGGAGAGGTAAGGGAAGAAGGAAGGGAAAGGGGAGGAGGAAGGAAGGAAGTAGAGGTGAGAGGGGTGGAGAAGAGAAAGGGAAAATAAGGTGGTGTTATAACAGGTGGAAGGGATGGTAAATAAAGAAACCCAAATTATATATTATGACCTATTAAATGAAATAACAAATGTATAAGAATGACAAATGTAAAGAAGAATAACAACCATGTGAATGTATACTTACAACAGGAAAAAAGAGAAACACATTTAGCAAGATTACTGATCTATTTTCTGGGTTTGTAGATTCCTAGTATGTATGTGTGTGATTAGAGGATTTGGGAATTAAAAATGAGATAAAGAACTTTGGGAAATGTTTAAGAACAATGATTCAATAGAAAGGAGGGGAAAGACAAAAATCATATTTTCCCCCTTTTTTAAATTAATTTTTTGTTTCTTTATTCCTTTATGTCTTTGTTCTCATATATATATATAAAAGCTTTTTGAGGTCAGTTCTTCTTACTACCACAGTGTAAGTAAGGATGGTTGTTTGAGATTCAGAAAGTTGAATCATTTTTGCGTAGGCTGCCTTTGGTGGTTTCAACTTCCAGAAAAGAGTTTTTGTGACTGCTAAAAGTAGAGATTTTATGCCAGAGGAATTGTAATGAGAGTAGTAACTACATTTGATTTTTAATTCATGGGATAATAATGCCTGGTCTATATTGCACCATATGCTATATTTGCACTATTGGAATTAGAATATTAATTCAATACAATACAATACAATAGTAGAGTTGGAAGGGACCTTGGAGGTCTTCTAGTCCAACCCCCTGCCTAGGCAGGAAACCCTATACCGTTTCAGACAAATAGCTATCCAACATCTTCTTAAAGACTTCCAGTGTTGGGGCATTCACAACTTCTGGAGGCAAGCTGTTCCACTGATTAATTGTTCTCACTGTCAGGAAATTTCTCCTCAATTCTAAGTTGCTTCTCTCCTTGATTAGTTTCCACCCATTGCTTCTTGTTCTACCCTCAGGTGCTTTGGAGAATAGTTTGACTCCCTCTTCTTTGTGGCAACCTCTGAGATATTGGAACAATGCTATCATGTCTCCCCTAGTCCTTCTTTCTCTTAAGCTAAACATACCCAGTTCCTGCAACCGTTCTTCATATGTTTTAGTCTCCAGTCCCCTAATCATCTTTGTTGCTCTTCTCTGCACTCTTTCTAGAGTCTCCACATCTTTTTTACATCGTGGCGACCAGAACTGAATGCCGTATTCCAAGTGTGGCCTTACCAAAGCATTATAAAGTGGTATTAACACTTCACGTGATCTTGATTCTATCCCTCTGTTGATGCAGCCTAGAACTGTGTTGGCTTTTTTGGCAGCTGCTGCACACTGCTGGCTCATATTTAAATGGTTGTCCACTAGGACTCCAAGATCCCTTTCACAGTTACTACTACTGAGCAAGGTATCACCTATACTGTACCTGTGCATTCCATTTTTGTTGCCTAAATGTAGAACCTTACTCTTTTCGCCATTGAATTTCATTTTATTAGATAGTGCCCAATGTTCAAGTTTGTCAAGATCCTTCTGTATCTTAAGCCTATCTTCTGGAGTGTTGGCTATTCCTGCCAGCTTGGTATCATCTGCAAATTTGATGAGTTCCCCATTTATTCCCTCATCCAAATCATTGATGAAGATGTTGAAGAGTACTGGGCCTAAAACAGAGCCTTGGGGTACTCCACTGCATACTTCCCTCCACGTAGATGCAGTTCCATTGAGAACTACACGTTGAGTGCGGTTGGTCAGCCAGTTACGAATCCATCTGGTGGTGATGCTGTCTAACCCACATTCTTCTACTTTATCTAGTAGTAGGTTATGGTCTACCTTATCAAAAGCCTTACTGAAGTCCAAGTAAACTATATCAACGGCATTCCTCTGGTCCACTAATTTTGTCACATTATCAAAGAATGCAATAAGATTAGTCTGGCATGATCTGTTTTTGACAAATCCATGTTGGCTTTTGGCTATTACTTTGTTTGCTTCTAGGTGTTCGCAAATTCGTTGCTTGATTATTTTTTCCAGAATCTTTCCTGGTATTGAGGTTAGGCTGATAGGTCTGTAGTTTCCTGGATCTAATTTTTTCCCTTTTTTGAAGATGGGAACCACATCAGCTCTTTTCCAGTCCTCTGGTAGTTCCCCGGTGTTCCAGGATCTCTGAAAGATATAATTCAGTGGTTCTGAGATCTCGTCTGCTAGTTCCTTCAGAACTCTGGGGTGTAATCCATCCGGTCCTGGTGATTTGAACTCGTCCAGGGTAGACAGGTGCTCACTTACCATTTTCTTCCCTATTTCAATTTGTGTTCCTAATTTTGTGGTGCTGCTTTTGATAGGTTGGGCTGTTTTATCCCTTTGTGTAAAGACAGATGCAAAACATGAGTTAAATAGTTCTGCTTTCTCCCTGTTGCTTGTCACCTTCTTGCCACTTTCTCCTAGCAATGGACCAATTGTTTCCTTAACTTTTTTCTTGTTTTTAACATGTTGGAAGAAGCTTTTTTTTGTTAATTTTTACTTTTGTGGCAAGCCTTTCTTCATTGTGAGCCTTAGCTTTCCTCACTTCATCTTTACAGGCTCGGGCTATTTGCTGATATTCTGCCTTAGTTATGTCCCCCTCCTTCCACTTTTTATACTTACTTTTTTTGTCTTTCAGTTTGTCAGATAGTTGTTTATGCAGCCATGCTGGTTTCTTTTGGGAGCTGTTGTTTTTCTTCTTCATTGGTATTGTGTTAGACTGGGCTTTTCTAATCTCATTTTTCAAAATTTCCCAAGCTTCTTGAGTTGTTTTCCCCTCGAGGATTCTCATCCATGGAATTTTTCCCAAGCTCTCTCTAAGTTTATTGAAATTAGCTTTCTTAAAGTCCAAGACTCTAGTTTGACTTTGTTCTACTACTTGTGTTTGGATAATGTTGAATTCCAATATTGCATGGTCACTTGCCCCCAGGGTTCCTATGGCTTCAACACCTTCTATCATTTCCTCTCTGTTAGTGAGAATTAAGTTCAGTATGGCTGATCCCCTGGTTTCCTTCTCTACTTTTTGGAAAACAAAGTTGTCTGCTAGGTTTGTTAGGAACCTGTTGGATCTTCCACTTGGTGCAGAGTTTGTTTCCCAGTTGATGTCAGGGTAGTTAAAATCTCCCATTACTATTGTGGTGTGCTTCCTACATACCTTAGTTAGCTGACTAGCAAAAAGTTCATCTTCTTCCTCTGCTTGGTTGGGTGGCCTGTAGTATAGACCTATGGCAATGTCATTTCCCCCACAACCTTTAATATTGACCCAAATGCATTCAAGATAGTTCTCATTATTGTTGTGCTCTATTTCTGTAGAGACGTAGTTATTTCTTATATATAGTGCAACTCCACCTCCTCTTTTATTTGGTCTATTTCTTTTAAATAATTTAAATCCTTCTAGCTGTATGTTCCATTTGTCAGTTTCATCCCACCAAGTTTCTGTAATGGCAATAATATCATATCTGCCCTCTTTTACTTGAATTTCTAATTCTCCCTGTTTATTCCTCATACTCTGTGCATTGGTATATAGACATTTGAGTCCATTTTGATTGACCTTGTGTTTACTGTCTACATAACCTGTATTATGCCTGACTGCCCCTATTTTCTTGCCACTTGTGTGATTCATGCACATGGTATGACAATCACTATTTCATGCTTGGTTTTGCTTGACAGCAGGAGTGATATTATATGTGTGTGTGTGTTGTATTTGTGCTGATAAATAAATAAAGGGAGACTAGTATAGATCTATTTCAAGCTATTTAGCTCTCATCAGCTAGCCATACCCTTACTGGTATATATGCTTATATGCTGTATTTGGCAGATGCCAGAAGTGGCCTTTCCCCCTTCTCCTTCCTTTCTTCCTTCCAACAGATGTGTTGCTATCCATAAAGCAAGCAGAGAATCAATGTGATTTATACAACCAAGTAAGTTCCCAGTTCATTTTCTAACAATTAATTCCTTTGAACTAAACACTTTGAGACGGGTAAAATGAACGAGAATTCAGCAGTCCTTGCATTTGTGCATGCACGGATGTGACATAAATGTATGGTGCATTTTGTTAGGTAACCCAGCTGTTAGCAAGTTAAAGGGGATGCACAGAAAAGTATCTCCAAGACTGAACTGCATCTGCCATAGATATTCTAATTAGGGTTTACTGGGGAAGAAAACTCAGTTTCAAGCTCTCTTGTGGCCAGATTTGCATAGACAAGTCCTTGCAGGCAAACACTGCATGCTGTGTTCCCTTGAAAAATGAAACCGGCCAGTAAAGCATTGTAAAGCCTGCCTGCCTGACAGACAGACAGACAGGCCAGCGGGCCAGCCAACCAGACAGACAGGCAGCCAACCAGACAGGCAGGCAGGCAGGGTGGCAGACAGACAGACATCCTTCAAAGAATGGTGCTTGCACAATTCTGAGAACCCTTAGAACAAGTGTCCCCAACCCCCAGTCCATGAACCGGTAAGCAAAGTCCCATCCGCGGGATGAAGGAAGCATGCAAAACCACCATACCCTTCTGGTCCACGGAAAAATCTCTCTCCACGGAACCAGTCTCTGATGACCAAAACAGTTGGCGGGTCGGGGGGGCACTGCCTTAGAAGAAGGCCTAATTATGAGAGGAGCAAGTACATGTTTGTCTCTAGTCTGTTTGAGAATAGAGGAGCACGTTGCTTCCCTGTTGGACAGTATAATCCTGATGTACAAGATAAGCTACTTGGAATATATAGTCCCTCCCACAAACTGAAGGATGGGGGAGTAGAAGACACAAAAGTTGGAGTTATTGCTTTCGCCTCTTCCCACCGTCTCTGAATGACATACTATGAGCAAATGCTAGTCAGATTGCCAAAGGAGATTCCTTCTCCACCCCATTGGCACTTGTTCAATGTTATTTTTCACCTCTCTGTGCCCCCCTTTGGTCTTACCTTGAGGTCCGGTGTGACTGGACATATTTTGCTGAACATTATATAGGCTAGGTCATTATGACTCAAGAGCAGAGGGGGTCATTTGGGCCTTAGTGATCATTCATTATGGATCGCCAATAAGTTTATCTTGATTAGGCATTGGAAAAGAGTGGGTGGTAATTGCCCTGCTGACTCTTCAAAGTATTATCTTGTGTGTAGTGATGATCACCTGAACACCTAGATTAGGCTTGATAGCTAAGGAATTATTTATTTATAGCTAATCATCACAGGCAGCTTAACCTGCACCTCATTTCCTGTAAAGGTAATTATACCTTTGGACAAACTTAGGTTGTCCCTTGGGAGGTCATAGATAAGCTCCATATTGAGATACAGGTAGTCCTTGACTTACAATAGTTCATTTAGTGTCCATTCAAAGTTTCAATGGCACTGGAAAATGTGATTTATGACCATTTTTCACACTTAGGACCTTTGCAGCATCTTCCCCCCCCCATGGTCACGTGATCAGAATTCAGATGCTTGGCAACTGGTTCATAGTTATGACCATTGCTGTGTCCCAAGGTCACATCTGATCTCCTTTGGCAATCTTCTCAAAAGCCAAGTCAACGGGGAAGCCAGTTTCACTGAATAACTGGGTTACTAATTTATCCAATGCGGTGATTTCCTTAACAACTGTGGTAAGAAAGGTTGTAAAATGGGGCAAAACTCACTGAACAAATATCTCACTTAACTACAGAGATTAGAGGCTCAATTGAGGTCATAAGTGGAGGACTACCTATAGGTGTAAATCAAGTCCCAAGTTTATCCAAGAAATCTGAATTGCTTGCTGTGTATTAGAAACAAATGGTTGTCTGTGACAACCGGCCACTCCCAAACCCCTCCTTATTTTCTATATAT
The DNA here is from genome assembly GCF_964273705.1 of Natrix helvetica. NCBI lineage: Eukaryota > Metazoa > Chordata > Lepidosauria > Squamata > Natricidae > Natrix > Natrix helvetica. The sequence goes on from NC_138551.1 coordinate 6,897,508, forward strand.
TATTTCGCAGTCAGAGAAGGGCTGACTATCGTCTGTGTCTGCCTCTCCCTGAGATCCAGCTTATTGCTTTCCTTTGCTCTCCTCTCTTTTCCTCTCTACACATACATGCATCTAGGATGGGCCCCATCTCTTCCTCCCTCTCACTCAGCTCAGGCCCCAAAGACAGCTGCCTCCCCACCTGGGAGAGGATGGAAGGCACAAGCTCTGCCTCTGTCTCTGATGCTGTTTCCTTATCAGAGCCTTCCAAAGTCTCCGAAGCTGGCCCAGGCGCTTCCTCCACCTCCTCCTTGTCTGATTCTTTAGCTATCTCTGCTCGTTGCCGAAGGGCCATCGCAATTTTATGTATTCGAGATTCTTTCAACTGCAGCAGGCAATTCTGAAGCAATATCTAAGAAGCTTGGTTCCAAATTACAGGGAGTCCTCGACTTATGACTGCAACTGAGCCCATCATTTGTATTCTTAAGCAGGAAACTTCTTAAGTGAGTTTTGTTCCACCTTACAACCTGGCTTGCCACAGTTGTTAAGTGAATCACCACAGGTGTTCAGTTAGTAACATGGTGAATCTAGCTTCCTATTGATATTGCTTCTCAAGAGATCATAAAAGTGATCACGTGACCCCGGGACAATGCAACCATCATAAATGCATTGTCAGGTTTCCAAAAGATGCCCTAATTGAATTATGAGCACAGAGCCATGTTTCAAAAGAAAACCAGTCATTTAGTAGGAGCACCATTTCGGCAATACCCTATTGCAGTCAGATCCAAACCCCATTTGAATTATGCCTGAACTTTACCCCTGTTCCTTCCTTCCCCTCAGTTCTGTGTCATAAATCACATTCTCCAATTAGGTGCATCCTTCACAAGCCTGCTGTAGTAATGTGAGATCCGACTCTAGCGAAAGGCATGCGTGGAATGCGCTTTCCCACTCCCCTTTCCTCACTATGGCAATTTCATGAGTTGACATACATGCCGGTTGCTGAGCATCTGAATTTTAATCATGTGGCCATGGGGATGCTGCACGGTTGTGTGAAAAATGGTCATAGGTCACTTTTTTCAATGTTATTATAACTTTGAATGGTCATTAAATGTATGGTTGTAAGTCAAGAACCACTTGTAGCACCTAATCAAATAATGGACTCCAGAGATGGACCTGATATTCTTAATAATTGATTGGGTCACGCAGAAAAAGACATTCTTTTAGGCATCACAAACTAAAATTGGTCCAAAGTGATATTACAACAACGTTGGGTATGCCTTTAGTTGAATTTAATACAATAATAATACAATAGTAGAGTTGGAAGGGATCTAGTCCAACCCCCTGCCTAGGCAGGAAACCCTATACCGTTTCAGACAAATGGCTATCCAACATCTTCTTAAAGACTTCCAGTGTTGGGGCATTCACAACTTCTGGTGGCAACTTCTGTTCCACTGATTAATTGTTCTAACTGTCAGGAAATTTCTCCTCAGTTCTAAGTTGCTTCTCTCCTTGATTAGTTTCCACCCATTGCTTCTTGTTCTACCCTCAGGTGCCTTGGAGAACAGCCTGACTCCCTCTTCTTTGTGGCAACCTCTGAGATATTGGAACAATGCTATCATGTCTCCCCTAGTCCTTCTTTCTCTTAAGCTAAACATACCCAGTTCCTGCAACCGTTCTTCATATGTTTTAGTCTCCAGTCCCCTAATCATCTTTGTTGCTCTTCTCTGCACTCTTTCTAGAGTCTCCACATCTTTTTTACATCATGGCGACCAGAACTGAATGCAGTATTCCAAGTGTGGCCTTACCAAGGCGTTATAAAGTGTTACTAACTTTTAATGTGATCTTGATTCCATCCCTCTGTTGATGCAGCCTAGAACTGTGTTGGCTTTTTTGGCAGCTGCTGCACATTGCTGGCTCATATTTAAATGGTTGTCCACTAGGACTCCAAGATCCCTTTCACAGTTACTACTACTGAGCAAGGTACCACCTATACTGTATCTGTGCATTCCATTTTTGTTGCCTAGATGTAGAACCTTACTCTTTTCACCATTGAATTTCATTTTATTAGATAGTGCCCAATGTTCAGGTTTGTCAAGATCCTTCTGTATCTTAAGCCTATCTTCTGGAGTGTTGGCTATTCCTGCCAGCTTGGTGTCATCTGCAAATTTCAGGAGTTCCCCGTTTATTCCCTCATCCAAATCATTGATGAAGATGTTGAAGAGTACTGGGCCTAAAACAGAGCCTTGAGGTACTCCACTGCATACTTCCCTCCATGTATGCAGTTCCATTGAGGACTACACATTGAGTTTGCAGAACTAGTAATTAAAACCATTATTGTCAGACATAACTTCAGTACCATCTTGACGTGGAAGGAATCCAAATGAATTTGGGAAATATCTTCTAGAGCTGTGTGGGCAAATGTATGGCATGCATGCCAGAAGCGGTATGCAGAACCATCCCGCATGGGAAGCGTGCTGGTCAGCTGGCACAGGGGCACTGAAACCCAGAAGAGCAGCATTCTGACATGCATGCTTGTGCCAGCACTCAAACCTCCTGCTTTACATCACGTGCATGTGCAATGGTCAGCTTTTCATTAGGTGCACACCCACGCAGGAAACTGGGAGCTTGGGTGCCAGTGCACATATGCACACTGGAATACTGCTGTTCCTGGTTTGGGCACTCCCGAGCGCACAAAGGCCAGCAAGGCCGCACATCCGGGGGGATGGTTTTGCGTGCCATTTCCGGCATGCAGGTCGGCACACGGTGACGTAAAAGGTTAGCCATTGCTGTTCTAGATGTTAACTTGCCAGGGTAATAAAGATGGAATAAACCAAAGGAAACATGGAATCAACCACAAAATATATGGACTCAACCAACAGCGCAAGGGGGGGAAAAAGGAGTCATCTTCAACATAAAGTTTAAGTATTGTAACAACTACTATGTGGGACAGCACGCAGAAGATTAGCAGAGTGCATCCATGAACACCAACTAGCAGGCAGAAGATATGTTGATAAGTCCTTAATCTCACAAGAATTGGACAGACTCAACCACAGTTTCAACTGGGAAACTATGACCATCATAGACCAAGCTAAAACCAAAAATGCTAGGGAATTCCTGAACCCTTGGCACTCAGACAAATCAGCCATCAACAGGCACATACACGTAAACTACATTTATACACTATTCAAAAGAGACAATTAAAAAGCTAATAAGGAAACAAAAAACAGCAACTAATACCCACATAAGCAGGTATTACCACCAGAAAAACAATCACACAGAAAACAAAACAACAAGAACAGCCAAACTGGCAAACTGGACTAATGATATAAACAGGGAGCACCGCCACTGTTAATGTTGCCTAGTTGGGTAATGAAACATCTACAAGAAAACAACCAAACTCAGAGAGCACCAAGGACATAGAGAGGCCACATGTATTGCCACAGCCTAGGCCTTAAAATAGCTTGGGTCAAGTCCTCCATTTCACAATGAGTCTCCTCTATTTGCCTTCTCTAATTGCCACCCTTGTCATATAAGCGCCTATTGTCCTCTATTTCGTGGAGCTAATTTTGCCTGGAGAAGATACTAAGAAAGGATTATATTTACTACACTGGGGAGTTCCACAGAGCACTGACAGAATATCTCTAGCAGAATTAAGGGTAAAACTTTGCAAAGCTTCTTGAAATCCTGCCCAATCCAGCAGGCTAGTAATTCTTTAAAAAGGCAGGAAGGAAGGTTTGTTCATCAGTGTAAGACATCTTTAATTAGGAAGTGATCTGTTCATGGCAACAGTGAGACTGTGGCACTCAAGCCATTGAAAGGCTTATTGATGAAGATGTGATGATGTTATCCATTGAGTCATATCTGACTCCTGGCGATTCTGTAAGCCACGTCTTTCCACATCTTTTGATCTTGCACTTCTTCTCCTAGACCAGGCCAAGTCAAAAAATGCCAGGGAATTTCTAGAAGCTTGGCACTCTGACAAATCAGACATGAATAGACACATAGACATTAACAACATCTACAGACTATGCAAAAGAGACAATCAACTCGCCACAAAGGGGAAAAGACTCCTCAGTTCCTTGGACTACAAGACAATCAAACCGGTCAGTCCTAGAGGAGATCATCCCTGACTGCTCTTTAGAAGGCCAGATCCTGAAGATGAAACTCAAATACTTTGGCCACCTAATGAGAAGGAAGGACTCCCTGGAGAAGATCCTAATGCTGGGAAAGATTGAGGGCAAAAGAAGAATGGGACGACAGAGAAGGAGGTGGCTGGATGGAGTCACCAAAGCAGTCAGCGTGAGCTTAAATGGACTCCTGGGGATGGTAGAGGACAGTAAGACCTGGAGGAATGTTGTCCATGGGGTTGCGATGGGTCAGGCATGACTTCACAACTAACAACAACAACAACCTCTCCACCAGCAATGAGCATCTAGATCAGCATAGGTTAAACTCCAAGGTCAACCTTCAGACCAACAATTAAGTAAACAGTATCCAATCCAATCCAAAACCCAATCAAGAAACTGCCAAAGAGCCATCAGTAGACAACCCAGCCAAAGAATCTCTTAGATCGCCCCCACCCACACAGACAAGCAAGGTGTTCCTTACTAGCACTGATGATATAACTTAGTTGGGTCATGAAATGCCTGCAAGAAAACAAGGAAGGTCGGCAAGGTCAGAGAGCACTAAGGACCCTTCATTTCTTCTTTCAGTTGCTCTCTGGTCTGACTTGTGGTCATCTTTTATGGTGTCCGGTCCTTGTGTTTTTTGGTAGCCTGGTTTCCTTTTACTGCTAACGTCAAGGTTCTGATCGATAAACCCAACCCAAAGCAAGCATGGCTAAGGCAATCCAATCTCTTAATGCAAAACTTTAATGGGTACATCATATCGGCAAAGATGAGGGCAAAACCAGATCTAACTATTTCCTGCGCAATCCCACATAGTTCAAGTTCAGGTTTTGCCTCCCCGCTATTAGGCCAGGTCACATTGTCCAATGGAGACATCTGGTATGGTGTGAGAAAGTCTTTTTCGGCTCTGGTAAACACCTGCCGAAATGTCCCAATGTTCCCATGGCTGGCATCTTGATATCTGGAGCTTCGCTCTATCTACAGTTCATTTAGGGACCGTTCAAAGTTACAACATCACTGGCTGACAGACAAAATCCTCTCCATTTTTTTTTTCATTCTGTAAGGATTGCCTGTACATATTTACACATTTAGATTAGTTAAAAGGGAGAAAGTGCACACAAGGCAACAAGGAGGAGGGGAAATTTCTTCCTTCTTCTGAAGGATATTTATTTATTTATTTACAATACAATACAATAGTAGAGTTGGAAGGGACCTTGGAGGTCTTCTAGTCCAACCCCTGCCTAGGCAGGAAATCCTATACCGTTTCAGACAAATGGCTATCCAACATCTTCTTAAAGACTTCCAGTGTTGGGGCATTCACAACTTCTGGAGGCAATTTCTGTTCCACTGATTAATTGTTCTGTCAGGAAATTTCTCCTCAGTTCTAAGTTGCTTCTCTCCTTGATTAGTTTCCACCCATTGCTTCTTGTTCTACCCTCAGGTGCTTTGGAGAATAGTTTGACTCCCTCTTCTTTGTGGCAACCCTTGAGATATTAGAACTCTGCTATCATGTCTCCCCTAGTCCTTCTTTCTCTTAAGCTAGACATACCCAGTTCCTGCAATCGTTCTTCGGTTGTTTATTTACTTATTTATTTATTTATCTTGTCAAATGTACAAGATAACAGGTTTAATTATGAACACGGACAAAGGAAATGAATACAAGTAAAGGGGGACGGTAGGACAGGGACGGTAGGCAGGCTGGTGCGCTTATGCACGCCCCCTTTACGGACCTCTTAAGAATGGGGTGAGGTCCACGGTAGACAGTTTAAGGTTGAAGCTGGGGGGGGGGGGGGTTGAGGATGTAATGGAATCAGGTAGAGCATTCCAGGCATTGACCACTCTGTTGCTGAAGTCGTATTTTCTGCAGTCGAGTTTGGTGCAGTCTACCTTGAGTTTGTATTTATTGTTTGCCCGTGTATTATTGAGGTTGAAGCTGAAGTAGGTAGGACATTGAAGCAGACAATTTTGTGTACTATGCTTGGGTCAGACCATAGGCGGCTTAGTTCCGGCCTGCCCAAGCCCAAAATTTCGAGCCTGGTGGGTTGGAAGGGATTCTATTGTGAGCAGAAGAGTGAAGGACTCTTCTCGTTGAAGTACCTCTGCACCCGCTCCATTGATAAAGTTGTTTCCCTACCTTGTCATGCTTTCCAGATATTTTATTCTTGTCTTGCAAGACATGTGCTAAAGCCCCTAATCTCAAGCCCTCTTTTGTATCTTTCCCAGCTGTGATATGCTTTTACAAATGCAGTGGCTCTTTGAGCTATATTCCAAGAGCGATGCCTCACAGATTGGTAAAGGACCTTGAAGTGCTGGCATGTTACATCTACTTCTTAAAAATCCCTAGCATGGACCTACAGAGCAGCTGCACAATGAGCCAACCTCTCCACTGAGCTGAAGACCAAAGACCAGAGGTGAAATCCAGCAGGTTCTGACAGGTTCTGGAGAACCAGTAAAGGAAATTTTGAGTAGTTCGGAGAACCGGTAGCAGAAATTTTGAGTAGTTCGGAGAGCCAACAAATGCCACCTCCCAGTGGCTTCAAAGTGGGGTGGGAATGGAGATTTTGCAGTATCCTTCCCCTGCCACACCCACCAAGCCATGGCCACCAAGCCACACCCACAGAACCGGTGGTTAAAAAAATGTGAATTTCACCACTGGGAAGGATCCCCCAATAATAGATCAGGTGTGGAGGTGAAATCCAGCAGTTTCTGACAGATTCTGAAGAACCGGTAGAGGAAATTTTGAGTAGTTCGGAGAACAGGTAGCAGAAATTTTGAGTAGTTCGGAGAACCGGCAAATGCCACCTCTGGCTGGCCCCAGAGTAGGGAGGGAATGGGGATTTTGCAGTATCCTTCCCCTGCCACTTACACCAAGCCACATCACGTCCACCAAGCCACGCCCACAGAACTGGCAGTAAAAAAAATTGAATTTCACCTCTGCCCAAGACCTTCTGCAAGCTGTTCCACTGATTAATTGTTCTAACTGTCAGGAAGAACAATTAATCAGTGGAACAGCTTGCCTCCAGAAGTTGTGAATGCCCCAACACTGGAAATCTTTAAGAAGATGTTGGATAGCCATCTGTCTGAAACGGTATAGGGTTTCCTGCCTAGGCAGGGGGTTGGACTAGAAGACCTCCAAGGTCCCTTCCAACTCTACTATTGTATTGTATTGTATTGTATTGTATTGTATTGTATTGTATTGTATTGTATTATTAACAACTCAGATCCTATGCTATCAGTGTATTGCCAAGATTTCCATGGTTAAAGTAGAGAACCTTAGATCTATGCATCAGTTCATCTATCCTTATTGAATGCTTGGCTATATTTTGGGGGGAGATCTGTGTGAAATCATCAGATGTCTGCTCTTCAGTGGCTTTCCTTCCATAACATTTGAATCGGGAGAAGCTGAGATGTGTCGGCTCTTCGATATAGGGAAGGTCAGGATTCAGGAAACAAGATCAACAGGTGTTTCAGGAATGCTCTTTATTGTGGTTGGTTATAATAACTGAATCTTGCAATCTTCTCAGAACTTCTCTTCCCTACATCTTTTACCAAACAGAATCAAGGTGAGATTATTTTAAGTGTCCTTCTTTCTCCAAATCGAGTTACGTTTTCTGAACCTTTTCTCCCATTTAACGGTTCATTCATCCTTCACCCATTCCATCTCATCATGGTCTGAATTTATGTTTCGAGACTGTCAGACTGGCCACAGACTGGTCCCTAGGAAGGACCGGCTCTTGACTCTATAGGTGTTAGAGAAAAGGTACTATTACTAGAGGTGCTGAGAGTGCAGCGTAAGCGAGGCAAGCTCTGAAGACCGCCTTTGGTCTGATCTAAGCCTAGTACATAAAATTATCTACTACAATGTTCCATCTATCGATGACTACTTCAGCTTCAACCACAACAATACATGAGCACACAATAGATACAAACTTATAGTAAACTTGATTGCAAAAGAGTGGTCAATACCTAGAATGCACTACCTGACTCTGTGATTACTTCCCTAAGCCCCCAAAACTTTAACCTCAGACTGTCTACCTAAGAGGTCTGTAGGGGGCGTGCATAAGCGCACCAGCGTGTCTACTATCCCTGTCCTAACAATCCCATTTATTCATATCCATTTCATGTGTGCATAACCTTGTATGTACTTACGTCTATTATCTTATACCCCCTTGACAAAACAAACAAATGAATAAACAAATAAATAAAAACTATGCAAAGATCATATATGGAAAGCAATCCCCAATATCCGAAACCCTCCCCCTGCCCCTGTGAAAGTAGTCCAATTAGGTTCTATTCTGATGTTTTGGGAATCCAGTGCCTCAAGCGCTGCTGTAAATTCCCTTCCCAGAGCCAGCGTCCTTGAAGACAGGAAGGTGTGGCTCAGTTTGGCATTTCTGGTTCCTGTTAGTGTCCATACTCCCCAATTTCCCACAACATTCTTTCACACCTACGACACTCTTCCCCTCCCAAATGCTCCCTCCCCAACTGCTTCTGGCATTTGGTTGAGTCAAAGAAAGCGAAGAGAGGCAGGTGACAGGTGCACAAATAGATAGTTGATGGTCCATGCACTTTGATGGTCTATGGAGACTGTGAATCATCCATGTCAGGGCAGTCCCAATGGTGCTTTTTCAAAAGACATTCAGACTTTCTCTGGTTTTCCTTGAAGACAGTTTGCTTCTCATCCAAGGAGCTTCTTCAGTCAAAACCGTGAAGTGAACCATCTTCAAGGAAAAACAAAGAAACTCCAGTTGCCTTTTGAAAAAAAAAAGCACCTTTGGGATAAACTTTGCTTGCTTGCTTGATTTCTGACAAGAAGAAGAATTGAAAGACCCCAAAGTGCTTTTTCAGGAGGCAATTGAACTTTTTTTTCTTTTGAAAATGTTTCACTTCTCCTCCAAGAAGCTTCTTCAGCTCTGACAGGATAGTGAGGAATGGAAGGATTTATACTCCTTGCAGACAGCTGGTCATTTGCATCCTTTTAGAGGATCGTTGAGGATACTTAGAGGTTTATCTATGTCCTCAGGGGTCATCTGAGTAGTGCAAATGGTTCCTGTTGCCTGCAATTTTTCTCTAAATTGAAAAATTCGGAGAAAAACCTCAAGAATTAAAAGACTGAATTCTGACAAGATAAAGATCTTGAGGGCAGGTGATTCCTTACTATGAGAATTTGAGAATTTAGCTATTCTAAATCAGATTAAAATCATCTAAGAAGAATAGGTAAATAGCTTGGGAACGTTCTTAAGATCTTGGTTGTCCGAGTGACTCCTATGGCTAGACATGCCTATTCAATGTTTTAGAATACACTGCACTTCTAGAATTTGGAAAGTATTAGTGCACTGATGTTAGTAAAATCAATATCAGGTGAAGTATTAGTACTACTTTATAAAGCCTCAGTAAAACCACACCCGGAATACGTCATCCATTTTTTAGTCACATTACAAAAAAAATGCTGAGATTTTGGGAAAAGTGAAGAGAAGAGCAACAAAGATGATTAAAGGCCTGGGAAACAAAAACATATGAAGAACAGTTGCAGGAATTGGGCATGGTTAATCTAGAGAAAAGAAAGGGGTGAGATGATAGATGTGGAGACTCTAGAAAGAGTGCAGAGAAGAGCAACAAAGATGATTAGGGGACTGGAGACTAAAACATATGAAGAACGGTTGCAGGAACTGGATATGTCTAGCTTAAGAGAAAGAAGGACTAGGGGAGACATGATAGCAGTCTTCCAATATCTCAGGGGCTGCCATAAAGAAGAGAGAGTCAAGCTATTCTCCAAGGCACCTGAGGGTAGAACAAGAAGCAATGGGTGGAAACTAATCAAGGAGAGAAGCAGCTTAGAACTGAGGAGAAATTTCCTGACAGTGAGAACAATTAATCAGTGGAACAGCTTGCCTCCAGAGGTTGTGAATGCCCCAACACTGGAAGTCTTTAAGAAGATGTTGGATAGCCATTTGTCTGAAACGGTATAGGGTTTCCTGCCTAGGCAGGGGGTTGGACTAGAAGACCTCCAAGGTCCCTTCCAACTCTACTATTGTATTGTATTGTATTGTATTGTATTGTATTGTATTGTATTGTATTGTATATTGTATAGCCGTATTCTAGTATTTGAGGGACTGCCACAAAGAAGAGGGTGGATAAACTTATTTTCCAAAGGACCAGAAGGCAGGACAAGAAACAATGGAGGGAAACTGATCAAGGAGAAAAACAACCTGGAATTAAGGAGAAACTTCCTAAAGTGAGAACAGTTACCCAGTGGAACAGCTTGCCTTTAGTCATTGTGGTGCTTCATCACCAGAGGTCTTTAAGAAGAGACTGTACAGTCACCTATCTGAAATGGTATAGGGTCTCCTGCTTGAACAGGGGGCTGAACTAGAAGATCTCCAAGGTCCCTTTCCACTCTATTCTGATTGACTGATTTTGAGGTTCATTCTCATTTCACCTAAAGGATTTTCTCCATCTGTACCTCACAAGGACACAGATGTGTCTTGCTGATTTTTTTCCCCCTCATCCTCAGGACATTGTCCTCATCGCTTCTGAGTAGACAATCTTTAGTCATAATACCGTGAAAAGCATCATTTGATTAACCCAATTGGGCAACCATTCTATTCCTACTTAGATATAAGGACAGAGGGAGGGAAAATAAGCAATTCTATGTGGTGTCATCTTCTCCTTTTTCCTTTGCACTGGGACCAGTTCAACTAGTTGCTCGGGATTATTATATGTCAGAATGGATTGTCTGGGAAAATAGCTGCTTCTTGAGATAAATGTATGGAGTAACACTGCCCTCTAGCGGCACATACCATTTATGCAGGGATCCAAGAAAAGAAAGTGAAATCATTTTGCCCCAAGTGGAATGTACAATGGAATCTACAGGGAAACATTAACCAGTAACAGTTGCTGCCCTCAACAAATACTGTTTTGGTATATAGAATGGATTTGTTCTGAAATTGAAGCCAGATGCTAGCTTTGGCTTAAGGTTTTCCATCTTCAACCAAAGGATTTCCAAGACATATTCAGTGAAAAGAAAAACCTGCTTTCCATGTCTTACAATTGCACCATTGGATCAATACCATTTTTCTCACTTTTGGCAATTTTAAGGTGCCTAGACATCAACTCCCAGAGTCTGGGTAATTCTGGAAGTTGAAGTCCACACATTTTAAAGTTGCCAAGGTTGAGAAAAACAGTATTTAATTCCTGAAATACAGTTTTCCATGAAGTAGATATGCTCCTTACCAGATTTAGAAGCCTCAGAATGCCTTGGGAGAAAAAAATAACAGAGAGGTTTCATCCACAGAGACATCACACTACTTTTGAAACTTGAACATTGGGCTCTATCTAACAAAATGAAATTCAATGGTGAACAAAGTAAGGTTCTACATTTAGGCAAGAGAAACAAAATGCACAGGTACAGTATAGGTGGTACCTTGCTCAATAGTAGTAACTGTGAAAGGGATCTTGGAGTCCTAGTGGACAACCATTTAAATATGAGCCAGCAGTGTGCAGCAGGTGCCAAAAAAGCCAACAAAGTTCTAGGCTGCATCAACAGAGGGATAGAATCAAGATCACGTGAAGTGTTAATACCAGTTTACAATGACTTTATAAGGCCACACTTGGAATACTGCATTCAGTTCTGGTCACCACAATGTAAAAAAGATGTTGAGACTCTAGAAAGAGTGCAGAGAAGAGCAACAAAGATGATTAGGGGACTGAAGGCTAAAACATATGAAGAACGGTTGCAGGAACTGGGTATGTCTAGTTTAATGAAAAGAAGGACTAGGGGAGACTTGATAGCAGTGTTCCAATATTTGAGGTGTTGCCACAAAGAAGAGGGAGTCAAACTATTCTCCAAAGCACCTGAAGACAGGACAAGGAACCATGGGTGGAAACTAATCAAGGAGAGAAGCAACTTAGAACTGAGGAGAAACTTCCTGACAGTTAGAAGAATTAATCAGTGGAACAGAAATTGCCTCCAAAAGTTGTGAATTCTCCAACACTGGAAGTTTCTAAGAAGATGTTGGATAACCATTTGTCTGAAGTGGTGTAGGGTTTCCTGTCTAAGTAGAGGGTTGGACCAGAAGACCTTCAAGTTTCAACTCTTTCAACTCTTTTATTCTATTTTATTCTATTTCTTTTCCATTTTTTTTCCTTTTAAAATAGTCAGCTGCAATAGGATAGATTTTGAACTTTCCACTTTTACACATGATCTCATCCAAATGATGATAGATCCAGTTCTGCTTACCTTTTAAGTCCAGATGTGTGATCAAAGCTGTATGCTACCCGCAGCTAAGATTGATTTTATATTGAGAAATTGCAAAACCTCAGGACTTCCACTTCAGGGTGTTCGTCTGTCAATTCATAGGACAGATAGTGAGGATGACACCTCTATTAACAGAATGACAAAGTTGGAAGGGACTTTGGAGGTCTTCTAGTCCAACCCCCTTCTCAAGCAGGAGACCCTATACCATTCCAGACAAGTCGCTGTCCAAGCTCTCCTTTAAAACTTCCAGTGTTGGAATATCCATAGCATCTGCCATGCGCCATGGTGGTGCAGTGGTTAGAGTGCAGTACTGCAGGCTACTTCTGCTGACTGCAATTCGGGAGACTGAATCTCACTAGGCTCAAAGTTGACTCAGCTTTCCATCCGTGGTGGGTAAAATGAGGACCCAGATTGCTGGGGGCAAATAGGCTGACTGTAAACCCCTTGGAGGGGGCTGTAAAGCACTGTAAAGTGATCTATAAGCCCACGTGCTATTGCTCTCTGAAGCAGAACCGTTCCACTGACAAATTATTCTGACTCTTAGGAAATTTCTCCCTAGTTCCAGGTTGCTTTTTTAGTTTCCATCCATTGTTTCCTGTTCTGCCTTCAGGAGCTTTGGAGGATACACTGACCCTTTCTTCTAGTTTTTATAGTTATTAATAAATCGGTTTGATATACAGATACTATGAAATGAGTGGGGGAAACGAATTAGAGGTGTCTAGAAATTCTGAGACTGTTTTTACTTCTGTACCAGCAGTGCCAATAGACCATAAAGTATGGGATATACAACAAAAGATAATATTTTAAATGTATTGGACTCTCTTATGCCTCTACACAGCATGATTGCTTAAACAGCATTTTGTTGGAGATATAATAAGGATAATATTACTTTTAAAACATGTGTCTTAACAATGCCCTCTACTTACCTTAGGACAGGGGTGTCCAAACTTGAAAACTTTAAGACTTGTGGACTTCAACTCCCAGAATTCCCCAGCCAGCATGGCTGGCTGGGGAATTCTGGGAGTTGAAGTCCACAAGTCTTAAAGTTCCCAAGTTTGGACACCCCTGCCTTAGGAGAAAGTTAGGAGACTATTAAATGTGACTTTGCATTCAAAAATTCAAATTTTCAGACGATAACATCCTTTTGAAATATATACTTAGCATTTGGAATTTGACAGCTCAGCTACGTAGTATTGAAAAAGAAATGGGAAAAAAAGTCTACAAAAGTAAAAATCCATAGATTACCAAAGAAAAGAAAAAAACCCTTTTTTTAAAAAAAAGTGAACTCAAAAACCGCAAAGGGGGAAAAGTACAATATATTTTAAAGGTAAATAGTTACAGTTCTATGTAATTGTTTAATGCAATTATCATTCACATACATACATACATACATACATACATACATACATACATACATGATATATAGAGTGGCCAATGGCCCTTTTACTAAATCACAGAATTTCCATTGTTCTATTTCTTGTATTGTTTGTTCTATACAATTTTGCACTAATATATTTACAGTTTAACTGAGATCTTTTTACAGCAAGAGTGTACTGCCATGCTTTGTATGCCACTCTCATCTCTTTCAGGAAAAAGAACAGCATGAAAATAAAACAAATGGTAAGGAATATCGATATTTCTTCATGTTCTAAGAAACCTCTAGGATGGGCAGATCTGAGCAATGTGCTCAGGGTAGAATTTCAGTCTAAAGGTAAACATCAACAGGTCAATTTTGCAGCCATCATCTCGATTTTACGGGGTCCTACAGTGAGGCACAGCACACAGTTTGTAAGGACGAGGGTGCAGCGATAATCCCACGATGGGTTCTAGACTGAATTCTCTGACTCCTTCTGGCAGCTGAAACTTAAAGGACCTCAGCAGGATGGTCACAAAAAGGAAGAGCTCCATCCTGGCCATTTGCTCGCCCAGGCACACTCGAGGCCCTGCAGTGCAAAGATAAGGAAAGGAGAAAGGGTTAGAAGTGATTGACAGCTATTTGCCAACGCTTCTAGGTAGTTTTAGTCCTAATTGGGGGATTTGATTGGTAGGCTGGATCTCATCACTTAGAGTGGCCTGCTCTAAAATTCTACTGTTGGAATCACTATCTTCTATATTTGCCTTTAAGCTCTTGGTCCCCAATAATTATGCCCATACCTTGAAGTTTCAACAAGGAAAGTCTTTTCACAGGCGGGAGACTGGCAAAAGTAATAGAAGAGCAGAGTTGGAAGGGATCTCCTCAAGCAGGAGACCCTATACTGTTTAGATAAATGGGCTGTCCAATTTCTGATCACCTTTGGCCACTTTCTGACTAGCAGAATCAAAAGTGATTCACTTAACAACCTTGTTACCAACTTAACAACTGCAGTGATTCACTTTGCAATTTTGGCAAGAAAGGTCACAAGATGGGGCATACCTTGCCTAACAACTATCTTGCTTTGAAATGGAAATTTGGGCTTAGTTGTGGTCATAAGTCTAGGACTAGCTGTATAATATTTAAAATAATGGATAAAACTGGAGAAATCGAACAGGTTGGTCTGAAGGCCAGGAGGAAAGCATATCAATGGAGACATGGGTGAAGGAGTGTCACCACCCATGGTTAAGGTCTTATGCAGCCTCTTCTTATTATTGTTATCTCAGATGAATCACCAGAAAATGGCCGCCCATAAATTCCCAGTGGAATTTATTTTCAATATTTCGGGAAATGTGTGTTTCAGATTTACCTGCTCCAAATGGCAAAAATTCCTCCCTTGATACAAAATGCCCATCCTTGTCCAAAAAATGGTGTGGGTTGAATTTTTCAGGAGTCTCCCATCTCTTGGGATCATAAAGGACTGAGTTCAGATCTGTAACAACCAAAGTCCCCTGAAGGAGGAAGAAATGCATTTCAATATACAGCTGGTGAAGTTTCTAGAGCCTACTTATCTATTTATCATTTATTGATTTATTGATTTTCATCCCACCTTTATTGGAATATATATATATAACTCAAGAGTATAAGCATGTTTAATACTGCTTCTTCCTCCTATTTTGTCCTGCGAGGTGATGTGGGTTGAAAAAGAGTAACTGTCTCAAAGTTACCTAGCTGACTTTGATGCCTAAGGTGAGACTAAAACTCCCAGTCACCTGGTGATTGGCCCAAAGCCATCGTCCAGCTTTCGTGCCTAAGTGGGACAAACACAGTCTCCTGGTGATTTGCTCAAATTCATCTAGGCAGCTTTGATGCCTAAGGTGGCAGTAGAACTCATGGTTTCCAAATTTCTAACAGAGTGCTTTCACCACTAGATCAAACTGGGTATCTTCCTGGCACATTTCCCCTAATTGCATAAAATTATATGCAATATAATTTTAGAGATAAAATTAAAAGATCATAACTACGTCCAACTTGACTAGAATGCAAGTGAAACCACTTCCTGCATTCCCATTCATGTTTGAAGGTGTTTTGTTCCTTGAAAGTCAGCTGAAAATCCATTACCCACCATTTTTACAGGGGGGAAATGAATGTATTTCTGAAAAAGAGGAACACGGAGGTAGCAAACCTGCAGAGAACTGGAATTCTCCTATCGAAGAGCATCATTATTGACCCCAACATCTCATGAAGTGTGTTCATACAAGACATTTAACTAGATCAGCTACAGCAGTGTTTCTCAACCTTGGTGACTTTAAGTCCAGTGGACTTCAACTTCCAGAATTCCCCAGCCAGCTATGCTGGCTGGGGGATTCTGAGAGTTGAAGTCCACAGGACTTAAAGTCACCAAGGTTGAGAAACACTGAGCTACAGGCTTAGTGGCTGCATTCACGCAACATGCAATACCTAGCCTGTCTTAACCTTGGTTAGACTTGAGGATTCTTAGAGTGGTGTGGAAACCTAGCCTATTTTGTCACTTGTGCGTGAAAGGAATTGTACAAACGCAGAAAATGGATTCAGTCAATAACCAAGTTAAATGAATCTAATGCCGCTCTCATCAAATATCGAAGCAGGTTTCGGTTCATCTTGATCACTAAAATGTCAGAGTATATGATTGAAAAATTGTGCTGCTTAAACTGCAATACACTTTTTTCAAGTCACTGGAAAAAAACAGGCCAAACGTTTGTCTTATGTTTCCCCGAAATTGAATCATGGCTTGCATCGAATGCATGGATTTCTTGATTTTCAGTTTCAAATAGTAATAAGGGTTTCAACATGTCCATTGCACTAAATTCCTTACTAAAGGAAGTGTCCTCTGGTATGTTAAATGTTCTTGTATCAACTTCCGTACCTTTGGAATGTGATATCCATTGAGGTTCACGTCTTTGGCACTTTGCCTGGGGACACCAACAATTAAGACATATTTCAAACGGAGAACCTCATGAATCACAGCATAGGTATATGGGAGTTTCACCCGATCTTGATAGCAGACTGAATGGGTGGGATCCAACTTATCTTCTATTTCCCTGCGGACTTTCTCTGAAGACCACAATAGAAAAGGAAAATTATAACAGAATAACAGAGGAACAGAGTTGAAAGGGACCTTGGAGGTCTTCTAGTCCAACCCACTACTCAAGCAGGAGGCTCTATACCATTTCAGACAAATCTCTTTTTACATTGTCCAACCTCTTCTTAAATTATCTCAGATACTCCACTACAATACAGTGAAGAACATGGGGACATAATTCCCAAAGAGACTGAGTTATGATGACAAAGCATAAAGCGGTGGATCTCCCCATGGGGAATGTCTATGGAGATTCTCATCATCATTCAAGTCATAGTTGACCCAAAGGTGCTTTTTCAAAAGGCAACTGGACTTTTTTTTTCCCTTAAAGATGTTTCGTTTCTCATCCAAGAGGCTTCTTCTGCTCTGACTGAAGATGCTTCTTGGATGAGTCACAACTGAAAAAGCTTCTTGGATGAGAAGCAAAACATGTTAAAACAATGAATCAGTGGGACAGAAGTTGCCTCCAGAAGTTGTGAATGCCCCAACACTGGAAGTCTTTAAGAAGATGTTGGATAGCCATTTGTCTGAAACGGTATAGGGTTTCCTGCCTAGGCAGGGGGTTGGACTAGAAGGCCTCCAAGGTCCCTTCCAACTCTACTATTGTATTGTATTGTATCTTCCAGAAAAAAAGAAAGACTAGGTGACTTTTGAAAAAAGCATCTTCTGGATTATCCCCTGGGGAGTTTGTAGACAGATGGGCTTCAATCCCCAAATCCACTTCCTCCAAATGGATGGTTTTTGCAAAAAGCGTTGGAAACCAGCCCCCCAAAAAATTCACAAAGCATGGTCACAGGATTGCATGGCACATAGGCTGGCATGGACTTGCAGTTCTAGATTCATGTTCTGTGTGCTTACTCTTACGAAGGGCCACCATATTTGGTCCACAAAATCCAGACAACCGATGGATGGCACCTAAGAGTATAGTGATGACCTTCCTGTTTTGGATTTTGACAGCTCAGATGGAGTGGCCCAATATGGGTGGAAACTAATCAAGGAGAGAAGCAACTTAGAATTGAGGAGAAATTTCCTGACAGTGAGAACAATTAATCAGTGGAACAGAAGTTGCCTCCAGAAATTGTGAATGTCCCAACACTGGAAGTCTTTAAGAAGATGTTGGATAGCCATTTGTCTGGAACGGTATAGGGTTTCCTGCCTAGGCAGGGGGTTGGACTAGAAGACCTCCAAGGTCCCTTCCAACTCTACTATTGTATTGTATTGTAATTGTTATGAGAACAAGAGAAAAATAGGAGGGGGGGGGAAAACCAGGAGAAAATACATATTCACGTCAAACGTATATCAAAGACATTAAATTAAGTTTACTATCTTTAGACCAGTGGTTACCAACGTTGGGCCCATGCCAATTTGATTTTTAATGGGGGCAATTTGAATCTTGTTTAAACCAAGCTAATGGCCTTTTAGGCTTCCTCCGCGTGAGTAGAGTTCACTTTTTGAGTAAAGTAAGAATTATATGTCACGCGGGGGGAGGGGATCAGGATTTTAAAGGTGCTTAGGTGGGGCGATTCCGTTGCATTAAATAGCATTCTTTGGGGGTTCTGAATTCCGTCTTGCTTGTTAGAGATGAGCCATTATTCCTCATCCGTTCAAGCTGGAAATCTTGGGAACTATCGCTAAAACAAAAGCAGGGTCAAGAGAGGCATTTCGTGCCCGTGTAATGTCGAAGTCTCACCTTGGATCTCCGGGTAAGCCACCATGAGTAGCAGTGCCCATTGTAAGGTGGTGGCCGTGGTTTCTGTGCCTGCGATAAAAAAATCAACAATGCACTGAGCTAGGTTCTCTTCATCATAAGCAGACTCAGGGTCACCTTTGGTCTGTTGTAGATAATAGAAAATATGAAATCAACTTAACAATCCCAATTTGTCATTTACTGCTGTGTTGGAGGAAGGTCCTCCTTGTGTAGTTGACCTCTTTTAACAGCCAGTCCTCAACTTACAACCACAAATGGGACCAGCATTTCCATCGATAGGCAAGGCGGGTTGTAAAGTACGTCAAAACCCAACTTTAAAAACTTTTTTTTTGTCGCAGTCACTAATCAAATCGCTGTACTTCTTAAGAGCACCCTGGACTCATTTGAGCAAATCCTGCTCCCCTTCATTGACTTCGCAGTTGTTAAATGAGTAACACGGTTGTAAAGTGAACCCGGCTTCCCCATTGGCTTGACTTGTCAGAAGTTCCCACAAGGTGATCACATGACCCCAGGACACTGCAATCATCATAAATATGAATTGGTTGTCAAGCGGCTGAACTTTGATCATGTGACCAAGGGGACGCGGCTGTATGTGTCGTTTTTTTCCAGTGCCATCGTAATTTGCAATGGCCACTAAACAAACTGTTGTAAGTCGAGGACGACCTGTATTAGATCATACTTGTATCCTTGAGCAGAACATTTTAGACTGGGTCATCCCAGCTTGATATGCTAGAAAATTCCCATCATATTTTTCAGGCATCAAGTTATGAAAAACTGTATCTTATACTGTACCTTTTCATTCTATTACATAGGGGAAAGTGATTAGAAGCCATCCAGGGGTGAGATTCAGCCGGTTCGGACAGGTTTGGGCAAACCAGATGTTAATTTTAATTTGGTTCACCAAACTGGTAGTTGAAACAATTGGCTGACCCTGCCCACCCCACCCCACCCCTCCCAGGGGTCTCCACGCAGCCTGTTTTGGATGCCAGGTAAGTGCAGGGCCCCCACCGAGGCTCTGGAAGGGCGAAAAATTGAAAGTACCAGAAGTCTGGAAACGGGGCCCATTTCCAGCCTCCAGAGCCCTGGGAGGCCGTTTCAATCGCCCCCATGGCCACACCCACCCAGCAAACAGGGAGCGAACTGGTTGCTAACATTTTCAATCCCACCCCTGGAGCCATCTAAATGCAAATATTATTAGATGTGCATTTAAAAAATTGCTTCAAAAAGAGCCTGAAGACCAACTGGTCTGGGGCACCGGTAAGACACGTCACTCTGAAAGTGGCCAATGGGTTTAAATAAGACCCGCTTTCCCCAATCCCTCTGTGTGTATCTTGCACCCTTTTCTTCCCAGTTTTGTCCATTTTGTCCAAATTTACCTTTACTGTTTTATTGTTTTAAGGTTTCATAGTAGCGCTTCATGGATTATAAACCACCCGGAGCCACCTCTGGGCGAGGTGGGTGGCATATAAATTGAATAAATAAATAAATTAAATATCTTGCTGTCACGGCAGGTGCCCCTATTTCATTGCGCCCCTTTCACCTGATTTCTCAGATAATTGATATTTGCAGACAAAATGTATACTTCATTAATCAACACAGGCCTGCAGCTTTTCTTTGCAATCTGCTTCAAGCAACAGGAGATGTAGGAAGGAATGCACAGGTAGTCCTCGACTTACGACCATAATTGAGCCCCAAATTTATGTTGCTAAGTGAGACAGTTGTTAAGTGAGTTTTGCCCAAATTTATGCTGCTAAGTGAGACAGTTGTTAAGTGAGTTTTGCCCTGTTGTACGATCTTTCTTGCCACAGTTGTTAAGTGAATCACTGGCAGTTGTTAAGTTAGTGACATGAACTGTGGTTTCCCCATTCCCTTTGCTTATCAGAAAGTCGCAATATTTTTAATTTTCAAAACAAACACAACAGATAAAAATCCTCCTTCTTTACATACTGTAGAAAGTGTATCAGTTTGTTACAAAGGACTTTCGTGCATCTCTTCCACAGTCATCAAGCATAATTCATATGAACTCAAGTATTTTAACTCAGATATATTTATACATATTTCCATCATCATACCTCCATTTTCATTTGACTATAATTGTTTAAACATCCTTCATCATAAAATATACCAAGATTTAATACCTAACCACATACTGGCATTTCATTTACTATTTCTAAAATCCTCAAATGATACTGAGTCCTTATGTCCCATTCCAGCTAAACTTCCATAATATTTAATAACAAAGTTTTCTATCCTTTCCAAATCACTGTTTACAATTTACATCCCATTTCCTTATGTTGTACCCATACATACATATATACGTTATTATCATTATCCCTCCTTTATTTGAATATATCCTGCATCATATCATTTTCCCCCCTAATAATCAATACTTAACTGAATCTAACTTAATTCTTTTTTTTTTATTAACCTTTATATATAATCCAAAAGGGTTTCTAATCTTCCTTTCATGGGTACCATTCAATATTCATATCCAGTTATTACTTATCCTAACACTACACATTGTATACCAACTGATACACTTTCTACAGTATGTAAAGAAGGAAGATTTTATATGCTGTGTTTGTTTTGAAATTAAATAAAAACTTTTATTAAAAAGAAAAAGAAAACTGCAATATTATATGGCCCCAGGACACTGCAACCGTCATAAATACGAGTCAGTTGCCAAGCATCTGAATGTTGAGCACATGCCCATGGGGATGTTGCAACAGTCGAAAGGTGAAAAATGATTAGGTCACTTTTTTTTCAGTGTCACTGTAACTTCAAACAGTCACTAAGCAAAGTGTTGTATGCCATGCAAACAATGCAGCAAGACACTCACAATCAACCATGCCTTAGTCACTTCCCATCTTGACTATTGCAACACGCTCTACATGGGGCTTCCCTTGAAGAGCATCCAGAAGCTCCAGTTGGTGCAAAAGACAGCGGCCCGCATGGTTTTGTCCAGACCCAGGTGTATACATGTATCACTTCTGCGGGAGCTGCATTGGTTGCTGATTTGCTTCCGGGTGCAATTTAAGGTGCTGGTTGTCACCTTTAAAGCCCTTCATGGCTTGGGACCAGGTGATCTGAGGGATGGTCTCTTGCCGGTCACATATACCCCACCCAGAGCGGGAGGCAGGGAACACTGCGGGTCCCATCCCCGAAGGAGATACACCTGGTGGGACCTAGATGAAGGGCCTTCTCTGTGGTAGCTCCCTCTCTCTGGAACATCATCCCCACCAGAGATTAGAATGGCCCCCATTCTCACACTCTTCCAGAAGGGGCTGAAGACCTGCTTCTGCCAGGGGGCCTGGGGATCCCAGAGTGGGATGGAGTCCATTCAATGGCTCGTGTGATCGGCTTTCGCCAGAGCAGGGGTGGGTAGAAGATGGGAGGGGTGATTTTTGTTATATTGTACCCTGTTTCCCCTAAAATAAGACCTCCCCGGATAATAATCCCAATCGGGCTTTTGAACGCATGTACTAAAATAAGCCCTCTCCCCAAAAATAAGCCCTCCCCGAAAATATTGCAACACAGCAGCAGCCAATGAGGTGACCACGCTCGCCGCCTCCTGCACCTCAAAAATAATAAGACCTCCCCGAAAATAAAGCCAAGGGCTTATTTCAGGGGTCAAAAGAAAATAAGACCCTGTCTTATTTTGGGGGAAACACAGTACTATATTAATTTAATTGCTTCTTTTTGTCAGTTGTTATTGTTTGAAATGTGGTTTTATATTCTGTAAAGCCACCTTGAGTCGCCATGGGCGAATAGGAGGCAATATAAATTCAATAAATAAATAAACAAATGGCTCAGTGTGTTGGCCTTAGCAAAATAGGATGCCGTTTTGAGTTCTGGAGACCCACAAAAACGTCCTCCCAGGAAGACACTTACATTCTCCATCTGAAGAAGGTAGTAATCAATGAAGTCTTGTGGGTCATGTCGTGATTGGAGTTCCCTGTGCTTCTCTACCTCTTGCTTGGCAAACAAAGTGACATCGTTTAAAGCACGGAACACTCTCTGATGACGTCCTGGGAGGTATCTCATCAACCACGGAAACCCCTCATACAGCTAAACAAAAAGATGCAAAAATAATAATAATTCCTATCACAATGATGTTATAAGTCAATTACTTGAGTTTAGCGCTTCGATAATATTGTCTGAATGATTCATAATTCTCCAGGCTATGTAGTTTGTATATATTTGGAAAACTGCTTCTGGATGGCAGCAAGCAGAATTGAATGATGGAAGTTGTTAGGAATGTAAGGTTGTATATATCGCTTACCCAAAGGGGAGAATGTTAGGAATGTAAGCTAACCGTTGGGTTAGCAATATATAAACCAGGATGGTAGTACTGTAGCTTTAAGTACTGCTGTAATGTGATTGTTTGCTGTTACCTCAAGCAGCCATAAGAGGGAGACAGAATGACTGTTAGCTCTCTGTTTGTTAGACGCTGATCAGTGTATTGTGATGTACTGTGTTTTTGCTACTGTTAGCTATTTTGTGTGCTAAACTGATTATTTGATACTGGACTGTGTTCGAAGGATCATTCCTTAACTGAGAACATTGATAACTGACTGACTGAACCGTGTATGACTTGGACTGTAAATTGAACTGAATACCTCTATATTTCCACATAGTAAACTACTATATTTTATACTATTCAGTGTCCCTGTATGCTGGTTTGTGCGTGTTCTTCCATACCACTCTCATTTCGCTTCTCTGCACACTCGCTCTCCTAACGGGGAGCTTACTTATTTAACAGAAGTGCTCCAAGATCTAAAAGAAGGGGGAGTCAAGCTATTCTCCAAAGCACCTGAGGGTAGAACAAGAAGCAATGGGTGGAAACTTATCAAGGAGAGAAGCAACTTAGAACTGAGGAGAAATTTCCTGACAGTTGGAACAATTAATCAGTGGAACAGAAATTGCCTCCAGAAGTTGTGAATGCCCCAATACTGGAAGATTTTAAGAAGATGTTGGACAACCATTTGTCTGAAGTGGTGTAGGGTTTCCTGCCTAAGCAGGGGGTTGGACTAGAAGTCCTCCAAGGACCCTTCCAACTCTGTTATTATATATTCTATATTCAAATTTGGTGTGTGTATATATATATCTGATCCGAATAACAGAGTTGGATGGGACTTTGGATGTCTTCTGGTCCAACTCCCTGCACAAGCAGAAAACCCTATACCTGTGATGGCGAATCTATGGCACGCGTGCCACAGGTGGCACAAAGAGCCATTTGTTAAGGCACGTGAGCGGGCTGTCTGGTTGACTTCGGCCTTTTTTTGAGGCCTTTTTTCATCCTCCAGAGGCTTCCTTGAAGCCTCCGGAGCGAGAAAAAACAGCCCTAAGGGCAAATCGGAAGTTCAGGAATGGACTTCCAGTTTGTTCTTAGGGCCGATTTTCTACCTCCGAAGCCTTCAGGGAAGCCTCCTAAAGGTCCCTGAAGATTCCAGAGGTCTAAAATCGGACAAAGCAGAAGTCACAATTCCCAAACTTCTGGGTTCCCCGTAGGTCTGTTTTTCGCCCTCTGGAGCCTTCAGGGAAGCTCCTCCGGATGGCATCCAGGTGGGGAACCTCTTTTCGCCCTCCCCAGGCTCCTAGAAAGCCTCTGGAGCCTGGGGAGGGCGAAAAAAAACTGTGCCAAAAGAGTGTGTGTGTGTGTGTGTCGCACACGCCTGCACACGCCCTTCCTTGCCTCCCCCCACTTTTGGCATGGGAGCCAAAAAAGGTTTGCCATCACTACCCTTTACCATTTCAGACAAATGGTTGTCTAATCTATTGACTCCCTCTTCTTTGTGGCAGCCCCTGAGATATTGGGAGACAGCTATCATGTCTCCCTTCTTTCTCCTTCTTTTTCATTCAACTAGACATACCCAGTTCCTGCAACTGTTCTTCCTATGTTTTAGCCTCCAGTCCCCTTCGCCAGTTCATCTTTTACATCTTTTGCCTGGAGGATCACACTCATATTTTGAATCCACAATAGCGAACTGTAACTTTCACTTTATAGGATTGTATTCAAAGACTAAACAATAAACTTGAATGATTAAAAACATGATAGATGGGTAGGCTATGGAGGTATTCAGGGATGGCTCAGCGAGTCCTTGAAACAGTTGTTTTCCTGATACCACAGGGGTGTCCAAACTTGGGAACTTTAAGACTTGTGGACTTCAACTCCCAGAATTCCCCAGCCAGCCATGGCTGGCTGGGGAATTCTGGGAGTTGAAGTCCACAAGTCTTAAAGTTCCCAAGTTTGGACATCCCTGTGATACCATGTAGTTTCCCTCCACGGCTAAAACTCTTTTTAAAATTCTTGTCCCTCTCTATAATCAAAATAATCGGCAAGAGGATGGAGGATGAAGTCAGGGTCTCTAGAAGATTTGTCAGACTCAGTAAACAAAAGAAGACAACTCACCAGGTAAACAAAGCTGCCTCCAAATTTCATATAGCAATTCAAGTTTATCAACATTTTCTGGAATTTTTCATCGTTGGCAGAAAATCTATATCCAAAGACCATAACGCATATCAAATTGGAGATTGCAGTAGTGATAGGCAACGAAGGATCTAGTGGCTGTTCTGGAAATAATAATAATATTATTATTATTAATAATAATAATAATAATAATAATAATAATAATAATAATAATAGAATAAAAACCACCATCAGACTGCCATTATTGTACTTTATTTATATCATGAGTGGGATCTCAGGACAAAAGGCAAGAGGTATGGATAGCACATGTACACAACTGTACACAGTGGTGATCAGAATTCCCGTTGCTAAGCAAGGCAGTTGTTACGTGACTCACGCCCAGAAGACCAGCTGAGAAGGTCACCAAGGAAGATCACATGACCCTGGGACACGGCAACCATCATAAATGCACGCCGGTTGCCAAACACCCTAATTTTGATCAAGGGACCACGTGTGACAGTTTTAAGTGTGAAGACTGGTTGTAGGTCACTTTTTCAGTGCTGTTATAACCGAATGTTTGCTAAACCCATGGTGAGTCAGGGACTACCTGTAGTTGGGAATCCATCAAGCAAATCTATTTTGTCCGTTTTCAAAGTTTTTTAAAAATACAACTTTACACTAATTATAACAGTGATGGCGAACCTATGGCACGCATGCCACTTCGGAGCGCTCAAAACGATCCTCCGAGCAAACAGGAAGTGACTTCCGGTTTGCTCGGAGAGTCATTTTGAGCGCTCCGAAGGTTTCAGGGACCACCCAGAGGCTTCCCTGATGCCTCCGGAGGGCGTCCAGGGAGGCGGGGGAGGCTGTTTTCACCCTCCCCAGGCTCCTATAAAGCCTCTGGAGCCTGGGGAGGGTGAAAAAAGCATGTAAAAATGGGAGGATCGCCTGTAGTGCGCACATGCGCACTGGGGGGGTCGCGCATTGCATTATGGGTGTGGCACACCCACACACGACCCCCCTGCACTTCCCCTACTTATGGCACGCGAGCCAAAAAAGGTTCGCCATCGCTGTATTATAGAAACAAAGTCTTTCCTTTTATGTCCTCTCATTGACATAATCCATTTTGCATCATAACTTGGTTTTCACTTTCAGCCAAATTATTTTCTTCCACTATTTTCTCTTATTTTCCCACTATTTTTTTCTTAGTACATAAACAATATATTCAATTGCCCCTTCAAAAATTGCACCAAATTATCATTTCATATTTCTCTATTGGTCTATTTTACTATAAACAATATATGTGTGTGTGTGTGTGTGTGTGTGTGTGTGTGTATGTATATGTATTTGTGTTACAACCCCTGGTATGCCTAAATATGGGAGGAAGGTCACTACTCCCTCTTTCTGTCCTTCGGCTCATCACAGAAGACCATGCAGGCAGAAAACCATATTTTTATTTTTAATGTTGGCTTTTTATATTTGTGTTGTATTTGTACTGATAAATAAATAAAGGGAGACTAGTATAGATCTATTTCGAGCTAATTAGCTCTCATCAGCTATCCTCTAGTTACGTTTTGACATAGAGAGCATTTCTTTCAATTTTTTCTACAATTAACAATGTACTATATGTAAGGTTTCCTAAAAATGCCCTAATTGATTCATGAGTATCGAGTCAATACAAAACTAGTCATTTATTAGGAGCATCATCATCATAGACAAGATCTTTTCAGAGTCAAGTTAAGCTTTGTTTGAGTTATCACTGAATTTTATCCCTGTTCCTTCCCTCCCCTAATCTGTATCATAAATCACATTCCCCCAATGAGATACACCCCTCCCAAGCTTGCTGCAGAAATCGGAGATCCAACTTCAGCCAACAGTATGCATGGAATGCACTCTTCCTCCTTCTCTCATTATGACAACGTTGGGAGTTGACACTATACTTTCTTTATTTCTTAATTAGTTGCATAACAATACCAATCATACTACTATTCCCTTTAATCTATTAATATAACTCTTTTCCCCCTTGTTCCTCTTTTATCCGTTTTCCCTTGGGCTCTCACGAATTCCACTTTTAATCATTTTTCTTCTTCTCCCCCTTTCTCCTAACTTCTTCTTTTTCTTTTTCCTGTTTTTATGAAGCAACATTTATTTTTAACCATTCGGTTAGTAGTAGGCCCTGAAGAAGACTCTCTGATTGAAAAGGTAGAAGAAATGCGCCATGGGCCAGACACTGTTGGGCAGTTAGGCTATCAAAATAGGGACTGTTACAGTGAATTTCTTTACTCTGTCTTGCTCTGATAGAATATAAGACATTCCCTGCTATAGGCCTTGCACTCAGCTGGGGCACTGTTCATGCGGTCAGTAGGAACATAAAAAGAATTAATCTTGGTATAAAAGCCTTGATATAAAATCTCAATATTTTTTTTAAAAAAGATGTTGAGACACTCTGGAAACAATGCAAAGAAAAGCAACAAAGATGATTAGGGCACTAGAGGTTAAAATATAGGAAGAATAGTTGTAGGAACTTGGCATGGCTAGTCTAATGAAAAGTAGGACAAGGAGTGACATGATAGCAATGCTTCAAGATCTAAGAGACTGCCACAAAGAAGAGGCCCTAACATTAGTTAAAATTAACACAAATTAACAGAGTTGGAAGGGATCTAGTCCAATCCCCCACCCTACACCATTTCTGACAGATAGTAGTCCAGTCTCTTCTTGAAAGTCTTAAGTCAGCGATGGCGAACCTTTTTTGGCTCGCGTGCCATAAGTGGGGGGAGCGCGGGTGGGGTGTAGGCGTGCTGCACCCATAATGCAATGTGCGACACCCCCCCCCCAGTGTGCATGCGCACACTACAGGCACGACCCCCCATTTTTTGCATGCTTTTTTTGCCCTCCCCAGGCTCCAGATGCTTTATAGGAGCTTGGGGTGGGTGAAAACAGCCTCCCCCGCCCCCAGAAGCCCTCCGGAGGCTTCAGGGACCTTCAGGCGGCTTCCCTGAAGCCTCCGGAGCAGTCAAAACGATCCTCCAAGCAAACCAGAAGTGACTTCCGGTTTGCTCAGAAGGTCGTTTTGAGTGCTCCGAAGGCTTCACGGACCTTCAGGATGCTTCCCTGAAGCCTCCAGAGCAGTCAAAATGAACCTCCGAGCAGACCGGAAGTCCGTTCCTGAACTTCCAGTTTGCCTGTAGGGCTGATTTTTTTGCACTCCGGAGGCTTCAGGGAAGCTCATGAAGCCTCCTGAGGGACTCTGGGGGGGGGGGCAGGGGAGGCTCCTTTCACCCTCCCCAGGCTCCTATAAAGGCTCTGGAGCCTGGGGAGGGTGAAAAAGGGTGAACTCAGCTGGCCAGTGTGCGCATGCACACTGGCCAGCTGACAGGGCAGCGCTTCACGTGCCCTGACAAATGGCTCCGGGTGCCACCTGTGGCACGCATGCCATAGGTTCGCCATCACTGTCTTAAGTGATGAAGCTCCCACAACTTCCGAAGGCAACTTCTGTTCCATCGGTTGATTGTTCTCACTGTCAGGAAATTTCTCCTTGTTTCCACGTTGAATCTCTCCTTGGTCAATTTCCATCCATTATTCCTCATCTGGCTTTGGGTGCTTTGGAAAATAGCTTGACCCCCTCCTCTCTATGGCAGCCCCTCAAATATTGGAACACTGCTATCATGTCTCCCCTAGTCCTTCTCTTCACTAAACTAGCCATGACAAGGCACCTGAAGGCAGGACAAGAAGAGCAATAGCAATAGTACTTAGACTTATATACTGCTTTACAGTGCTTTTACAGCCCTCTCTAAGCGGTTTTACAGAGTCAGCATATTGCCCCCAACAATCTGGGTCCTCATTTTACCCACCTCGGAAGGACGGAAGGCTGAGTCACCCTTGAGCCTGACAAATTGCAAGCAGCTGGCAGTCAGGAGAAGTAGCCTGCAGTACTGCACTCTAACCACTGTGGCAATGGATGGAAACTAATCAAGGAGAGAAGTAACCTACAACTAAGGAGAAATTTCCTGACAGTGAGAACAATTAATCTGTGGAACAGCTTCCATTCAAAAAATGTGGGTGCTCCAAAACTGGAGGCTTTTAAGAAGAGACCGGGCAGCCACTTGTCTGGAGTGGAGTAGGTTCTCCTGCTTGATCAGGGGGTTGGACTAGAAGACCTCTAAGGTCCCTTCCAACTCTGTTATTCTGTATTAATGAAACACTATCATTCGGAGACATATAGAGATTGTAGACAACATACCTTTTGCATGCGCAAAGATTTTAACCAAGCTATGAGCCTCCTCTTCTATTCGATTCTCCATGCCTTTCTTCCCGAGTCCAAGTTTTCGCATAGTAATCAGACCAAACCGTCTTTGCTGCTTCCAGTTTTGGCCGTTTGAAAATATAATACCTGAAGCCATCAGAAATCAGTGAGAAATTATGCTCATCAAAATGATCACTAAAATATCATTCGGTAGCTTAGATCAGGGGTCTGCAACCTTCACAACTTCAAGACTTGTGAACTTCAACTCCCAGAATTCCCCTGGCTTAGATGAAATCTGTTCTCATGCAAATTCTACTTGGCCATCTCGGAGTTCCCCTTTTTTCAGGAAAAAAAAAACCAGGACCAGTGATGCCAAATCAGCTTCTACCTGTTCCAATGGTTACAAGTGAGACTGCCAGAAAAAGACCGGATCTGTTCTGAAATCTCATGCATTCTAATGAATCTCATCAGTGGTGGGATTCAAACATTTTTACTACTGGTTCTGTGGGTGTGGCCTGGTGGGCGTGGCCTGGTGGGCGTGGCCTGGTGGGCGTGGCAGGAGAAGGATGCTGCAAAATCCCCATTTCCTCCTGGGACTCGGGAGGCAGAGAATAGATGGGGGCGGGGCCAGCCAGAGGTGGTATTTACCAGTTCTCCCAAGTACTCAAAATTTCTGCCACCGGTTCTCCAGAACTGGTCAGAACCTGCTGAATGCCACCTCTGAATCTCATGCGTTAGATTGAACAGAAGCAGGAAAAAAACAGAGGAGAGAATAGAATTCTCTATTTTAACAGAAAAAAAATACCCCTTAAGCTTCATGAAAACCTACCCTTGTTTTTAAAGGCGTCTTTAAAAAAAGGAGTCATTTGTCGCTCAGCAAAGTCTTCCGTTTGAATGAGGGCTTCTTTGACTGCCTGAAATCCAGAGAAGATCACTATCGGGATGTGTCCCGACCATATTGTGTAGATGTTTCCATATCGCTTAGCCAGCTGCCGTTTGAAGCCAAACAGAAAATGAAAACATTACATTCAGTGTTGGTTGCCGATTACAAACCACGGTACAAATCACGTCTTTCCCAGAGCTGCAGAATCTGATCAGAGGTGCTCAAAATGCCTACATAGCAGGGGGCCAGGTTACCTGCGGAACTGTGTTTTCTCCATTACATCAGCCTGTCCTACCTGATCGGGGACGGTAGGTTACGTTAAAGAGTTTGATTGGCGGGTCCAGGAGGATGGTCTACGACCCTTAGGCACAGGCCCTTGGCCCCGCCTCCTTTGCCCCCAGGCACTCGGTTCAACCTATTTACAGCCAGCTTTCCTACTCCGCTGGCCCTCCCTTGGCCATTCTCCATGGATAATGGACCCCTGTTCAGGGATGGTATTCACTTACCTTCCCTACCAGTTTGCAAATGTGATCGTGTGCGTGCTCTTTGGCTTTGAAAAGGGCCATAGGACCAGGGTGGGTGAGTGGAGCCACCTGCAATTTCCTCTACCAGTTTGGGCAGAATACCACCTCTGCCCCTAACCCTCCACCTCTCGTCCTTCATCCCTGCCCATTCACCCAGACACTGTTTGTCCTGGGCCTTTGGCTGCATGGGACAAATTGTCGCCAGCCAATCAGCTTTCGAATAGTCACTAAATGAATGTAATCAACACTACCTATAATGGCACCCTATTGTTTCCTTATGCCTGAATGTTTACTTGCAGTAAATAGCACCAGATAAACGATCAAGAAAGAAACAATGCCCTAATCAAGCAATTATTAAAGAAGAAATCAAGATAGGCAGGACAAACAGTCATAAATAAACAACCAGCTAATTACACCTTCCCTGCACTTTTGATGTTCCTAGCCTGATGACGCCATCCAACTGCAATCTGAAATATTTTTTTATTAAATTTTGCCAATAGGTTGAATGATCATTGCATAGGCTTTGTTGCCTGAGCAGAGGATTGGACTAGAAGACCTCCAAGGTCCCTTCCAACTCTGCTATTCTATTAATTCTAACTTTGAATTTAAAAAAGTAAATCCTACTCAGAATTTAAGTTTGGATGAAAACGTTCATAATATTAAGCATGGAATTGTGTCATTCCCCAAATTTGCTTTTAAAGCTTGTATTTTAACACTGCAAATGAAAAGAATTGATAGAATTGTTTACTATTTCTGGTTTTAAACATTTGAATAATGTTAACCAAATATATTTTTGTTTAAAACCCAACAGAGATACTGCCTTTTCATTAGCAAAAGGGTGTAAAAATGCTATACACTTCTGATAAAGAATCTGGATATATTAACATCATGAAATTTCAGAGTTGCTATTTATCCACTTGTATTTTGTATTCTCATTTTGATTTTTATCTACTTATTTCTTGTACATAATAAAGAACTAAAGAAAACTTAAAAATAAGTTCCTTCAGAAAGAATCTTTGCATTGTCCACAACTTAAGGAGAATGCAAATTTTATTCCTGTAATTTCTGAGAGAAATATTGGAATAGTGAGGGCCAAATAAAGAATTAAGTCATAGAAAAACAAAACACCTTGATGTGTTTCATAATCTCTTTTAAATTGAATGCAACATCATGTCATGCTGATCTAGTTATGGTTAAAGGATTAGTAAACAGTGTGAAAAGCACAACCTTAAATAGTGCAATCTTGTCTTTAATACTTTAATAGTATTTCATTCATTCATTCATTCATTCATTCATTCATTCATTGAGAGATGATAGATTATTAATCTTACTATTATTCTTCCAAACTTATATGGGCACCAATCTTAATCAAATAACTCTGCCTAGCTAACCATCAGAAAAACAGAAAACCAACATGTGAAATGATTAAACTATAAAATCAAAATGGCAGGGTAAAATAGAACAAAGTAAGCTTACCCATGTTTACAAAAACTTACTACCATTTGAATATGCATGTTAATCATAGCAAAATATACTGCCAGTTGTTTTGTTCTTCTGTTAAAAAAATTAGTGATTATTGCTAGACAGGTAGAGTAGCAGAAAAGTCATTATATGCCGGTGCGAAGACAATCATGATTAAATCTTGTTGAAAAGATACTTAGCTATTTTGATCATATTGGCTTAGTATCTAGAGAATGAAACAGGAGGCATTTCTGCTAAGCCAATTTCCAACCCTACGTTCCAGAAAATTTTATTGCCCTGGCAGGAAACTAATATTCTCTTTGCTAAATAACATCATGATTTAAATCACAGGTTTGGAGAGACAGTACCTTGATTAAGAGTGTCGGAGTTAGTCGGATTCCCGTCTGCCATGCGACTCCAATGAAAGGAAATGGAAAAGGCCCAGGAGGATAATTTCTACGGGACCACAGTTGTTTCAGGAAATACAACATTACTGCAGTCAGGAACAAAGTAAGCAACCATTTTCCAACTTCCTCCATTTTTTTTCTGCCTTTTTTTTTAATAACTCTTGGTCTACCTCAAGCTGGCTAAGCTGGATCTCTTTTCCCCAGTAGATTTTGTCTTCCTGAGAGAGGAGGACTCTGTTTTGCAGCCTTTTATATCCTGTACATTACAAATGTAAACAATGCTTCTTACACCATATTCAATTATGATAGGAATGGCTTGCCTCGAAACCTGTTATAATAGAATATGATCAACAACCAGCATGCTTGGGTGACCTTTATTTGCATAATTGAAGGGAAGAGACTTTGGCAACATGATTCTACATGCCAGATACAGTTGGCAGAGTGATGAGATGCTACGTTTACCCAGTCCAGAACGGGCATGCCACCTGATCAGCAAATGGACCAAAATGGCAGCTAGGTGATCAATCCCTCTTGGTTAAAGACCACTGTGTGAGCAATGGATTTGTGGTCTTCAAGTATGAAAGAACGGGATGAGTTGAGAACCATCAACCTCACCAGGGAGATGTCAAGCATCAGGGAAATCAGGAGATACAGGAAATTCAAATGAGTATAAAGATTTATTGCAAGCTTAAATTCTCTACAAGAATCTGAAGTACTAATGGTCAAAGGAAATTAGCGTGAGTTAAAAAAGGATTTCATGGTGGGCTAGACTTTAGATCTCTTATGGGAGTTCAGGGACTCATGACTGATGATGCATTTGACCCCTCCTTCGGGCTCAGCCTCATCATCTCCTACATCAGACCAGACCAGGAAATCAATTCCACAAGTTGTCTGAAACTACTTTTATCGAGACTGGCTACCGTAACAGAGTGGGACATGGTAGCCTAGTGGTTTAGATGATAGATTTGTCAACCAAAAGGTTAGCAGTTTAATACCCAAGCACCACATGACTGGGTGAGCTCCAGGGGTGAGATTCAGCTGGTTTGGACCAGTTTGGGTGAACCGAGTGCTCATTTTACAGCTGGTTCGCTGAATTGGTAGTTGCAAGAACTGGCTGGCCCTGCCCACCCTGCCCCACCCCTCCCAGCAGTCTCCACGCAGCCCATTTTGGATGCTAGGTGTGCAGGGCCCACATGGAGGTTCTGGGAGGGTGAAAAATGAGCCACCCGGAAGTTCTAGAAGTCCAGAGACAGGCCCGTTTCAGGACTCTGGAAGGACTCCAGAACCCGCGGGAGGCCATTTTCGCCCTCCTGGAGACACACACACACACACACACACACACACACACACACCATGGTGAAGGAGGATGAGTAGGCCACGCCCACCATGGCCACGCCCACCCAGCACCCGGGTAGCTCCTGGCAACCTAGCAGTTGCATGCAAATGTAGGTACTACTTCAATAGGAAAGTAGCAGAATGCTATGCACCTTGAGTGTATAGTCATGCTGACCACATGGCTACAGAAGCATCTTCGGACAACTCTGGCTCCCTCGGCTAGGAAACAGAGATGAGCATCAGACATGACAGGACAGGGGAAATATTGACCCTTTTTTTATCGTAACAGAATCTTACAGGTCTAATGATGCTGCGCCTCCTCATAGTTGGAGAATTATAGATGGATCTATCAGGGCTACTTTTGAGTGTTATCTCCTTCTAGCTTGAAAAGTATTTTAGCCTTTTGCCTGGGTAAAGATTCCTACATGCCTCCTTCAAGTTCATTTTCATTACTTTCTACAGTTCCTTAGGTACCACCACTGCAAGCAATTTCATATCGCATCACAAAATGATACACAAAACAGCTTCAGCATCGTAAGTTCCCATACCACAGGAAGCATGCGATTATAAGATAAAAGGAAATTTGATTCAATCTAAAAGAAAACTATATTGAAATGAAACATAGTTGATCTGGTTTCTTTGAACCATGGGAACTGGTGGTGTCACTAGTAGGACAATTTCTTTTTTTGGGGGGGTGGGGTTCTTGGTGCCCGCTGTGCTTGATGGTTTTTTTGCAGATGTTTCATTACCCAACTAGGTAACATCACCATTATTGTGTTATTTTCATTTTTTTTCCCTTTTACCTCACACTGATGACGTAGGAGGGAGATGCTTCATTAATCAGATGTAAAATAAAGAGAAAAGTAAATTGGCCAAAGAGCTGTGGCAATAATAGATCTGTGTGAAGCGTTGTGTTACCTCATCAATCTATATCATCCAACAGTTCCAACACCCAACCAAAACACATGCGACATGACACACAAATGCTCCCAGGTGAAAACATCATGAGAAGAAATTCAAGAGTTGTAGATGGTATAATTTGGAAGGGACCTTTGAAAACTTCTTGTCCAACCTCCTCTTCCTAAATTTACTATCTCCCAAAAGGTAATAAACAAATTCCTTTTTGCAAATATCAAGATGGTAGGACTCCTCCACTGTTTTGGGTCAGCTATTTCACTGTTCAACAAGTCTTACTATCAAGAAATTCCTCTTGCTTTTGACCCTGAATCTCTTGTCTTTCAAGTTCAACCTCCTATTTTTGTTATTTGTTTCCACAGGACTATTTGTATACTATTTGTGTAGGGTGTGTGTGTGTGTGTGTGTGCACGCGCACGTAGTGTTGCATCCCTCCCATATTTGGGCATACCAGGTGCTGTGACAAAAGAAAAAAACACTTTTATATATAATACAAACCAGGGGTGGGTTCCTGCCGGTTCTAACCGGTTCGCTACAATAGGTTCCACAAATATAGCGTGCTGTTTAGAACCGGTTCCAGCGGTGGAACGCCCCCTCGCTCGCTCACCCCTGGGTCCCACCCATCTGGTAGCCGCTCGTCCGCTCCCTCCCCCCGCCCATCCGCACCACTCCTCTAAGAGCCCTATAGAGAGCACTTGGCTCTCTATTGCTGCCTGCCGAGGAGGTAAGTAAGCTCTTTGCTGGCGCAGCGGCTTTTGGGGCTAATGGGGCTTGGGTTTCCAGCCCGACAGCCCCAGCCGCTTCTGGACATCTATTGCAGTCGTGAGGAGCCGAGGAGAGTGTGAAGTTTCTCTGCACTCTTGGAAGCTGCGAAAGCGGCTGGGAGAGGCACGCGCCTTGGTTTTGCCTCCCTGGATGTCGCAGTAGCAGCCGCAAGTGCACCGATCTTGGCGTTTTTCGCATCGGGGCATGCTACAAGAGGGAGTGAGAGAAGACCTTTTCTGGATTGCTGGTGGTGGAAGTGCGGACCCATCGCCCCCTGCTCAGCAAAGCAAGTTCGGGGAAGTCCTTTGCGCTGGCTGGAAAAGGTCTTCACTCACTCCCTCTTGTAGCACACCCCGGTGTGAAAAAAGCTGAGATCGGCACGCTTGGGGCTGCTGTGAGGTCCAGGGAGCCTAAACGAAGCCGTGCACCACTCCCAGCCGCTTTCGCAGTTTCCAAAAGTGCCAAGAATCTTTGCGCTCTTCTCGGCTACTCGCAACTGCAATAGACGTCCAGAAGCAGCGGGGGCTGTCGGGCTGGAAACCCAAGCCCCATTAGCCCCCAAAGCTGCTTCTTGACGAAGAAGCCTAAGCAAAGGAGGGCTGGGCAGAGGAAGGGGGAAAACCTAGTGAGGGTACTTCTGCCCCTCATGCCGTGCTTTGCAGCACTGCAGCCCCGTGCAGACTTCTTCAGGGTGCTGGGCAACCTGGTTCTGGGGATTCCGAGGACGGGCACTGGACGGGATGCCAGTGGCACTGGGAGACGGGCTGCATGCGGAGAAGCCTGTGGCCGGGGCGCCCTGAAGTAGCACCAACCAGCATGTCCCACAAGAAGAACCCCAGCGGCAAGGGTGGCAGTACTGTGCCCTCCTCCGCCTTGCCCATCACCCAGCAACGCATCGCCGCCACCACTTCATCGAGCGGGGCAGGCAGGGGTACAGGCGTGGCCCAGAAGTGGGGGTCATGGGGGGGGCACTGCCCAGCCAGCCTTCCCACAGCAGCAGCAATGAGTTCCATGGCATCACATTCAAGGTAAGCAGCAGCCGCAGGCGCCACTTGGCCAGCACAGCGGGGCTAGCCCGATGCCCACCCAGCCACTGACGGGCAGGCAAGCGGGTGGAGGGTTGCCCTGGCCTGACCGGTGGCTGGCGCAAACTCCCCTCCTGTTCCTCCTTCTGAGGGGGCGCTGCCTTGTCTTTGACAGCTACCTCGTTTCCAATCTGGGGGGAAGAAGAAATCCTCTGCATGGATCCCCCCAACTGAAAATGAGGCAGCTGTGAAAGATGTGTGGGGTCCGTAGCCCATCCAGGGGGAGGGGTTCCCCTCACATTCCTCGTTGTCCTGGATGGGCTCCGGACGAGTGGAGCCTCCTCCTTCTTTTTAACCAGGCAGCTATCAGAGAAAAAAGGGCAACATGTGTTCGTGGGCTTGTGCAGCAGCCGAAGGTCGCCTGGTTAAAGATCGCCTGGTTAAAAAAATCTCCTAGCTAAAAAGAAGATAACCACCTGGTTAAAATGAAGGATGAGGCTCCGCTGGTCGGGAGGTCATGGGCTGATAAGGGGACAGAAAAGGTTTTTCTCCAGTCCAAGGTTTCAGCTTCCTGGCTTCAGTGTCTCTTTCCAGCTTCTTTTGTTGAGCCTGCAATTAAGGTTCTTTTTTATGTCTTAGGAAAGATCACCTGGTTAAAAAGAAGGATGAGGTTCCGCTGGTCCGGAGCCCATCCGTGGGTTGGGAGGAAGGGCGAGACAGATAGACAG
Organism: Natrix helvetica; assembly: GCF_964273705.1. Taxonomy (NCBI): domain Eukaryota; kingdom Metazoa; phylum Chordata; class Lepidosauria; order Squamata; family Natricidae; genus Natrix; species Natrix helvetica. The sequence continues at coordinate 6,934,740 of NC_138551.1, forward strand.
CCAGAGACACAGAGAGAGAGAGAGAGAGAGAGACACAGAGTGAGCGATTAAGTGAGTGAGTGAGTGAGTGAGAGACAGTCAGACAGAGAGACATACATATATATACACACAGAGTGACAGAGAGAGAGGAAGGGAGGGGAGGGAGACAGAGAGATAGAGAGGGAGGGAGGGAGACACACACAGAGAGAGAGTGAGTGAGAGACAGACACACACATACACACACACAGAGTGACAGATGGGGGAGGGAGGAGAGAGAGAGAGAAACAGACAGACAGACAGACACAGAGAGAATGAACAGAAAGAGACAGAGAGAGAGGGAGGGAGGGAGAGAGACAAGAGCCACACACAGAGAGAGAGACAGACAGACAGACAGACAGACAGAGAGTGGGAGAGAGACAGACAGAAAGAGAAAGAGAAAGGAAGGAAGAAAAAAGAAAAAAGAAAAGAAAGTGGGAGAGAGAGAGATGAAAGAAAGAAAGAAAAGAAAAGAAAGAAAGAAAGAAAGAAAACTTATAATAATAATAATAATTTTAATAATAATAATTTTATTTGATTAGCCGCAACCCTCTCCCGAAGGACTCGGGGCGGCGTACAATCAAGCAGATAAAAAATACACATAAGACAAACATATATACAAAAACAGAGACATATACATATGTGCATGGAGGAGGATGGACTTAAGTGAAAGACAGTTAAAAAACACAATTTAAAATCCCCTAAAATTACCAAATTAAAAAACCCATCAGGAGCGTTACTAAGTTATGGTCGAGCCAGGCCAGCTATTTGGAAAAGGTGGGTCTTGAGCTTGACACGGAAGGAGCGGAGGTCAGTAGTAGTCCTAATATCCGGGGGGAGGTCATTCCACAGGGCTGGGCCCGCCACAGAGAAGGCTCTGCTCCTAGGCGCCGCCCCATGGCACTGTCTGGTAGACGGCACCTGGAGAAGTCCCTCTCTGTGCGAGCGGATGGGTCGTAGGGATGTATGGGGCAGAATACGATCCCGCAGGTAACTAGGTCCTGAGCCATGGAGCGCTTTAAAGATCGTAATCAAAACCTTGAAACGCACTCGATAGACCACAGGGAGCCAGTGCAGCTCGCGCAGGAGAGGTGTCACATGGGAGTACTTGGTACTCCCCATAATCACCCGCGCGGCCGCATTCTGGACCAACTGCAGTCTCCGAGTGCATTTCAAGGGGAGCCCCATGTAGAGAGCGTTACAGTAGTCCAGGCGAGACGTCACCAGCGCATGGGTGACTGTGCGTAAGGCGTCCCGGTCCAATAGGGGGCGCAATTGGCGCACCAGGCGAACCTGGTGGAACGCCCCCCTGGCCACGGCTGTCACATGTTCATCCATGGACAGCCTGGCATCCAGGAGGACGCCCAAATTGCGCGCCCGCTCCACGGGGGCAAGTTGAATGCCCCCAATGGCCAGAGATGGAATTATCTGGTTGAACCAGGGGGCCGGAACCCACAGCCACTCCGTCTTGGAAGGGTTGAGCCTGAGTCGGTTGTCATCCATCCAGACCCGTACGGCTTCCACACACCGGGACATCACTTCGATGGCCTCGTTGGGGTGGTTCGGGGTGGAAATGTACAGCTGAGTATCATCAGCGTACAGATGATATCCCACCCCGAAACCACGGATGATCTCACCCAGCGGCTTCATGTATGTGTTGAACAGGAGCGGCGAGAGGACCGACCCCTGTGGCACCCCACAAGTAAGGGGGCTTAGGGTCGACCTCTGCCCCCCTGCCAACACACGTTGCGTCCGGCCGGAGAGGTAGGAGCCGAACCACCGCAAAACGGTGCCCCGGACCCCCAACCCCTCCAGTCGGTACAACAGGATACCATGGTCGATGGTATCAAAAGCCGCCGAGAGGTCTAATAGGACCAGGATAGAGGAACAACCCCTATCTCTGGCCCTCCAGAGATCGTCTACCAACGCGACCAAGGCCGTCTCAGTGCTGTGCCCAGGGCGAAAGCCGGACTGGCGCGGGTCTAGATAATCATTCTCCTCCAGATGTCGTGGGAACTGAGAAGCCACCACACTCTCTACAACCTTCGCCAAAAAGGGAAGGTTGGAGACAGGACGATAATTGGCCAGCTCCGTAGGGTCCAGGGAAGGCTTCTTGAGCAAGGGTCTCACCACCGCCTCTTTCAAGGCGGCCGGGAGAGACCCCTCACCCAACAAAGCGTTCACTAGGCCCAGGAGCCAGTCGCGTGTAACCTCCCAGGAAGCCAGTACAAGCCAGGAGGGACACGGGTCCAGCAAACATGTGGTAGGTCGCAGTCGTCCACGCAATCTGTCCAAATCCTCGATGGCAACCAAGTCAAACTCCTCCCAAAAAGGTTTCTCAAGACTCGCCACTGGCGTCTCGACTGGGCCACTGAAGGGGACCCAATCCTTCCGGATTTGAGCGACTTTATCCAGCAGGTATTTCCCAAACTCCTCTGCTCTACCCTGTAGAGGGGCCTCCCGCGGCCTCTGAAACAGAAGGGAGCGGGACACCCGAAACAGGGCGGCAGGGCGGTTCTCTGCGGATGCAATGAGAGCGGCACAGTATCGACGTTTAGCCGTTCTCAATGCCACTAGGTACGTCCTTAAATGGGCTCGTACCTGTGCTCGGTCCAATTCGGATCGGGAGGATCTCCAACGACTCTCTAGGCATCTCTTGCGGCGCTTCATCACCCTTAGCTCCTCGGTGAACCAAGGAGCCAGGGTGGATCGTTGCCGCCGGAGAGGCTGCAAAGGCGCCACCCGGTTCAAGGCCCCGGTAGTCGCATTATTCCACGCGGCCACCAGGTCCTCTACCCGAGGGCGGGTCAGGGCTGCAGGAGGTGGCCCAAGCTCCGTCTGGAACCTATCTGGTTCCATTAAGCGCCTGGGGCGGAACCATCTAGTGTTTTCCGGTTCCGCCTCCCCGCAGCGAGGGGTAGCACCAGGGAAGTCAAGTCGTAGGAGTGAGTGATCTGACCATGATAGAGGAGTGATGGTTAAATTCACTCCTCCCAGATCACTCAACCACTGGCGAGAGACAAAAACGAGGTCCAAGGTGTGACCTCCCTCGTGTGTCGGGCCCTGAATCATTTGAGTCAGGTCCATGGCTGTCATGGAAGCCATGAACTCCCGAACCCCCTCTGAAGCTTCTCCCACTGACGGCAGGTTAAAGTCCCCCATTATGACCACAATTGAGCCCAAACTTTTGTTTGCTAAGCAAGAGCGTCATTAAGTGAGTTTCACCACATTTTCCAAGTTGGCCACACCCACCTGGTCACATGACCGCCGAGCCACTCCCACAAAACAGGCCACACCTACAGAATAGGTTCTAAAAAATTTTGAAACCCACTCCTGACATACACACACCTTACCTGTACATATAAGTGTGTGTGTGTGTGTGTGTGTGTGTGTGTGTGAATAAATCAGCCATCCATCTTTCTCATAGAGGGAGTTTGGGTAGGAATTCCTTCTTCCAAATTGGAATTCTAAAAAAGGGCATTGTCAGGAAAGACAGTGATAGCATGACTAACACTGTGAATTTCACAATCTTTTAAGGGATTCGATTTTATCATACAAGTTAGAGGTTCTACAACAACAATGAACGAAAGCAAAGTCAGAAGACATCCTCATTTCTCCATCTAAATGGCTAAGAAATATGGCTATCGGTCTTAACATTGCTTTTGGACCCCTTCCAAGGTATAGAAAAGAAAGAAACTGAACACTTGGACTTTTTCGATAAGTGAAAGCAGTAATCACTTAAGAACTGTCACTAAACGGATGGTCGTAAGTCGAGGACTACCTGTATAAGTAAAGCGCTAGGACTGCATGTACCATTGTCTAATGTAAGAGTAGGAAAAGGAAGAGGAGGAGGGACTTTAAGCCAATATGGATGCAATCCAAATTACTAAATAATCCTCTAAATATAACCCTTGGAGGTGGAACTTTTGTTCAAACAGAAAAACCAGGTAAGCTCTTTAAAGCGTTCAATTGCGTAAAGATGTATCTCATTCCAAGCTGGTAGGATCAAATTGTTTTGAGATATAAAAACTTGCATACACATCTCCTTTGTCCAATTATTAGTTTCTGAACCATTCATAAGAACATATCCATCTATGAAAATTATTGGATTGAGTAATATCCCTTTAGAACAGTGCTTCTCAAATAGTGGGGCGGGCCCCCCAGGGGGGGTGCGAGGCTCCGTAAAGGGGGGCTCAGCTCAAATTATTTTATATATTTTTGTTTTGCAGGTTAAAGTTTTGTTTAATATTGTGTTCCTTTAAATCCTGTGCTCCTTTAAATCTTTTCTGCTACAGTTAATAAAGCTATTCTTTGTTGTAAATTGATCCACATTTCTTTCTTTTTTTATTCTCTTATACGTTAATAAGGATACAGTGTTATGCAGAGGTGTACTTATAACAATTTTATAGACAAATGATACTATTTACAGTCGCGCGGGGGGCGCAAAATGTTTTCTTCTTCCTAGGGGGGGCATGACAGAAAATAATTGAGAAGCACTGCTTTAGAAGGAAACCCTGATAGCACATAAACACATTGTACAGACCCATTTAGCAAAGTTAGCCATCAGCTGTACTCACCAATTCCTTCTCTCCGGCAGAACAATCTTTATCTTTACTGCCGGCTCTTCAAATAATGTCCTCAAATTTGGTTTCTTTTCTTTTTTTTTCTTTTTGTTCCTTGACTTGTCCCTTCTCACAAAATTCTTCAAAGGTTTAACAAGCATCTTTTCTATATCCAGTATAAGATTAGCTGGGTCAGTCTGTTGTTGTTTTTATTTGTATGTCCCATTTAATTTTTAAGACATCAGCCAGCTTCTTTTGAATGTTCAGCGTAGTATCTTTTTCCATGTCATTCTTAAAACCTGTCACTTTTTAAATCTACTTTCCGATCAGTATCAGTCTTCTCTGGAAAAACCTGTTCCTCTTCCATAACATCTTTTTAAACACACTTTAGCCACAGAAGCAGACAAACTTAAAACTAACGTATTGCTGGTTTCTACAGGGAGTTCATCCTTAGTTTTTCAGACCTTATAAAGGCAGTCCTCAACTTATGATCACAATGGAGACTAACATTTCAATTGTGGTCATAAATTGAGGAATACCTGTATGTGGAAAGAAGCATGACACAGAAGGAGACGGGTGTGTAGTTTGTCTACAAAGTGTCTAGGCACATTGACTTGGTTTACAAGTGGGATTCCTAATGAACAATTGTCCATGTCTAGGAAAATTGATAATAGAAACACCATCTTGAAATCCACACATTTTCAAGATTGAGAAACTTCCTGTTATGTATTGAATATATATATCGGTTCCTTTTAGGATCTTTGGCCTGCCACACTCTCTCTATTATTTTACTATGCTGTTTCATTAGTAGGGAATTGGGAGGGGGAATAGTAAGGAGTAGAATGTGTTGTTGTAAAAATAAAAAATTGCGTTCTAGAAGCCCAAGGTCATCTTTTGTTCTCTACACCTCTGAGCCTGACCGGAACTGGATGTATGGAACTGCAGTGGAAGATTGGACCATGTGATGGACTTGTGGGTGTGAGGGCAAGATCATGAACTTTCAACTGGGTGGAAAACCCAGGAAGCTTTCAGATTCGGGTTTTCCACAGATGTGCCAACATGTCTCTCTTAATAAATTGGAAGTTTGAGGAAAGTTCTGCCTTGGACTCTGATTTAATTTTGGATGATATTTGGACAACTTCCTTCCTTGTGTCCTGGACTCAAAACAATTAATGTAAGTTACAAGAATGTCAGAGTTTTTAATATTTAATGGAAGGAAAGCTTAAATTATAACAGAAGTATTTAGCGTGTGGCATATCATACATGGACTCTATCTATCTATCATCTATCTATCTATATCTAATCTATCTATCTATATCTGTATCTATCTATCTATCTATCTATCTATCATCTATCTATCTATCCATCCATCCATCCATCCATCCATCCATCCATCCATCCATTCAGACCAGTGGTGGGTTTCAAAAAATTTTAGAACCTCTTTTGTAGGTGTGGCCTGATTTGTGGCAGTTGCTTGCCAGCCATGTGACTGAGTGGGAGTGGCTTGGCACTCATGTGAGTGGATGGGCGTGGCCAACTTGTAAAATGTGGTGAAACTCACTTAACAACACTCTTGCTTAGCAACCAAAATGTTGCCTCAGAAACTCTGGCATTTGAAGCATGCAAGTCTTAAAGCTGTCAGGTTACAAGACCCTTGCACCCCTAATCCTTTAGAAAAAAAAACCAGGGATGTTCAAACTTGACAGCTTTAAGACTTTAAGGTTTAGATAGGACTCTTAGAGGTGGACAGGGCGATTGGTAAGCCAGCCAATCAGTGAGTGCCGGGCGGGGCAAGTGTGGTGCGGACGGGCGGGCGGGAAGGAGCTGGAACCGGTTCTAAATGGCACGGTAATTTGTGGAACCACTTCTATAGAAGAGGTTAGAACTCCCCCCTGATCTAGACTAATAAAACAATATAAAATATAAATGCTAAAAAAACCTGTGTTGAAATACCAGTGTCTAGGCCAAGTACCCACTGAAGCACAGCGTCATTTATATTTTACAAAAATCAAATGCTGGCCCTCAGAATAACAGGATGACAGAGTTGGAAGGGATCTCTTCTTGTCCAACCCCAACCTCAACAGGAAATCCTATACCATTTCAGAACAGTGGCTGTCCAATCTTTTCTTAAAAACCTCCAGTGTTGGGGCATTCACAGTTTCTGGAGGCAAGTCGTTCCACTGATTCATTGTTCTGTCAGGAAATTTCTCCTTATTTCTAGGTTGCTTCTCTCCTTGATTAGTTTCCATCCATTGTTTCTTGTCCCGCCTTCGGGGGCTTTGTAGACTATATTGACCCCTCTTCGAAAGCAACCTCTTAGATATTGGAAGACTGCTATCATGTCACCCCTGGTCCTTCTGTTCACTAGACTAGGCAGCCCAATTTCTGCCACTGTTCTTCATATGTTTTCGCCTTCAGTCTCCTAATCATCTTTAATACAATAATACAATAGTAGAGTTGGAAGGGACCTTGGAGGCCTTCTAGTCCAACCCCCTGCCTAGGCAGGAAACCCTATACCGTTTCAGACAAATGGCTATCCAACATCTTCTTAAAGACTTCCAGTGTTGGGGCATTCACAACTTCTGGAGGCAACTTCTGTTCCACTGATTCATTATTCTCACTGTCAGGAAGTTTCTCCTCAGTTCTAAGTTGCTTCTCTCCTTGATTAGTTTTCACCCATTGCTTCTTGTTCTACCCTATCTTTGTTGCTCTCCTCTACACTCTTTCTAGAATCTCAACCTAGAATCTCAACCTATAGCTGGTCATGATATGATCTTCAGTTTGATGTGGGACCCTGCAATCACACTAAGGGTGAGGATACTATTCCCTCATTGATACAGAAAGTCCAGGCAGATGCCGTTTGAGGCGCAAATCCTATTCAAGATTAACCGTTGCTGAAGTGGTACTTCGAAGCTTGGCCCCTTTTTTGTGGGGTCATTTCTATGTCTTCCTAGAACTGGGCATTCATCAACCCATTTGGCTTTCCATTGGGAATTAATGTTAAAGTCCTTGGGCAGATGTTGAGCAAGAGCCAGTGGGGACTTCCTTAGATTTGCGCCTTCCAGCTAATAAAGGAGGAAGGTCGGCATTATAACAGAATTTCAGCAAGTACCCAATTTCAAAAAAAGAAACTTATAAATGAGTTCTCCAAAGGTAAAGGTTCCCCTCGCACATATGTACTAATTATTCCTGACTCTAGGGAGCGGTGCTCATCTCCGTTTCAAAGCCGAAGAGCCAGCTCTGTCCGAAGACATCTCCATGCTCATGTGGCCAGCATGACTCAATGCCGAAGGCGCGCAGAACGCTGTTACCTTCCCACCAAAGGGGGTTCCTATTTTTCTACATGTATTTTTACATGTTTTTGAACTGCTAGGTTGGCAGAAGCTGGGACAAGTAACGGGAGTTCACTCTGTTACGCAGCGCTTGGGATTCGAACCGCCGAACTGCCGACCTTTCTGATCGACAAGCTCAGTGTCTTAGCCACTGAGTCACCACGTCCCTATGAGCTCTCAAAAAATGTCAAAACTCCTTCCTACTTTTTAAAATGTGCATCAGTCGCGGAGCTTGCTGGTTTGTGAAGGGCAGTTTGCATCTGTTCCATAAATCTAATTCCTCACATTGTGAGAAACTACCTAAACCAGGAGTCCTCAAACCTTTTGAACAGGCGGCCAATTCATGGTCTCTCACACTGTTGGGGGGCCGAACCGGCTGGGTGGGCATGGCTAGGTGGTCATGTGATGGGGTGGGTGTGGTCAGGTGGTCATGTGACTGGGTGGGCGTGGCCAATTTAGCAGTCCATTTTGCCTTTGTCCTTGCTGTACTTGCTCAACCCAAGGAATCTATTTACTTAAGAGCCTCCCAAAGGGGAAAAAAAGTGCAAACTTTCTTGCCACTTGCCTAACTTCATTAAAACAGCAGCTTCAGGCTCCTTAAAATAGGCCATTAAAAAAAGAATAAAACAAACAGGATTTCCTTCGAAATAACTCCTGATCATGTTTCAGATGACCACACAATAAACCAAACTGAGAACGGCATCAATTAAGACTGCATCAATTCAGACGTGGCAAGTAACCTCCTCTGTAGGTTAATGTCTCACACGCCGCAAATTATGTGGTCCAGAATCAGCTCGTCCAGGTCTCGGAATTCGCAGTACGCTGCGGCCTTGCGAAGTGCCACAACGTACTCATTAATCAACTCACCCTCTTTCTGGTTCTTGATGTTAAACTCAAGCCAGCGAACGGCTTGGGGGCATAATGGGTCCTCAACATTTGCTGGAGCATGAATCAGGCGACTGATTGCAGCTCAGAGAGGTCTTTCGCCATCTCGAACACTTCCCAGCCACAGTATCTGAGGAAGATGTTCTTCTTGCAACCTTCAGAAAGGCCTGTGAGGTCATTTGCCTCGAGGAAGCAGTCAAATCGTAGCATGTACAAGTTCCAGTGCTCGATGACTGGGTCATATGTGAAGAAGTGTGGGGAAAGACGAGGCTTGACACACTGAGGAACGTCCAACTCTATTTTATTTGAATTAACAACAACGAGCAATACAGGAGAGAATCACCCGTTCCTTAGCCTGACAGCTATTTATACGAAGAGCTGTCAGGCCGAGGAACCAATCAGGATAGCAGATCAGCCCGCCTTCAGCCATGCCGCGCCTGATTGGCTAAGGCGCAGCATGGCTGTTGCTGGCTGACAACAGGGGGAATCCCCGGTCGTAAGTCGGGGAGGAAAGGAATATAACACTCCTTCCCCCCTAGCGAGGACGCATGCGTAACAGTGGAGCATGCGTAGTCGCTAAGATAGGCTGGGCGGCGTCGGACACGCCCAGAACGCCTCAGAACTGGGCAGATCGTCGTCGGAGGAGGTGGTGTCCGTGGGAGCTCCTCCCTGAAGGGAGTGGAGCTCCGGGCGCCATCTTGAAGGCCTATCTCAGACGGAGGTGGAGGCGGAGACTCAGGAGCAGGTAGGCAGGGCCGGGGTGGCGCGGCCGCTGGCGGGCTTGAGTCAGGGAATTTTGAATTGCTACTAGGGAAAGGCTGGCCTGATTGAGGGAAGGCCAATATCGGGTGCAATGGAGGAGCTGGTAGCCTAACGGGGGCTGGGACACTGAAAGGCTGTGGAAGGCGGAAGGCGCCTGGAGCAGTCTCTGTTGGCACTTCTTGCGGCCTGGGCAATGGCCACGGCGGGGGAATCGGTTGCGGCGCCAACCCCAGGGCTTGTGGTGGAATGGCAGAGGCCGACCCTGCAGGGTTGTTGTGTGGATCCGGAGGTTGGCGACGCCTTAGCTGATCCACGTGGCGGCGCCAGTCTGCACCGTCGGCGGTCCGGACCCTGTAAGAGCAGGGGCCGGTTACAGAAGTGACGGTGGCAGGCACCCACTTAAGATCCCCGGAGAAAGCCCTTGCCCAAACTGGATCGCCCTCACGGAAGGAGCGGGGAGGGGGCCCCAGGTTGCTCGGCTGTGCCTCAGAATAGGTTGGGTGCAACCTATCTAAGGTGGTCCGCAGGCGCCGGCCCATCAGCAGCTCAGCGGGGGTTTTCCCTGACAGGGGACACGGGGTGGAATGCTGAACCAGAAGGTAAGCAGCCACCCTCGTGGGCCAGTCGCCCTTGTCCATTCGTCCAAGGGCGTCCTTGGCCGAGCGGACAGCGCGTTCCGCCCGGCCATTGCTGGCCGGATGATAGGGAGCGACTGGGGCGTGCCGGATGCCCTGGGTGGCCAGGAATTCCTGGAACACGGTGGACGCAAACTGAGGCCCATTGTCCAACACAACGACGTCTGGCAAACCGTGGGTGGCAAACAGGCACGTTAATGCTCGGACAGTGGCCTCGGCTGTGGTGGAGGTCATGAGGATGAGCTCCACCCAGCGCGAGTAAGCGTCCACCACAACCAGGAAAACCTGGCCTCGGAAGGGCCCGGTGTAATCCAGGTGGAGGCGTGACCATGGGCCGCGAGGAATCTCCCACTCCCGCGGCGGGGCCGCCGGAGGCGCTGGACGGGAGACCTGGCAAGTCGAGCACCTGGCAACCCAGGTAGCTATCTCGTCGTCCAGATGGGGCCACCAAACATAGCTACGCGCCAGCGCCTTCATGCGCGCTATGCCAGGGTGGCCCTCATGGAGGCGAGACAGCACCTGTTCGCGCAGTGTGGGTGGAATGATCACCCTGTCCCCCCACAGGAGGCACCCACTGTGAAGGGACAGCTCTAGCTGCCTGGCCTTGTAGGGGCGGTGGTTGTCGGACACCGGCCCCCCAGGCCACCCCCGCAGAACCCAGGTCATCACCTGGGAGAGGGTGGGGTCGGCCAGAGACGCTGCCGCCACATCGCCCGCAGAGAGCGGCAAGGCGAGGTCTGCAATGGCCAAAACAGACAGGCAAGGCACTGTCTGAGGGTCGGAGACGGGCAAGGGGCAGCGGCTGAGGGCATCAGCGTGCCCAAGCTGCTTGCCAGGGCGGTATACCAGGGCATACGAGTATGCCGCTAGGAACTCCACCCAGCGAGTCATCCGGGGTGACAGAATGGGGGGAGTCGGACGGTCACCGGCCAGAAGCCCAAGGAGCGGCTTGTGGTCAGTGAAGAGCGTGAAATGCCGTCCGTAGAGGTACTCGTGGAACTTTTTAACCCCGGACACGGCAGCCAGAGCCTCCTTGTCGATCTGGCTGTAGTTCCTCTCCGCTGGAGAGAGTGTCCGGGAATAAAAAGCTATGGGGGCTTCCGAGCCGTTGGGGAGGACGTGGCTCAGGACAGCCCCCAAACCCACGGGGGAGGCGTCACACGCTAGAGTCAGGGGCATCCTGTCACTATATTGGACTAGGACTGCCTCTGACGTCAGCATGTCTTTGACAGCCGCGAACGCATGCGCTTCGCGGCTGCCCCAGCGCCAGGCCGCCGATCGGTCGAGCAACCGATGCAGCGGCTCGGCTAGTGACGCCTTGTGCGGCAAAAATGGCGCGTAGAAATTTAAAAGCCCTAAGAACGACTGCAGCTCCGCCTTAGAGGCGGGGGTGGGGGCGTTCTTAATGGCTGCGACTTTCGCAGGGGTGGGGTGGATTCCATGGGCGTCTATGGAGAAGCCGAGGAAGTCCACTTTAGGCACAGCAAATGAGCATTTGCTGCGCTTCAATTTGAGACCCGCGCCCCTAAAACGGTCGAGGACCTTCCCCAGTACTTCGAGGAGTCCTGAGCGGCTGGATGCAGCGATCAGGACATCGTCGAAATAGGGTACAACGCCAGGGAGCCCATGGAGCAATCGCTCCATGAGGCTCTGGAAGATCCCCGGGGCCACGGAAATGCCGAATTGGAGGCGGCGGCAACGGAAAGCCCCTCGGTGGGTGACGATAGTCTGCGCAGCCGCCGCTTCGTCATCCACCGGGAGCTGCTGGTAGGCCTGCGCCATATCCAGTTTCGCGAAAATACAGCCCTGCCCCAGGGAGTGGAGCAGGTGCTGTACGACAGGGACTGGATAGGGGTTTGCCTGAAGGGCCAAATTGATGGTGGATTTAAAATCGGCGCAGAGGCGTATGGAGCCGTCGGCCTTCACAGGGACCACTATTGGGGTCTCCCAACGCGAGTAGTCAACAGGCTCCAATACGCCCTGCGCCAGCAAGCGGTCAATCTCCTCATCAACTTTGGCCCTTAAGGCAAAAGGCACCCTGCGGGCCTTCAGCCTAATGGGAGCAACCTGGGGATCTAAGTTAAGAGAGATGGGGGTGCCCTTGTATAGTCCCAGCTGGCCGTCAAAAACGTCCGCATAGGCGGAGATGACAGCAGCTACGTCAGGGGGCGTGTCTGCGATGGAGTGCACCCCCTGCACTGAGAGACCAAGGGCGGGGAACCAATCCAGCCCCAGTAATGCGGGGAGGGGCTTCTCAACTACTAGGACTGGCAGGCAACCCGAAAACCCCCCGTATTCAACCCGGACCGTATAGCAGCCTAGGGTTGGGATAAGTGACCCTTGATAGTCTCTTAGGGCCACGGGGCTGGCAGTCAATTGGCGTTTAAGGACGCCGGGGCAAAGTTTGTTAAAGTCAGCCCAGGCAATTATGGAGCGGGACGAGCCGGAGTCCACCTCCATTTCGCAAGGCGCGCCCTCAATGAGGACTGCCGCCTTGATCCTGTCCGCACCTGCGGAGGCCTGGTAGATCGCCTCAGCAGGGGCGGCTGCTGGGCCTGGCTCCACGGCGTAGCAGCTGGCTCTCGTGCGCGGCTGGCGGCGGGGCTGCTGCGGTCCTGCTGTCATCTGCTGGCCCGTGGCTCCTTGGGGTGGTGGTGGAGGCAGCACAGCCCGGCAAACTTGGGCCAAGTGCCCCTTCTTTGAACACCGGCGGCAGATGGACGCCCGGAATGGGCAGGTTGACCGGTCGTGGCTGCCCCCGCAGCCAAGGCAGGCTGTCGAAGCCTGGCGCGGAGGTCGCGGATTGCGGCGTCTCTGTAGGTCTGCCAGGCGAGCCACGAGCTCTTCCTCCTCTTCAGCCGGGCTCGGCATGGGCACCAGCTGATCAATGAGGCAGGTGCGCGCTGGGGAAGATGGAAACGGGTGGCGGTCCATCTCAGCGGCGGATTGTTCGGACAACTCCACCGCCCGTGCCTCAGCGACCGCCTCGGCCAAGGTGACTTCTGGCCGAGCCAGGAGACGCCTCCTCAGCCGGCGGTCCTTGACTCCGCTGACAAATTGTTCCACCAGGTTGTCCTCCAAGTCCGGGAACTCGCAGGGTATCGCTGTGGTCCGCAAGGACTGGAGGAACTGGCTGACGTCTTCGTGCGGCTTCTGGACGCACTGACGGAATGCGTACCGCCGGGCAATTTTCGATGGGGTCGGGGCGTAATGTCCCTTCAGCTTGGCGTATCCCAGTCGAGATCGTGGACGGGTAAAGGGGCTGCCAACGCCCGAGCGGCGTTGAACATCGGGGTTCCACAGCTACTGAGGAAGAAACTGCACTTTTCCTCCATCGGAATACCCCTTTTCCCGTTGGCTTGCAGGAAGCACTCGAAGCGCTCCAAAAATCCCGTCCATCCTTCTCCGTCGGTTCCGAAAGGAGCGAACGGGGGAAGCGAAGACATAGCGGCTTGAAGTTGTGCGGCTCGGGGAGCGAACTCAAGCGGCTGTATGTAGAGGTCGGGCTCCATCAGGGTCGTCGCCTCAGAAGGATCCCACCTTCGTCGCCAGAGAAGAAGTGTGGGGAAAGACGAGGCTTGACACACTGAGGAACGTCCAACTCTATTTTATTTGAATTAACAACAACAAGCAATACAGGAGAGAATCACCCGTTCCTTAGCCTGACAGCTATTTATACGAAGAGCTGTCAGGCCGAGGAACCAATCAGGATAGCAGATCAGCCCGCCTTCAGCCATGCCGCGCCTGATTGGCTAAGGCGCAGCATGGCTGTTGCTGGCTGACAACAGGGGGAATCCCCGGTCGTAAGTCGGGGAGGAAAGGAATATAACAATATGGAGTCGGCGGGACATGCATGGCCATTTTGTGTTCAGACAGCGTTTTGACTTTGCCGCTCAAAAATGGCTGCTTGGAGCCACGCTGAGCTCCAGGCTGGATGTTCTTGCTGGATTGATATGCTCTTTCAGATCGCCTAGTTGCCTTCCAATCCCATCCTCAGCACCAGTGTTAGATTGGGTAATGGATAGGCACACACAGGCTTAACGGTAACAACAGCTCTTTATTAAGTACAAGTGAGAACAATCCAGCGAAAGTGGAGTCTTACAGCAGCCCTTGTATAGGGAGCTGTCAGACCCTTCAACCAATAGGATTAATCCTCTATTCCCGCCAGAACAGAGGACCTTGGTGGAAACCACTGTAGTTAGAACAAATATCTAACAATGAGCATTGAGAGATATTGGAAGCTGGTGAGAATCAATACACACGCACAGCTTCCAATAGTGAATTAAAAAACATGAACATTTTTTTATGAACGCTGCACATGTCTTTATTTGTAGTGCAAAAAAAATGAAATAATACAATATTTAAAATGAAGAACAATATTTACCAAAATTATTCAGCAACTAATTTGGTGGATGTGCTTTATATATGGGAAGACTCAAAGCAGTGGGGGAATTCTCCTTCAGGCATTATGTTGATGTTTCATTTGAATTAGTGTTAGCGAACTTCAGCTGATTTTGAAAAAGATAGAAGACATGGAGACATGTCCCCCCACGCATCCACCCACTTTTGAAGTGCTACTTTAAAAGCAGCCCTTTCCTAAGGTGACCAGATTTTAACATTGGTAAAGCGGGACACCATTGACCGGAGGGGGGGGGGTTCTTGATTAAAAACTTGGTCTATATCCTTGCACCCCTAACCCTTTAGGGGGAAAAAAACCAAGGAGTCTTCGAACCTGACAGCTTTAAGATTTGTGGACTTCAACTCCCAGAATTCCTCCTCCAGTCATGTTGCGGTGACATCATCTGCATGGATCTGCTCCATCTTTGCTTTTTTTCACTGGGGGCAGGGCTGCCGCTGAAGATGCCGATGAGCCCCCGCTGCCACTAGAATAACTGCCTCCTCCTCCTCCTCCTCCTCCTCCTCCTCCTCCTCCTCCTCCTCCTCCTCCTCCAATAGCACCACCACGTTTGCTACCCAGCGCTGCGGCTAAGGTGAAGCTGCCAAAGCTCCCGCTGACACTTTCACCCGTTGCGGGGGCAGCACCTCCTCCACTCGGAGCACCTGAGCTGGGCCCCGCGTTACCCCTGCCGCCTCCTCCTCCTCCGCTGTGCTTTTGAGAAACCATGAGGCGTTTTTTTCCTGCTCCTGCCCCCTCCGCCACCTTCCTACTGGCTCATGCGGCCTCATGGCTCCTCAAAAGCACGGCAGAGGAGGAGGGGGCAGGGGTAATGCGGGGCCCAGCTCATGTGCTCCGAGAGGAGGGGAAGGCGCCGCTACCATGGGCAGAGGCGCCAGCGGGAGCTTTGGCGGCTTCACCTCAGCCACAGCGTCAGGCAGCAAATGTGGTGGTGCTGTTGGAGGAGGAGGAGGAGGCGGCAGCAGCAGTTATTCTAGTGACGGCGGGGGCTTTGGGGGTTCACTTCAGCCACAGTGCCAGGTGCAAGTGGCTAGGACTGGCTGCCCACAAAGGACCTCCCCAGGCTTGCTTTGCTGAACGCGGGGCAACTGACAATAGTTTGAGCGGGCACAGCCGGTGCAAACTACTGTCAGTCGCCTCATGCTCATCAAAACAAGTCCAGGGAGGTCCTTTGCGGGCGGCCAATTCTAGCCACCTGCAAAGGACCTCCCCTGCTTCGGAGCTTGTGACAGTAGAAATCACTGTGCAGCAGTTGCAAACTGCTGCACGGTGTTTTCTTGCCAGGTGCGCAGGCGCACACCTTACCAAAAATCAGGACTTTTTTAAAACAACGCGGGACAAATTGTTAAAAATCGGGACTGTCCCACCAAAGCGGGACGTCTGGTCACCTTACCCTTTCCCTACTCACCCAGGATGTCCCTGGATCACATGGCTGTGAAAACCATCTGAAAGGCTGTTTTTAAAGCACTTTTAAAGACTTTTAACACACGACTTTACAAGCTGGCAGCTGCTTTTCATCCCACCACTCCACCGGCCAGATACTTTGAATTGGCAGGTGTATCCAGCCTGCGGGCCATAGTTTGAGGATGCCTGATCTATACTATCCAGATTGTCTGGTTAGCATATTTTAGATAGCACATACCTGTGGTTTTTGTCTCTGGAAGTTTGTCTGTAGGAAATTCTTTCATCAAATTGTGTACTTCCTTTGTTATTTCTGAGCGAGATGTATTTCGACGAAGTATAGCATTAAAAAGTTGACTCAGTCCCTTTTAGAACATCCAACTTGGTAAGAGCTACTTCTATGTTAATGTGATGCACTTGATGTTTTCCCGGCATCACAGAAATAATTCTATAATAATAGGGCACCTATTTAAATTGCCCTGATAAGAAACATGTTTTTTTTAATGATTTAAACAAAAACCCTACACAAAAATGGTTTGTGTAAAAGGTTAAATTAGGGCAGCGGTTCTCAAATAGTGGGGCGCGCCCCCCTGGGGGGGCGCGAGGCTCCGTAAAGGGGGGCGCGAAGGCTCCCTTTCCATCTGGGTGCAACGGCGGCGAAGGCGTGGGCGAGGCATAATATATCCCGCCTGGAAGTGGCAGCACTTCGGACTGTGGATTTTCATTGGAGCCGCGGGCTGGAGCTGTGCAAGAAGCCTGCTCGGGCGGGGGTGGGAGGGAGGGAAGCATGGGACCGCCCGTCTTCGCCACTGTGTAGCTCGCCTCCCCGCCAGCAGCTCCACCACCAGCATTCTGTCTGGAAGCGGAAGTGCAACAGCCGCTGTTGGGGAAGGGACAAAGGGGCGGCGGTCGCCCGATCTTGCCACCGCCACCCCTTCGCCCCTGGTAACGGCGACTGTTGTGCTGCTGCTTCCAGCTGGGATGCTGGAGGAGCTGCTGGCAGGGAGGGAGGGAAGAAGGGGAGGAGGGAGTAAGGATAGACAAGCAAGAGGGAAAGAGGAAAGAAAGCAGGAGGGCAGAAGGGAGGTGGAAGGAAGGAAAGAAAAGCAGACACGCCGGAGGGAAAGAGGAAAGAAGGCAAGCAGGCAGGAAGGAGGCAGAAGGAAGGAGGGAAGAATGGAACTGGAAGGGAGGCAGGGAAGGAGGGAGGGAGAAAGGAAGGATAGGAGGATAGGGAAAGAGGAAAGAAGGCAGGCAGGCAGAAGGGAGGGAGGTGCAAGGAAGGAAGGAAGCATAGATAAGCAGGAGGGAAAGAAGGCAGGCAGGCAGGAGGAAAGAGGAAGGAGGGAACTGGAAGGGAGGCAGGAAGGAAGGGAAGGAGGAAGGGAGGGTGGAAGGAAGGATAGACAAGTAAGAGGGAAAGAGGAAAGAAAGCATGTGACTACGGTGGGAGACGAGGAAAGAACGGTGTGCTATGTTATGCAGAGGTGTAATAACAATTTTATAGACAAATGATACTATTTACAGTCGCGCGGGGGGGGGGGCGTGAAATGTTTTCTTCTTCCTAGGGGGGGCATGACAGAAAATAATTGAGAAGCACTGAATTAGGGCAACTGGACCAAAGTTTCTTAATCTGAGACATTGCATTACTCATCCAAGTAACTTCATCCATTAAAAATAAAAATAAATTACTTAGGTAGAAAGTCGTTGGAATGTACTAACTCTTGCCACACCAACTGCAGGGGTTTCTACTAAGTAACATCATCAGTGCCAGTAAGGAGTCGGATTTGCTCAAACCCCTCTCCCTACTAGCACTGATGATGTTACTTAGTTTGGTAATGAAACATCTGCAAGAAAACAAACAAGCTAAGAGAGCACGAAGGATCCTGTTATAACAATTGATAGAAGGCTAAATGCCTAGTGATAATTTCTGTAATTAGGGAATAAACTAGTTATGAGGAAAACGGCAAGTGCCTGTGATTTACTAATGCTCAGGTCCTGCTGTGGAAAGTTATCACCCAGCCCTCTCCCAGAAAAATGAAATATCCTAGGAAATATTGAAAAGGCAGAATATTATATTTCCCTGGATGTGAAAAGGAAGAAACATGTTTTAAATTGAGAATAGCTCCCTGTAGCTTCCTGCCTCCACCCACTTTGTCAATGGGCCATTAAGGTGGCCAAGCCTGTCCCTTTACATAATAAAGAGTTCTCCCCTTCAGCTCCAGGGGAATGGGATTAAGGCATGATAATATAAGCCTTTACTCAACTGACCACATGGCATCTGAGAACTCAACCAAACCTGGATTCAAAACGCAGCCTAGAGAATTGCCCCTGCATGGCTCCATGGGAGTCTGACAACCAATCAGAAGACAAGATCAAGATCAAAGTCCAGAGAGGGCATAAAACCAGGGACTTTCAGCATCTCAGCATCTCTTCTTCTTCTTCCCAACATTGAAGCATGTGATCCCCCTTTTCTGTTCAGGAGCTCAAGCCATGTGGTCCTGTCCACCATTAAACCATATTTCCAAGCAGCCTCCATGTCTCCAGTGTCTTTTTCCCCACTTGGAGCCGAACCCAGAAGGACATTTCTTCCAACACTACACCCAATGGAGTTCATGCATTCTAAAACGGATGTAGGGCTGTCATAACATTTGAACTAAATTTTAGAGTCATGAAAACAAAATCTTCCCAGTCAAACTTCTAGCATTTTCCTTCAAATAATTCTGCTCATCTGTCCCTGATCGCAACTTATTTGGATAAACACAAGGAGCACAAGAGATATGACACGCAATGGATTGTAGTCTCAAAGTGAATTCCTGACATCAAAACGTTTTGTAGGAAGAAACTCTATGATTGCCTTCAGAGGTTCTTATCAATTGAAATGGATCAGCTCTTGCAGCCCCTCCCAACCCATTGAGATAATAACTACTTATTTTAAACTGTGTGGTTTTGATTTTCAAACAGGATATTTGAGCCTGTTTCTATGTAAATTCCTGAGCAGATTGTTCAGCAGAACCAAATTAGGTATAAGCAAAGCCAGCTGAAGTTTAAGGACTCAAAGGAGCTTCCTGTGGTATAAGAATTGTTGTCATTTCATTGAGTATGTACTTTATTTACAGTAAAATAGGTTAATAGATGAAAGAGGAAAGGATAATTTGGTTCAAGTCTGAAAGGGAAATTGGTGATATTGTTTGGATACTAAGAAGAAAATAAGTTTAAGATGAAAAAGTGGAAAGAAAATAAAGGGTTGGAAATGGAAACAGAACTATGAGGAAAAACATGTTAATTTGGTTAAATTGGTATTATGGATGTATAATGAACTATTTGAGATGTTTAAAAATGTGTGTGAAATTTTAGATGGCAAGAATAAATTAGAAATTTAGATGGAGCACTTAGACCAGGAAATGGAAGAGAAGAGAGTAAAAGAGGGCTTGATTGAAGAACAAGAATAGAAGAACAGGAATAGAAGAAAAAGGACTAAAAAATAATTGGATGGTTTCATTAGGGTAAAATAGATGAAAAGAGGACTCATGAAATGATAATTTGATATAACTTTGAAGGGGCAATTAGTGATATTGTTTATGCAATAAGAAGAAAATAAGTTTGATGGAAAATATGGAAAGAGAGTAATAGAGCTGAAATTGGAAATAGATTTATGATGGAAAATGGATTATGTACACAAGAGGATGTAAAAGGAAAAAAACCTGGACAACATTGTTCATAAATATGCCATTTGTATTTTAAAAACAATAAAAACTATTTAAAAAAAGAATTGTTGTCATTTGTTACAAGTTTGTTATAATTTCATACACAAAAATAAATTAAGCCCTTCTGCAGTGCTCATATGATCCCTATTAATTAAGATATGCTTTGTTTCTATGTGTGTTCATATCTTCTGGACCCCTCCTCTTCCTGTCAGAGGCAATTTGGTGACATTCTTGCAAAGCTATATTATTACACAGCCTTGTTCTCTGCTGCTGTTATTGTTCAGTCACTAAATCATGTCCAGCTCTTTGCAGCCCCATGGACCACAGCATATCAGGCCCCCATCCTCCAATGTGTCCCGAGGTTTGCCCAAATTTATATTCATTGCATCAATAAAACTATCTAACCATTTCATCTCTGTTGCCCCCTTCTCCTTTTGCCTTCCTTCTTTCCCAAAATCAGGCTCTTTTCCATTGAGTCCCCTCTCTCATTCGGTGGCCAAAGGATTTGAGCTTCACCTTGTTTTTTCAAAGAACAGTCAGCGCTGATATCCTTTAGGATGGACTGATTTGCCCTCCAAGGGACACTCAACAGTCTTCTCCAACACCACAATTTGAAAGCATCACTTCTTCAGTGCTCCTTCCTTATGGCCCAAGTGTATTTTTATGATGACTATGATCATGGTTTATCACTTATAGCTTTTATGTGCAACGTTTCGGCGAGGTCTCACTCGCCATCTTCAGGCTGGTGTTTTCGGCTTAAAGTGTGGTCGGAGCTGCTGTCTTTCTACAAAGCTTGGTGGGTGGGTGTGGAGTGCTGGCTTTGTTTCAGTAAGTGGGTTGATTGGCTGTGTGGATGTATCATGATTGGTAGATTGGTGCTGATTGGTGCTGGCTGTGTGTCCGTTGTTGTTTTGTGTTGTAATGGCTGGGTGGTGGGTAGGGCTTGTTTGTTGACTAGGGCTGGTTTCCAGATGTCTGGTAGGCACACACAAACATATGTATAATATATACATACACACATACATATACATACACACATATATGCATGCACACACACCTGTCATTCATGCCCCAAGGAAAATACCTCTAACTCTTGTGGATAAAGTTAGACAGGAACTCACTAGGATGGAGAAGCTGGGAGTAGTAAGGAAGGTCACTGAACCATCGGATTGGGTCAGTTCTTTGGTTGTGGTGGAGAAGAAGAACACAGGTGCAATTCGCATATGTATTGACCCATGTGATTTGAACAAAATAATAATGAGAGAACACTACAAACTCCCCATCATGGAGGACATAGCACACAAGCTAGTAGGAGCAACAGTGTTCAGTGTACTAGATGCCCAGTCTGGTTACTGGAAATTGCCTCTTGATGAAGCCAGCAGTTACCTCACCACTTTCAACTCCCCTGTGGGTCGATGGCGCTTCACAAGAGTACCTTTCGGCATAGCGTCTGCACAGGAAATATTTCAAAAGTAATCACACGAACTGATTGCTGGTCTACAGGGTGCTGCAGTAATAGTTGATGATTTGTTGGTCTATGGAAAGGATCAAATAGAGCATGACAGAAACCTTACTGCTTTGCTCAATCGATGTCGTGAGAAAAATCTTAAACTCAAACCAAGCAAAATGCAAATTGGGGTAGAAGAACTGACATATTTTGGACACCTACTAACCAAAGAGGGCTTGAAACCTGATCCAAAGAAGATTACAGCAGTTCTTAACATGAAGGCCCCAACCTCCAGAAAAGAGCTGGAGACATCATTGGGTATTTTCAACTATCTATCCAAATTCTCTCAGGGCCTCACTCAACAGACAGCACCACTATGCTCATTGCTTCAGAAGGATGCTGTTTGGTGTTGAGATACCACCATGGAAAAGACTTCTGACAAAGTGAAGAAACTGATCACCAAACATCTGGGGCAAATACTGAAATATTTTGACGTAAATGCTGACACTGTGCTTCAAGTGGATGCATCCCAGTTTGGGTTAGGTGCTGTAGTGACTCAACAAGGACATCCTGTGGCATATGCTTCATGTGCACTGACCAGGTTACAAGCCAATTATGCTCAAATTGAGACAGAGATGCTGGCCATTGTGAATGGATGTGAGAAATTTCACCAGTACATATATGGTCACCCAGTAGTTGTGGAAACTGACCACAAGCCGTTGGAGTACATACTACAAAAACCGCTAGCTTCTACACCTCCACGCTTGCAGTGAATGATTATGAAATTACAACAGTATGATCTCACAGTAAAGTATAAGCTGGGGAAGGAAATTCCAGTGGCAGATTGCCTGTCAAGGGTGTTTCCAGAAGGACATGAAGCCAGGAATGAACTTGAGTTGGAAGAGCAGGTACATACAGTACTAGTGAACATGCCAATATCAGATGTATGGCTGGAGAAGATAAGACAAGACACCAAACAGGGATAAAGTAGTAGAGAAACTAATTCATGTCATGTGCAATGGTTGGCCAGAAAAACGCAAGAGGCTGTGTCCTGAGCTGCAGGAATTCTGCCTGTGAAAGATGAACTATCCATTCATGAGGATATCATATTAATGGGTGACCATTTCCTTATTCCTAAGTCACAGCAGGCAGAAATAATGGAACAAATTCATCAGGGACATTTGGGCATTACTCTGTGTAAGCGCAGAGCATGGGAGGTGGTTTGGACTCTGATATTGAGACACTTGTGAAGAAGTTTTAAACCTGCCAGACATTTCAAAAAAAACAATGCGAAATAACCTCTTACACTGTGGAATGCTCCTTCACGGGTGTGGCAGAGACTGGCTACTGGAGACATTCACTACCTAATGGTAGTAGACTACTACAGCAAATGCTTTGAATTAGTGCAGCTGGGAAGTCTAAAAGCATCAACAGTCATATGGGCTTTTAAGACAATACGTTCAAGACATGGAGTGTGCAAAGAACTTGTGTCTGACAATGGGCCACAATTCTCATGTGCTGAATTCCAGTGCTTCCTGCGTGAAGCCCTTATCACCCACAGGCCAAAGGCCTAGCAGAGAAGTATGTTGGCATAGCCAAATCCATCATACAGAAAGCACAATCACCAGGGCAGGATGTGTACTTAGTCCTGTTAAACTATCATGCAACACCCATTGAGAGTTTATGCTCACCTGCACAGCTGCTAATGGGGACCACAATGCCTACTGCACCATGTAAATTGCAGCCTCATTCTATCCCACATGACCGGGTAACAGCTCAGAGGATCATAAACATGAGAAAGCAAAAACTGTATTTTGATCAATCTCTTCGTCCACTGTGTGCTGGGCAAGCTGTGAAACACAGAGTCACTGGGAGAACATGGGAACCTGCTCGAACTGTCAGAGAAGCCAATTCACCAAAATTATATGTAGCTGAAACCAAGTGTGGACAGCAACTGAGACGAAACGGGCATCATCTTTGTCCAGACACTGCTGCTGATACTTCATCAGAAGAAGCAAATAACAAGGAAAATGAAGCACAAAGGCGTGATGGTACAGAATTCCTGAACACGGATATACAGTCTACCGAGGACACCAAGGATAACGCAAGCGTATCAGCATGTGACAATGCTGGGAGTGACTCTCAACTTGGCAGCAACCCTACTGCTGATGAGACAGCGGTTACTTTCTCTTGCTATGGTCGAGCTATTAAACCAAAAATATGGAAAGACTTTGTATCATATTAGATGTTTTATACTTAAGAGGGAAGATGTAATGATGTGTATGTTTTTTACGTTATATCTCAAGTTCAATTGTTATGCCCAGTTCTTTATGCATGTTAGGAAACAGTTAACATTTCTAGTCAAATGATCTGGGGGCAGAAAGTTGATGTGAGATGGCTGCGGATGAGTAAAGACAATCTTCTGGTTCAAGCTCCTTACTGTCTGCCTTTATATTGTGTTAAATCGTCACAAAGAGTACTTGGAAATGTAGGAGGTAAATAATTATGTAAAGAATCAGGAGCACAGGTTTTAAATTAGAGCTGTGAAACTGTTCCCTTTCCACACCTCCTCACAACCTTAAGAAGATTGGAGGCTGATTAATATCTTAGAACAGTGTTTCTCAACCTTGAGAGTTTGAACGTGTGTGGACTTCAACTCCCAGAATTCCCCAGCCTACACATCGTAAAGTTGCCCAGATTGAAAAACACTGTTTGAGAATTTGGAGAGGGGAATAAGATGGAACTTTTTGACATCCATTTCAGAAATTATCTACATGGTTTCCATTGACTAAAAAATAATAACCCACAACAAAAGAAACATAAGCAGTCCTCACCTTAAACCATACCTGATTAAATCTTCATAGGTTTTTCAGGCTGCGGTGGCGGGAGAATTCATTAGCATTGCTCCATTCACACACCACACTTCACCAGGTGACTGAATTAACCTATTTGCTTTTTCACGACTGGGCTAATAACTTAAACCTCAACCAAAGAGACCGCTTTGCGCAGCAAGCTTAACGTACTGCTTAACGAAAGCTAAGATTGATAGAACTTAAGCTGACAGTTTACACAAACGCCGCTTCTGGGTTTTTCATCTGAGTAAAACCTGTTGCGTGATTCCAGACCTTTTTCTAGACTTTCACTTTCTTGTTTTTTCCATTTCTGTTCTCCATTCAGCTCCTCTTCACTTTTCCTTCTAAATTCCATCTTTATTTTTATTTTATTTTTATCTTAACCCAAGGATCGTCAATCTTAAACACTCAAAGAGCCATTTGGACCCGTTTCCCACAGAAAAGAAAACACTGGGAACTACAAAACCTTTCCTTTGCCTGACTATTTCCTGAGTGCCCCCAAAACCAGTATATGTATTTGAATGAAAGGTTCTGTTTTCTTCTGAAACTTTTCTTTTCTTGGATTTATCCATGGTTGGCCTCAATAAATTGTGTGCTGACGGGTGTCGCACATTGGCAGTTGTGACACATATTTTTAGCAACAGGGAGTTGCAGCAGAGGGATGAAAGAGCCACAAGTGGCTCCAGAGCCACAGATTGTTGACCCCTCTCTTAACCCATTGCCTTTCTTTTCCAACCCATCTTTGTCCTATATTCCATAATTCCATAATGTTAGGATATTAAATTTAGTAGCTGGAACAGTAAAGTGGACAATGGGCCAGAACACACAGTTGTCCTTGATTGATTGGAGAAGACTGGCTCCTGCGTGAGGCAATCTATGCTATGATTGGTTACTGTGAGTGTAAAGGGGGAGGTTCCCTTTTTTCCCGCCGTTTTCTTCAGTGTGCTGTTAAGATTTACCTCATGATGTTCCTGACCACCTTGTCTGCTGTAAACATAGATGTTGGCAGGGGAGCAGAGGTCGACCCTATGCCCCCCTACTTGTGGGGTGCCACAGGGGTCGGTCCTCTCGCCACTCCTGTTCAACACATACATGAAGCCGCTGGGTGAGATCATCCGTGGCTTCGGGGTGGGATATCATCTGTATGCTGATGATACTCAGCTGTACATTTCCACCCTGAACCACCCCAACGAGGCCGTCGAAGTGATGTCCCGGTGTGTGGAAGCCGTACGGATCTGGATGGATGACAACCGACTCAGGCTCAACCCTTCCAAGACGGAGTGGCTGTGGGTTCCGGCTCCCCGGTTCAACCAGATAATTCCATCTCTGGCCATTGGGGGCATTCAACTCGCCCCCGTGGAGCGGGCGCGCAATTTGGGCATCCTCCTAGATGCCAGGCTGTCCATGGATGAACATGTGACAGCCGTGGCCAGGGGGGCGTTCTACCAGGTTCGCCTGGTGCGCCAATTGCGCCCCCTATTGGACCGGGACGCCCTACGCACAGTCACCCATGCGCTGGTGACGTCTCGCCTGGACTACTGTAACGCTCTCTACATGGGGCTCCCCTTGAAATGCACTCGGAGACTGCAGTTGGTCCAGAATGCGGCCACGCGGGTGATTATGGGGAGTACTAAGTACTCCCATGTGACACCTTTCCTGCGCGAGCTGCACTGGCTTCCTGTGGTCTATCGAGTGCATTTCAAGGTCTTGATTACGATCTTTAAAGCGCTCCATAGCTCAGGACCTAGTTACCTGCGGGATCGTATTCTGCCCCATACATCCCTACGACCCATCCGCTCGCACAGAGAGGGACTTCTCCAGGTGCCGTCCACCAGACAGTGCCATGGGGCGGCGCCTAGGAGCAGAGCCTTCTCTGTGGCGGGCCCAGCCCTGTGGAATGACCTCCCCCCGGATATTAGGACCACTACTGACCTCCACTCCTTCCGTGTCAAGCTCAAGATCCACCTTTTCCAAATAGCTGGCCTGGCTCAACCATAACTTCGTATCGCTCCTGATGGGTTTTTTAATTTAGTAATTTTATTTAAGGGGATTTTAAATTGTGTTTTTAATTGTCTTTCACTTATAAGTCAACTCTCCTCCATGCACATATGTATATGTCTCTGTTCTTTTTGTATATATGTTTGTCTTATGTGTATTTTTATCCGTTTTGATTGTACGCCGCCCCGAGTCCTTCGGGAGAGGGTTGCGGCTAATCAAATAAAAATTATTATTATTATTATTATTATTATTATTATTATTATTATTATTATTATTATTATTATTATTATTATTATGTTAAATATGTTTATATAAACCTGCAAGTTTGTGTCGGTATCTCTGACTTCATTTGGATACCTGCTGCACAATTCCCTGACACATAAACATTTCAAACCACTGAGAAACATCTCAGCCTCTTCCTTTAATGACTCACTGCAGGTAAACACACCCATCGCCCCCAGAGACAATAATGCATTCCTGAACCAATATCTTCACCAAAAATAACTTGGTTGGATCTTCTTCCGGGATGCCTAAGTTCCTGTCTTTAACTCCTGGTTCAATGGAATTATGAACCTGGTTTTTCATTCCTGACCATTGTTCCCAAGAATGCCATACAAATCATCTCATCAGCATTCCAACATTATTTTTCATTCCTCTGCTTTGGCTCCAATATTCATAGGATCTCAATCAATTAGTCAGAATAGAGTTGGAAGGGACCTGACAGGTCTTCTACTCTAGTCTCCTGCTCAAGCAGGAGACCCTATAGCACATCGATGGCGAACCTTTTTTGGCTCGCGTGTCATAAATGGGGGGAGCGCAGGGGGGTTGTGTGCAGGCATGCCGCACCCATAATGCAATGCGTGACACACCCCCAGTGCGCATGCGCGCACTACAGACACGACACCACCCCCCATTTTTGCATGCTTTTTTCGCCCTCCCCAGGCTCCAGAGGCTTTATAGGAGCATGGGGAGGGCAAAAACAGCCTCCCCTCCCCCCCCCGAAAGCCCTCCGGAGGCTTCAAGGACCTTCAGGAGGCTTCCCTGAAGCCTCCGAAGCAGTCAAAACGACCCTCCAAGCAAACCAGAAGTCCATTCCTGAACTTCTGGTTTGCCCTTAGGGCCGTTTTTTTTTTTTTTTTTTTGCACTCTAGAGGCTTCAGGGAAGCTCATGAAGCCTCCGGAGGGCCTCCAGGGGGACCGGGGGGCTCTTTTCGCCCTCCCAGTCTCCTATAAAGCCTCTGGAGCCTGGGGAGGGCGAAAAATGGCTTTTAAAAAGGGCCAGCTGACAGGGCAGCTCCTTGCGTGCCCTGACAAATGGCTCCGCGTGCCACCTGTG
The DNA here is from genome assembly GCF_964273705.1 of Natrix helvetica. Taxonomy (NCBI): domain Eukaryota; kingdom Metazoa; phylum Chordata; class Lepidosauria; order Squamata; family Natricidae; genus Natrix; species Natrix helvetica. The sequence goes on from NC_138551.1 coordinate 6,962,089, forward strand.
GCACGCGTGTCATAGGTTCGCCGTCACTGCTATAGCATCTCAAGATCACGTGAAGTGTTAATACCACTTTATAATCCCTTGGTAAGGCCACACTTGGAATACTGCATCCAATTTTGGTCACCACGATGTAAAAAAGATGTTGAGACTCTAGAAAGAGTGTAGAGAAGAGCAACCAAGATGATTAGGGGACTGGAGGCTAAAACATATGAAGAACGGTTACAGGAATTGAATGTGTCTGGTTTAATGAAAAGAAGGACTAGGGGAGACATGATAGCAGTGTTCCAATATGTCAGGGAATGCCACAAAGAAGAAGGAGTCAATCTAGTCTCCAAAGCACCTGAAGGCAGGACAATAAGCAATGAATGGAAAGTAATCAAGGAGAAAAGCAACCTAGAACTAAGAAGAATTTTCTGACAGAAAAATTAACAACTGTGGAACAATTTGCCTCAGTGGTTGTGAATGCTCCAACACTGGAACTTTTTAAGAAGAGATTAGATATCCATTTGTCTGAAGTGGTATAGGGTTTCCTGCCTAAGCAGCGGGTTGGACTAGAAGACCTCTAACTCCCTTCCAACTCTGTTAGTCTATGTCAGAGAAATGACTGTCCAGTCTCTTTTTAAAAACTTCCATTGATGAGGCATCCATAACTTCTGAAGGCAAGCTGTTCCGCTGGCTAACTGTTCTCACCGTTAGGAATTTTCTCCTTAATTCCAGGTTGCCTCTCTCCTTGATTAGTTTCCATCCATTGTTTCTTGTCCTTACCTCTGGTGCTTTGGAAAATAATTTGCCCCCCTCCCTTTCGGGAGAGGGGGCGGTCTAGAAGCATTAAATTAAATTAAATTAAATTAAATTTGTGGCAGCCCCTCAAATACTGGAATAATGCTATCATGTCACCCCTAGTCTTTCTTTTCTCTAGATTAGCCAAACCCAAATCCTGCAACCATTCTTCATATGTTTTAGTCTCCAGGCCTTTAATCATATTAGTTGCCTTTTTTTTTGCACTTTTTCCAAAGCCTCAACATCTTTTTTGTAATGTGGTGACCAAAACTGGATGCAGTGTTCCAAGTGTGATCTTACCAAAGGCTTTACAAAGCGGTACTAATATTTCACCCGATTTTGATTCTAGGCCTCTGTTTATAGTATCAACAGTGACGTGTGGTGAGGTTTATGGCTGGTGAGGCTGATGATGTCATCAGGAAGGCGGGGAATGGGACCACGTGTGCTGGAGGCTGAGGCTGCCTCAGCCTCCAGCACACATGATCCCATTCCCCGCCTTCCTGAGCGCGCTCCGCCTCGGCGCCATTCTGCCTACCTCCGTCCGTCCGCGCCCCGCAGCTGCGGCAACGTCATCAAGATGAAGTCCAGCAGAGGCAGAAATGTTGTCGGCGCTCCCGGACTGACGAAGCCACGAAAGGGACTGGGGAATGACAAGAACCTTCCTGCCTCTGCTGGACTTCGTGCACTCCTCGCAACTGCAATATACGTCCAGAAGTGGCTTTTGTGGCTAATGGGGTTTGGGCTTCCAGCCCAACAGCCCCTGCCACATCTGGACGTCTATTGCAGTCGCAAGGAGCGCACAAAGTACAGCGGAGGCAGGAAGGTTATTGGCGCTTCCGAGAACCCTCCTGCCTCCGCCGGTTGCCCAGCTGGCACCGCCCCATGCACGCACCTCCTCCTCCTCCTCCCTCCTCTTCCTCTTCATTCCCCAAAGGCTCTTCTCCTTACCGGAGCTTAGCGGGAGCCGTGTAAAAGGGATGAGAGGATATATATATTATTACCTCCTCCTTGTGTATGTCTCGGTATATGTCTCTGTTATATAGTAGGGCCTTCTCTGTAGTGGGCCCCACCCTTTGGAATGACCTCCCCCCAGACATCAGGACTACAACCGACCTTCGCTCCTTCCGTATGAAGCTGAAAACCTACCTGTTTCGACTAGCTGACCTGGCATAATTCTACAACCTCTCCAGCCCAGGGCATTTTTAATTGGTAATTTTAGTTTTTAAGGGTTAATTTCACTGGGGTTTTAACTTTTTTAGGTATTGTAACTTATTTATTTATTCTTACCTCCTCTGTACGCTATATAATACTTTTGTACGTCGCCCCGAGTCCCTGTGGGGAGAGGGGGCGACTAATAAGTTCAAGTAATAAATAAATAAATAAATAAATATGTTTGTTTTGTCCATATTTATTTCATATGTTTCATTGTACACCGCCCCGAGTCCTTCGGGAGAGGGTGCGGCTAAGAAATAAATATTTATTTATTTATTTATTTATTTATTTATTTATTTATTTATTTATTTATTTATTTATTATATATTATATATTATTTCATGATGAGAGGTGAGGCTCTGCCTCCCCTGCCTCCCCTGACCGCACGTCCCTGGTTTATACAACCAAAGATTGTATTAGCTTTTTTTTATCTGTTACCGCATACCGCTGGCTCATATTTAAGCGATCGTGCACTAAGACTACAAGGTCCCTCTCGCAGTTATCGTTTTTGAGCCAGATTTAGTTTCCCAAAGGCGCTGCTGAATCACTTTCATAATTTTTTACAGATATCTAGTGTGAAAGAGAAAATGTGGAACACAAGAATAATGCAGGTAGGCTTTGACTTACAACCATTCTTTTAATGACTGTTTGAAGGGTACAACAGAACGGGGGGGGGGGGGGAATAACTTGCAACCATTACAGCATTCCCATGGTCACATGAACAAAAATCGAACGCTTGGCTCATATTTATGATGGTTGCAGTGTCCCCAGGGTTATGTGATCACTTTTTGCAACCTTCTAACAAGCAAAGTCAACCGGGAAGCCGGATTCACTTAACAACTGTGTTACTAACTTAAGAACTACAGTGAATCAGTTAACAATGGTGGTAAGAAAGGTCGTAAAATGGGGCTTAGCAATGGAAATTTGGGGCTCAATTGGGGTTGTACGATGAGGACCACCTTTAACATTTTTTATTTGAACTGTGCTCCAAATCATACCACAATTCCATAACAAAGTATTTAAAAATAGAAATTACAGATATACTGTATTTTTCAGAGTATAAGACGCACCTTTTTCCCCTCAAAAAAGGGACTGAAAATCTGGGTGTGTCTTATACACTGAAGACAGCATTTTTTGCCTCCCGAAACTCAGCCCCTTCACCAAAATGGCCGTGCATAGCTTTAGGAGGCTTTCAGAGTGCTTTTGCAGGCTGGGGAGGGCAGAAATAAGTAGAAAATGGGCCATTTTTGCTCAATTTTGCCCCCCCCCTCCAGCCCTCAGGAGCAGTGGCGTAGCGTGGGGGGTGCAGGGGGGGCGGCCGCACCGGGCGCAACATCTGGGGGGACGCCCTGACTCGCCCTGCGCCGCCCTTTGCCGGACTGTGGCCGTCTCTTTCCTCCCGAGGAGGAGCTCGAAGGGCAGCGGGAAAAGGCTCGACTGAAGGGAAGCAGGTGCCGCGGGGGTGGGAGGCGCACCGGGGGCTTCGGGAAGGCGCCGGCTTCCCGGGGCGCTCCAGGCAGAGCCGAAGGAGAGCGGCGCTGCGCTGCGCTCCGTCTGCCCGCTGCTGCAACGCCACTGCGTCCTCCCGCTCCGCCTGGAGCGCCCCGGGAAGCCGGCGCCTTCCCGAAGCCCCTGGTGCGCCTCCCACCCCCGCGGCACCTGCTTCCCTTCAGTCGAGCCTTTTCCCGCTGCCCTTCGAGCTCCTCCTCGGGAGGAAGGCAGGAGGCCAGCATGGAGAGCCTCACTTGACTGATGCTGACCCAGGGGCAGCTGCAGTCGGGCCGCCCTCGCTTTAGGGGGCGCAAATTACTTGCCTTGCCCCGGGTGCTGACAACCCACGCTACGCCACTGCCCAGGAGCACTCTATAAGCCTCCTAAAGGCTGTCCATGCCCTTTTTTTTGACAAAAAACAGGCCATTTTTTGCTGATTCCCCCCCCCCCCCCCAAGCACTCTACAAGCTTCCTAAGGGCTATTCATGCCCTTTTTTTGAAAAACGGGACGTTTTGGGGTGGTTTGCAGAGTGCAAAAACTTTGTTTTTTTTTAATTTTCCTCTTCAAAAGCTTGCTGCATCTTATACTCCGGTGCGTCTTATACTCCGAAAAATATGGTACCTAAAGTTCTATCCAGAGTGGCTCACTTCAGCTAAGACTTATTTTATGTTGAGAAATCAACAAATATGTGGCTTTCATTTCAGTGTGACATTCTGTCAATGCCAGTAGCTACTCATCGTGAGGATGACACCTCTGTTATTACATTAATGAGTGATTGACATTCATAGCATGATAAAGGATCTTTGTTTACATAGAGAACTTCCGCTACTGATATAATCAGCAGCAAGCAGCATAATTCTTTACAATACATCATTAAAACTAAGCCGGTTTCTCAACCTTGTTGGATTAGGTAATCCAGTGCCTCTTTTCATTAGATCATCGGCCATCAATCCCACCAACCCAGATAGCTTTTTTTAAGGTTTTCATCGCCGTTTTTGTACATGACAACTAGTAGCAAAATTACTATACGCAGAAAGATGGAAACATTCAGCAGTACGCACAATGGAGGAATGGAGGAACTTATCAAGATGTCTAAACCTCTGATCGAAGAAAACACACACTATCAGTGTTGACTGACAACCCTTATATACTTTTTTGCATGAAACAGGGGGAAAAAATGACTATGATTTTGATGATTATGGAAGAGATTACAGAAAGGAGTTATGTTTTAACTTTATATTAAAACTGACATTTATATTTAGAACATATTTATTTTTAAGCATATGGCATATCATGTCACCCCAGTTGCCGTATTCGTGGTCATGCCGTATTCCAGGTGAGGCCTTACTAAGGCTTTATAAAGCAGGTCTAACATGATATTGATTCTATGTTTACACAATGCAAGGATTGTATTCGCTTTTTTTGGCTGCTGCCGCATACTGCTTAAGTAATCGTCCACTAGGACTCCGAGGTTCCTCTCACACTCTTTTTGAGTGAGGTTTCACATTATCTGTACTACTTGTAACTTTGGTTTTTCCTGCCCAGGTGTAAAACCTTGCTTTTCTCCACATTAAATTTCGTGTTGTTGGATAAGACCTATTATTCAAATCTGTCACAATCATTTGGATTGTGAGTTTTTAAAGTTTCTTTTTAAAAAAAAATGAATAAAAAATATATTTGGAAATTTATTTGCTGTTTCTTCTTTCTGACCTGGACTCTCGTGTATCTTTTTAAGTTGAGTTTTATTATTCCTTTCATCTCAGATATAACTATCTTGGTTATTATCACCATTGATTGGATTACTATTGCTGTGCTATTGCATGTTCTGCTTACTTTTAATTGTATCCCTAGATTATAGGCGTATGCATTTATTTATCTGATAAACAGATTTGATGCATATTATGTTCTCTGACTCTAAGTAATAAAGATTAGGAAAGTGTTGATATTAAAGAGGTAGATAATTTCTACATTTTAAATCCACTGTCATCAGTAAAGGAAAATCCTATAGGGAAGTATTTTAATAGGGTAGCAACTAAGGCCATGGAAAAGATATTCAGATATAGTGATATACTGCATCCAGTTTTGGTTACTACATTATAAAAAAGATGTTGAGTCTTTGGAAAAAGTGCAAAGGGTAACTAAGATGATTTAGGGCCTGGAGATTTAAACATACGGACAACGGTTGCAGGAATTGGGTATGGCTAGTCTAGAGAAAAGAAGAACATTCGGTAATGGTTTACACCAAGGTCCTCTGTTCCGGCAGGAACAGAGATTCAATCTGATTGGTCGAAGGGTCTGACAGCTCCCTATAAAAGGGCTGCTGTCAGACTGAACCTTCGCTGGATTGTACATAGTTGACTTGTGCTAATAAAGAGCTGTTTGTTACTCTGAAGCCTGAGTGTACCTTCAATCGCCCGATCTAACAGCAATATTCCAGTATTTGAGGGGCTGCCACAAAGACAACGGGGGTCAACTTACTGTATTTTCCAAAGCACCAGAAGGCAAGACAAGAAGCAATGAATGTCTAGCTTAAGAGAAAGAAGGACTAGGGGAGACATGATAGCAGTCTTCCAATATCTCAGGGGTTGCCACAAAGAAGAGGGAGTCAAACTATTCTCCAAGGCACCTGAGGGTAGAACAAGAAGCAATGGGTGGAAACTAATCAAGGAGAGAAGCAACTTAGAACTGAGGAGAAACTTCCTGACAGTTAGAACAATTAATCAGTGGAACAGCTTGCCTCCAGAAGTTGTGAATGCCCCAACACTGGAAGTCTTTAAGAAGATGTTGGATAGCCATTTGTCTGAAACAGTATAAGGTTTCCTGCCTAGGCAGGGGTTGGACTAGAAGACCTTCAAGGTCCCTTCCAACTCTGCTATTGTATTGTATAAGAAGCAATGGGTGGAAACTAATCCAGGAGAGAAGCAACTTAGACCTGAGGAGAAACTTCCTGACAGTTAGAACAATTAATCAGTGGAACAGAAATTGCCTCCAGAAGTTGTGAATGCCCCAACACTGGAAGTCTTTAAGAAGATGTTGGATAGCCATTTGTCTGAAACAGTATAAGGTTTCCTGCCTAGGCAGGGGTTGGACTAGAAGACCTTCAAGGTCCCTTCCAACTCTGCTATTGTATTGTATAAGAAGCAATGGGTGGAAACTAATCCAGGAGAGAAGCAACTTAGACCTGAGGAGAAACTTCCTGACAGTTAGAACAATTAATCAGTGGAACAGAAATTGCCTCCAGAAGTTGTGAATGCCCCAACACTGGAAGTCTTTAAGAAGATGTTGGATAGCCATCTGTCTGAAATGGTATAGGGTTTCCTGCCTAGGCAGGGGTTTGGACTAGAAGACCTCTAAGGTCCCTTCCAACTCTACTATTGTATTGTATTAATGGAAACTCATCAAGGAAAGAAGAAACCTGGAATTAAGGAGAAACTTCCTAACAGTGAGAACAATTAACCAATGGAATGATTTACCTTCATAGGTTATGGCTGTTCCATCATTAGGAGTTTTAAGAAGAGATTGGGCAGCTGTCTGAAATGGTATAGGTCTCCTGCTTGAGTTGGACTAGAAGACGTTCATGGTCCCTTCCAGCTCTATTCTGATTAAGTTGATATCTCCATGTTACCATCATGTGTAAAATTAGGCATTTGACAGAATGCCTAGGAAATCTATAGAATGCACAAAATAGGACTTCAAAGTATTAAACCCTTAATATTTCATAGGCGTTTTATGCAAGGCCAAAAAGCAGTCTAGCAAAGTATAAAATACTTCCAATAAAATGCCATTCTAACCTTCTAGAAGGGAAGCAAATCAAAACAACTAATAGGTCAGTACTGTTTTTTTTCTCTTTTTTCAGTAAGAAAGTTTTGTACTTTATTTACATTTCTTCTTTCATTTTCATATACCCGTACTTTTCAGAGTATAAGACCCACCAGAGTATAAGACGCACCAAAGTTTTGAAGAGGTAATAGGTAGAGGATAGAGAGGGAGAGAAAGAGAGAGAAATACAGTAGGTAGGTATGTAGGGAGAGAGAGAGAGTAGTTAGGTTGGTAGATAAATAAAGGGATAGAGAGAAATAGAGAGAGATAGAGAGATAGAGAAATACAGTAGGTAGGTAGGGAGAGGGAGAGAGTAGTTAGGTAGGTAGGTAGAGGGATAGAGAGAGAGAGAAATAGAGAGCGAGAGAAATACAGTAGATAGAGAGAGAGAGTAGTTAGGTAGGTAGGTAGGTAGGTAGGTAGGTAGGTAGGTAGGTAGGTAAAGGGAGAGGGAGAGGGAGAGAGAATGTGTAGGTAGGTAGATAAGTAGGTAGAGGGATAGAGAGAGAAAAATAGAAAGAGATAGAGAGAGACATACAGTAGGTAGGTAGGGAGAGAGAGTAGTTAGGTAGGTAGTTAAATAGGTAGATAAAGGGATAGAGAGAGAGAGAGAGAGAAAGAGAGAGAGAGAAAGTGTGTAGGTAGGGAGAGGGATAGAGAGAAATATATATATATATAGAGAGAGAAATACAGTAGATAGGGAGAGAGAGAGTAGGTAGATAGGTAGGTCGGTAGGTTGGTAGGTTGGTAAATAAAGGGATAGAGAGAGAAATAGAGAGAGATAGAGAATTACAGTAGGTAGGTAGGGACAGAGTGTATAGGTAGATAGGTAGCAGGATAGAGAGAGAGAAATAGAAAGAGAGAGAGAGAAAAATACAGTAGGGAGGGAGGGAGAGAGAGAGTAGTTAGGTAGGTAGTTACATAGGTAGATAAAGGGAGAGAGAGAGAGTGTGTGTGTAGGAAGGGAGAGGGGTAGAGAGAAATATATATATATATATAGAGAGAGAGAGAAATACAGTAGATAGGGAAAGAGAGAGTAGGTAGGTAGGTCAGTAGGTAGGTAGGTTGGTAGATAAAGGGATAGAGAGAGAAATAGAGAGAGATAGAGAAATACAGTAGGTAGGTAGGGAGAGAGTGTGTAGGTAGGTAGGTAGAGGGGGGAGAAAGAGAGAGAATAGGTAGGTGTTTCTGCTGGCACAGCACTTGATCAATATAATTCTCAAAGATAGAATTTGAAAGAATGACCTTTTTTCTTAGATTCCAGAACCTACCAGAGATAGAAAATGAAGACTTTAAGGATATTATGAGTATTAGCAGATTATATTAAGAGAGATTAAAAAACAATTATGGTGGGATATGGCTCTAGTTTATAGGATAAATTCAATATATGCTAGAACTCACAATGTTCCAAGAGAGGTACATGTTAAATTTCTCAGGAGAACCACAAGGGATGAGGTACTTGGGGCCCAAAGGGAGAGACCACTGAAATATAAAGAGGAAATATAAAATATAAAGAGGAAGAAATTATCATTCTTAAACAGATTCCAAAAAAAATAAGAGAGAGAAGGAGGAAATATTCCTCTTTATCAAAAAAAGTATACAATAAAGGAATCTGGTTTAGATGGCGGTTACCAGAGGGAATGTTAGTCTTCTGGGAGAGAAATAGGATCAGAATTAACACAGTTCAGGAGGCGGAAGTCTTCATCTAAAAGCATTTTTCTTTCCGGGAAGAAGAGTACAGTAAGAGTAGTGGAAGAGACAGCAAGACGCAAGATAAAAGGGAGGGGGGGCTGAGGCTTCCTCTGGGGGCAGGGAGGAAGGAGCAATATTGAAAAGGCTCAGATCACAAAAATAAAAGTGTTTGAAATAATTGCAATTGGTGATATTCTAGAAAGTGACAAAGATAAATGAATGAACACGGGGTTGACAATATAGAATGAGACCTTGTCTACTGCTTTCTTTTATATTTTGTTTTTAAGATTGTTAAATTTGTGAGTTTCTTGGGAGGGATTTCTACCACCAGTGTGGAAGCTGCCAAAAAATTTTGTATATCCCTTTCCCTTTCCCTATATATTCATAAAAACCAATAAAACTTTGTTTAATAGAAAATAATTCTCATCAATCAGTTAAAAAGCTTTCCAAAGGGGGGGGGATTTTTGAACTCTGCAAACCTCCCCAAAACAGCCCGTTTTTCATGGAAACGGGCCTGTGTTTTTTTTTTCAAATAAAAGGCATGAATAGCCTTGGGGGGGGGGGCTTGCAGAGTGCTCCTGGGGGGGGCAAAAATGAGCAAAAAATGGCCCGTTTTTTGCAACAACGGGCCCGTTTTTTGTAAAAAAAAATTGCATGCATAGCCTTATGGAGGCTTACAGAGTGCTGCTGGGGGCTGGGGGCCAAAAAACGGCCCATTTTTTGCTCATTTCTGCCCTCCCCAGCCCCCAGGAAAGCCTCTGAAAGCCTCCATAAGGCTATGCACGGCCATTTTGGTGAAGGGGGCAGGGCTTCAGGAGGCAAAAAAATGCTGTATTCGGTGTATAAGACGCACCCAGATTTTCAGCCTCTTTTTTGAGGAAAAAAGGTGCGTCTTATACTTCGAAAAATATGGTAGGTCTTTTCAATAAAGGAGTAGGTTAGCATTAAGATTAGGATTAGGATTAACTCTAACCCTTTATTGAAAATACTTATATCAAAATGAAAGAAAAAAAATGCAAAATGAAATACAGCATTATGATACATTAAAGTACAGCATTATTACGGTTAATCCTCACCCTAACCCTAACCCATTTCATGACTCTCTTTTCATACTTTGTCTGAATAGTTCTTGTCATTTTGCATAATGCCTAGACATTGTATACAATTCCTAGGGAAAGTATATAACACAGTCGTTTTCAAACTTTTCTTCACTTTTAAATACCTTTTGTGGCCACGGACCAGGGCCACAGACCCCCAAGACTTAACACAAAGTTTAAATCATACCATTTCTTCAAGGTTTTTTAAAGATTTTTATTTATTTATTTATTTACAAATATAGCATTGTGTGAACAGTGTGGTACCTGGGTGTCATACATTCTAATACAAATAAAACTAATAGCATAGTTATTACTTTCAACTTATATATTTCTAATAGTAATACATATTTATATAAAATTGCAATCTGTCACTATTTGATCATTCTATATTTTCTCTTATTGTTGCTCTCATGTTATTATATAAAAGTGTATACAATTGGCCCATGTTCCTCCCCAACCTCCTCATTGTCTGACTCTGCTGCTAGCTCCGCAGGCCGTCAGCAGACCACAACACGGTAATATTCCCCTTTTCTCTTATTTCCATCTCTTATTCTAACTTTTAATCATATCCTCCTTTGTTGAAAAACATTTTCTTTCTATCCTACCTAACTTTTAATCATGTCACCTACCTACAAAAAAAAGAAAGAAAGAAAGAAGAGAGAGAAGAAAAGAGAAGCAAATCAAAACAACACCAAACATGAAAAATCGTCTATCCATCATCTCTTGCCCGCTTCAATACTTTAATTGCTGTGCTTTTTTTTTCTTTTTGACTTGTCTCCCATATTACTCTCTAAAGTCTTTTCTCTCTTTCTACATTTGCTTTTTACAATTAATTGTAAATCTGCATCTGCTTTTAACAATTAATCAGTGGAACAACTTGCCTCCAGAAGTTGTGAATGCCCCAACACTGGAAGTCTTTAAGAAGATGTTGGATAGCTATTTGTCTGAAACGGTATAGGGTTTCCTGCCTAGGCAGGGGGTTGGACTAGAAGACCTCCAAGGTCCCTTCCAACTCTGCTATTGTATTGTATTATTGTATTATTATTGCTTCTTGGCTGTTCAAATCTGAGTATTTTTCTCCCCTCTCCCCTCCTCTACTGCTTAGTTTCCAGAATTTCAGTCCATGCCCCTATCTCCCTTTCAAAGGTACAGTATCTTCCAGTATCTTCAATTCTTTTTTCGACTCTCTTAATATATATTTTCCCCTGGTTTATTTCATCAGTCACTGTTATTTTCTTTGTGGTCTCCTCGTCTTCTTCTTTTATTCTCTGGTTCTTCATCTCCGTCTTTTCCTCCATTTCTCCTACCTGTTCCTTCCTTTCTTCGCCGTCTTGGTCTTTGCTCATCATCCCTTGTATAGCATTTTCCATTTTTTTCTGTAATCTCCTTAAATCCTTTATCCCTAATGTCCTTTGTATTTTGGAAAAGTAGCACCCTCTCCTTCAATGTTTCCTTTGATTCTTCCTTATAAAGCATCTTATTTTGTTTTTAAAAAGAAATTCCACATTTGTTCAACAGTCCAAGAGTTATTTATTCAGTCCTTAGGTTGCCCTTCAAGGGATGCACTATCCACAGTTCTTTATATCCCAAAGGTAAACAGTCAGTTCCATTTGAATAGTCCCAGAGGTTATTAGAAGTCTTTCAAGAGTCTTTTTAATTAAGTAGGTTGCTTATTTTCGTATTTAAATCTCCAGTAATTCTGGGGTAGCTGGGAATAACCCAATACATATTTTCATAGTCCTTCTCATATGCATTTGCAAGCTTGAGGTTTTTTCTTTTGTCAGCAGGTTGCACAGTTTAAATTTCAGTATTACCGCTTGGCAATTATAATTTTAGTTATAAATCAATTATAAAAGCAGAATAAGTTTTATAGGTAAATAATTTCTTCAAGTTTTGTGGATTCCCCACGAGGTCCATGGATTACAAGTTGAGAACCACTGATACAGCATATCAAAATAACACAGCCATTTCACTCTTTGCCCAAAAATGTCACTCATTCTATAGATTCCTGTACAATGGGGTAAAGGTAAAAGTTCCCCTTGCACATATGTGCTAGTTGTTTCCAACTCTAGGGGGCGGTGCTCATCTCCATTTCAAAGCCGAAGAGGTCTCCATGGTCATGTGGCTGGCATGACTAAATGCTGAAGGCGCACAGAACACTATTACCTTCCCACCAAAGTAGTCCCTATTTTTCTACTTGCATTTTTACGTGTTTTTGAACTGCTAGGTTGGCAAGAAGCTGGGACAAGTAACAGGATCTCCCTCCGTTACACAGCATTAGGGATTCGAACCACCAAACTGCCAACCTTTCTTTCTTTTTTAAATATATTTTTATTATTTTTACATTTAAAAACAATGTAATACCGCGGAGTCGGAGTGACCATACATTCACATTATATACAGCTAATTTCAACCATTAACAGTTAAACTACTTGATACATTGTCTATCCTTCTGTCCAATCACAATATATACATTTGTTCCCGTCTTGTCATCTTGTCTTATACCAATCATAAAATCTATTCCATACCTCAAAATATTCTGATTCCCCTTTATTTTTAAGTTCAAGAGTGAACCTATCTGCTTCCGCACAGGCCAACACTTTTCTGATTATATCTAGCTCTGATGGTGTATTTTCTTTTTTCCAATACTGTGCATAGGTTATGCGCGCTGCAGTTAGTATATGTATAATTAAATAAAAGTGTATCTTTCTTAAACCCCTCCGGTATTATCCCTAGGAGAAAAGTTTCTGGTTTAAACATAATTTGTTCTCCCACCATTTGTTCTAACCACGATTGAATCATTTTCCAATATTTTTTTGCCTCATTGCACATCCACCACATATGATAGAAAGTGCCTGGTGTTTTTTTACACTTCCAACCAAACTGCCAACCTTTCTGATCAACAAGCTCAGTGTCTTAGCCACTGAGCCACCACATCCCATAGGTGGGGAATTTTAGCTTAAATAAAAAATTTTCACCTGGGAATCAAGGACATGGCTGCAGATGTTCAGATGGTGGAGACTGAGGTCATCTGGCAACTGGACTGTATGCTGATTGGGCCATGTGACTGGAGACTCGGGGGGGGGGAGGTTTACCTTTAATTGGGTGAAAAACCGGGCAGCACTTAGAATCAGTTTTTCACCAGGAACATGCCAACTTGATATGTCCCAATAAAATGTTCTTTGAGGGATTTGCCTGCCTCAGAGTTCTTATTAAACGGGATGTGTTACTTGGAATCCTGTCAGCCAGCTGTCAAAAATGCCATGGAGAAGCAAGAAAACAAACCAATGGCATCACTGACCAACTCAACCCAAGTTCTTACTTGTTGTACCAAAGACCAGGTTCCAATTATCATATTTTGGATACATCCTGTGCCAACCAGCTTTTCCTGAAAAGTCTAAAATGCTGGGGAAATAGGAAAGAGAAGATAATGATACCTATCAGGAGTAGCAGAGTGGGTGAACTCAAGTTACAATATTTTTTATTTTATCGCCATGTTTAAAATTGCTGTTGTTTCTTAAGATTTAATATTATAGATGGCTTCAATTAATCATCCTGAACACAATAATACGGTAAATGAAACTTTTAAAATAAAATGAAGTAAATAAACTGCTTGTAACTCAACTTAGTTTAATGAACATATATAACATTGTTTGAAGAATTCCTTGCTACTAAACGATCAGTTTGCCCTGAATTCTGGTTCAGTTTTGACTGCAATGGTGTAGTTGAAAAGTAGGTATTCTGGAAATCAATTAGTTGTGTGTCAGCAACAATACTAATGACATGTTACATGTGACTTAATTCATGCAACAGGAAGGATGTGTGGCTACATGTGGGTGCTATTGACCTGGAATTGTAAGGAACATTTCTAGAATTGCGCTAAGTAGCAATAGCATTTAGACTTATATACTGCTTCATAGTACTTTATAGACCTCTTTAAGTGGTTTACAGCGTTAGCATATTGCCGCCAACACTCTGGGTCCTCATTTTACCAACCTCTGAAGGATGGAAGGCTGAGTCAACCTTGAGACAGTCAGGATTGAACTGCTGGCAGTCGGCAGAGTTAGCCTGCAATACTGCATTCTAACCACCATGGCTCACATGCCAAGAATTATAAGGCTGCATTTCAAAATCCTTTCCCCAATTCAAAAATGAGATAGTACCTTCTTCACCTGAAGAAAATTCACTTAAAAAACAATCACAATTGTGATTATAAAATGACAGACGCGACTGTGACGTTCCTTCCTGAGGCACCTGGTGACCAAATAAGCCGCAAAGTGGACATCGGCTGGGAGAGTGGAATGGTCAGCAATTAAGCCCTGGTTGGAAGGCACTCCGGTTGACTCAGCTGTGCATCGGGTCCTCTGAAAAGACTCTGAGTGACATTGATTGATTCGAACCTTAAATAAAGCCCTGTTTGCACATCATGGCCAGTTGGCCAAGGGAAGACGGTAAAAGCTAGATCAACTGACCCAGTTCATTAACTCTGATGGCCTTACATTTAGCTCTGCAGAACCATAAGACTTTAGTGCAGGGGTGTCCAAAGTTGGCAACTTTAAGACTTGTGGACTTTAACTCCCAGAATTCTGGGAGTTGAAGTCCACAAGTCTTAAAGTTGCCAACTTTGGACACCCCTGCTTTAGTGGATTGGACTAACTCTCCCAGGTTAGTCATATCATCCAAGCAAGATGAAGTGTTCCCGACCTCTGGCAAGAACAATTTCCCAAAGGTATTTTTCCAAAAGGCAACTGCACACCCATCAGCATTATTCAGGTGACCCGATGGCCTCAGGGGCTCTCAGAAAGAGCGCTAACGACCAGATGACTGCAAAGCATATAAAGCCTTACCTGGACTAGGTAGCGGTAGCTGTTTCTCTCTCAGGTCAAAGGTGAGACTTTCTGGTTTTTCTTTGAAGGCATTTCGCTTCTTCAGCTTCTTGGATGAGAAGCGAAAAGTCTTCAGCCTTCAGTCAGAACTGAGGATGAGAAGTGAAGTGCCTTCAAGGGAAAATGAACGAAAAAAGTCCAATGGCCTTTCGAAAAAGCACCTTTAATATAACCAGGACCTGGATGACTGAGAAACTCCACAGACCACGGGTGTCAAACTCGATTGCGTCACCTGACATATCGTGAAGTATCACGGTTTTGGTTTTTTGCCTTCGCAGAGCCAGGATGGGCACGGCCTTTGCGTGACGCATCCAGCCTGCAGGCCGCCACTTTGAAAGGCTTGTCATAAACAATTCCCCAAAAGGTATCTCTAGGCGCTCCGTCTTTGTGGCCGTTACCATTATCACCTCGAGCAACCACTTGGAAGGTCAAAACAGGTCTGGAATGGGTAGAGATTGGGTACAGCCTCTGCAACTCTGCCAGAGGTCATCTTAACCCCATCATACTACTGTGGGTGGGGTTGTTTTTTTTCCAATTATTATTATTTTTTTGCTCCAAAGGAAAGCATCAAGACACAAGAAGGGAGATGCCAGCCTCCCATCTTCTGCGCAACGATTTTGGGTATGACTAATCAAGGATATTCCTGACTCCAGTGCCTGGAACCTAAAGGGAATGGAAGGATGTTGTAGTCAGCTGCACCCTATTAAACACAGTTAATAGTTCAGTTCGAAGACCCATCAGACATTTAGAAGTTCACGGTCATAAATAAGCAAATATCATTGTTTGGATATTTACAACGAATTGTGGCGGGGAATAGCACAGATTTGATAGGAATGGGGGTGCACTGTAAGTCCATTCATAGGTTCTTCACTTAATTGTTTAACTCCTCTAGGCAGCTGAAAATGGAAGTTCCTCAGCAGGTTGGTAAAGATAAGGAAAATCTCCATTCTCGCTATCTGCTCTCCCAAACATATACGCGCCCCTGTGAAGAGGAAACAGAAGACAGCAGCAAGTAAGAAATTAAGCGATATATTGTCCCAAAGGTGCTTTTTCAAGGTCACCGGAGAAGTACAAATGGCTTCCGTAGTCTGCAATTTCTTTTCTCTCTGGAAATCCACTCCTACTCCCACACCATTCCAGCGGTGTTCATCCCAAATTATATAGCTAAAAGTCTGCAGAGATTCTCAGTCATTCAGGACACGGTTGTCCCAAAGGGGCTTTTTTCAGGAGGCAACTGGAGTTTCTTGGGTGTTTTTTTTCCCTTTGAAGATGTTTTGCTTCTCACCCAAGAAGCTTCTTCAGCTCTGACTGGATTGTGGGGAACGGAAGGATTTATATTCCTTGCTGACAGCTGGTCATTTGCATCCTTTTAGCGGGTCATTGAAATACTTGGAGGTTTATCTGTGTCCTCAGGGTCACCTGAGTGGCGTTAATGGACTTTAGCTATGCAAATTTGGGATGAAGACCCTTGGAATGGTGTGGGATAGGAATGGATTTCCAGAGGGAAAAATTGCAAACTACAGGAACCATTTGCGCCATTCAGGTGACCCTAAGGACACAGATAAACCTCCAAGTGGCCCCTACGACCCTCTAAAAGGATGCAAATGACCAGCTGTCTGCAAGGAATATAAATCCTTCCATTCCTCACCATCCAGTCAGAGCTGAAGAAGCTTCTTGGATGAGAAGCGAAACATCTTCGAAAGAAAAAAAAGAAGACAGTCCCAGTTGCCTCCTGAAAAGCAGCTTTGGGACAACCATGATCTGGATGGCTGAGGATCTCTACGGACTCTTAACCAATATATTGTGCTGAGTACCGTATTTTCCTTCAAAAAAGAGGCTGAAAATCTGGGTGTGTCTTATACACTGAATGCAGCATTTTTTGCCTCCCAAAACTGCTCCCCCTTCACCAAAATGGCTGTGCAGAGCCTGTAGGAGGCTTTCAGAGTGCTTTTGCAGGCTGGGGAGGGCAGAAATAAGCGGAAAAGGGGCCATTTTTGCTCAATTTTGCCCCCCCTCCAGCCCCCAGGAGCACTCTATAAGCCTCCTACAGGCTCTGCATGCAATTTTTTTGACAAAAAACGGGCTCGGTTTCACAAAAAGCGGGCTGCTTTTGCTCATTTTGTGGAGGGCCACCCCCCAGGAGCACTCTCCAAGACTCCTAAAGGCTATTCATGCCTTTTTTAAAAAAAACGGGCCTCTTTTCATGAAAAACAAGCCGCTTTTGGGAAGTCTACAGAGTGCAAAAAAAAAATTTGCCTCTTTTAACTTGCCTCTTCAAAACCTTGGTGTGTCTTATACTCCGTGCGTCTTATACTCCCAAAAATACAGTCGTTGCCTCTATCAATAGATGCTTCTTGCCTTATGACCACAACTGAGCCCAAAATTTCCATGACTAAGCAATGGAAGTTAAGTGCCCCATTTGATGGCTTATTTTGCCACAGTAGTTAAGCGAAACACTGCAGTTGTTAAGTGAATCTTGCCGTTGTTAAGTGAATCTGGCTTCCCTGTTGATTTTGCCGGTCAGAAGCCAGCTGGGGAAGGTCACGTGGGTTGATCACATGACTCTTAGGACCATGCAACGATCATAAATACATGCCAGTAGAAAAAGCGCTTCCGTTTTGAGCATGTGACCACGGGGATGCTGCAACAGTTGTGAAGTGTGACGAGCGGCCATAGGTCACTTTTTTCAGTGATGTTGTCCACTTCGAACTAAACAAATAGTTATAAATCAAGGACTAACTGGTAATACATTTGTGGCAACATGTTGGTTCTAGAGCAGGGGGTGAAATCAACTTACCTTCGCTACCGGTTCGCAAATGTGAGCGCACGCGCCACTCTGCGCATGTGCAGAACCTTCCGCGCATGCCCAGAGCATCAAAAACAGGACATGTTGACGTCCGTGCGGGTGGGCGCAGCCTCCCGCCACCACTGCTACCGGTTCGTCTGAACCGGATAGAACCAGCTGAATTGCACCACTGTTCTAGAGCCATAAAGACAGGGCTCGGAGGCTGCCTGGTGGCCACTAAGGGAAGCTTTGAAAGAGCAAGATGTTATTTACGCTGCTTCCAGGAGTGATAGTTAGGGCATAAAATACATTTACCTGCTCCAAAAGGAATAAATTCTTCCCTCGCCATAAATTTTCCATCTTTGTCCAAAAAATGATTGGGGTTGAATTTTTCAGGGGTCTCCCACTGCGTGGTATCCAGAAGAACTGAACGGAGATCGGGTACAATTATAGATCCCTGTAAGAAAAAATCAACTCAATCAGAAGACTTCTAAACACGCTGCTATTCTATTCTTAACAGAGAGTTGGACTAAGCAGGGGATTGGAGTAGAAAACTTCCAAGGTCCCTTCCAACTCTGTTATTCTATTCTATTCTGTTCTGTTCTGTTCTGTTCTGTTCCGTTCTATCCAGAATGTGTTTCAGGGATATGACTGAAATTACAGTGTTTGCGACAGCTAAATTCCCTTTCAAATTGTCATGGTGATATTATTTTATTGACCAAGAAGAGACGGTACAATAATAGCTAGATTGCTTCCTGACAACTAGCAATTCCATCTTCCAACCTTTTTAATTCGGGTATCAAGTTTGCACAAATTGATGACTTACAGCTACCACACCATAATTTCTTGTTCTTCAGATCTTTGGGAGGAGAAGGAAAAGAAAATCTCATCTGTGCCAGATCAGAAATTCCTCAAGTATCTCAAAGATAGATTGATGTATCTATGAACATAATATTAAATATCGAAATATATATATATATATCTAAAAGAGCTCCATTCGATACAGGGCTGCAATGGTATAAATCAGTGGTGAAATTCAATTTTTTTTTACTAGCGGTTCTGTGGGTGTGGCTTGGTGGGCGTGGCTTGGTGGGCGTGGCAGGGGAAAGATACTGCAAAATCTCCATTCCCACCCCACTCTGCAATCACCCAGAGGTGGTATTTGCCGGTTCTCCAAACTAATCAAAATTTCCATTACTGGTTCTTCAGAACCTGTCAGAATCTGCTGAATTTCACCCCTGGTATAAACTCTTTGTACCTTTGGAATGTAAAAACCAAGCATGTTCATATCCTTGTTGCATCTTCTGGCAATACCAAAACTTAAGATATAATTTATCCTCAAGATCTCATGAATCACAGCATTAGTATAGGGCAGTTTCTTTCGATCCTGGTAGCAAATTAAGCCGGAGGAACAATTAGTTTGTATCTCCTTGTATACTTCATCTGAGAAAAACAAGAGAACAAAGTGGTTTCTTTACCTGTGACTTCAATTTATTTGTGTGTTTGTTTGTATCCCACAATTATTATTTTGATAAATAACTGAAAGCAGTGAACATATCCCACAAAACTTCTTCCTCCTTTTTTTCCCCCCACAATAACTTTGTGAGGCAGGGGTGGTATTCCCTTACCTTCCCTACCGGTTCGCAAACGTGAGCACGAAATTTCCCGACAGTTAAAACAATTTATAAGTGGAACAACTTGCCTTCAGAAGTTGTGGGTGCTTCACCACTGGAGGCTTTTAAGAAGAGACTGGACAGCCACTTGTCTGGATTGGTATAAGGTCTGCTGCTTGTACAGGGGGTTGGACTAGAAGACCTCTAAAGTCCCTTCCAACTCTGTTATTCTGTTAAACGATTTCACTTTCACTTGTCAGAATGGTTCCAGGACACTGGGGAAATAACTGATCAGACTCACTCACTTTCATTGTGTCTTACTTTATAGGCATAAATTGGGTGACAGATATTTCTCTACTGCTTGGACCTACATAATGTAAGAGAAGAGCAGGCAAAGCTAGAAGTGTGGAGTTAAATGAGTCACCAGCCTGGAGTTGATAGGTAAAGGTAAAGGTTCCCCTCGCACATATGTGCTAGTTGTTCCTGACTCTAGGGGGCAGTGCTCATCTCCATTTCAAAGCAGAAGAGCCAGAACTGTCCGAAGACGTCTCTGTGGTTATATGGCCGGCATTACTAAATGCCGATCGCTGCTACCTTCCCACCAAAGGTGGTCCCTATTTTTCTACTTGCATTTTTACATGCTTTCGAACTGCGAGGTTGGCAGAAGCTGGGACAAGAAACAGGAGCTCACTCCGTTACACAGCACTAGGGATTCAAACCACCAAACTGCCAACCTTTCTGATCAACAAGTTCAGTGTCTTAGCCACTGAGCCACCGGGCCCTTACATGTCAGTAGACATGTCTAAAATTCCACTAAACGTAGTTACTCAGAATATGCATCAAAGTTGACTACACAGAAGGAGATGTGGTGTACCCCTTCCCTCTTTGGATGTACAGTACAACAAAGATGTCCCTCTGTCTCCTAATGCTTCTCAAATATAAAAAATGAACACATCCTGCTTGAAGTACATTTTTCAGAGTATAAGATGCACCTTTTCCCTCAAAAAAGAGAGTGAAAATCTGGTGCGTCTTATATACTGAATACAGCATTTTTTTGCCATTTGTTTGCTGAAACCACGCCCCTTTTGCAATAATGGCTTCCAGAGTGCTCCTGGGGGCTGGGGACGGCAAAAATGAGCGACAAATGGGCCGTATTTTGCTCATTTTTGCCCCCCCCATCCCCCAGGAGCACCCTACAAGCCTCCTAAAGGCTATGCATGCCCTTTTTTGACAAAAAACCAGCCCCTTTTTCGTGAAAAAGAGGCCATTTTGGGGATGTCTGCAGAGTGCAAAACCCTTTTTTTTATATTTGCCTCTTCAAAATCTTGGTGCATCTTATACTCCAAAAAATTATGGTAGATTCCATTAAGGATCTAAATTGTATGATATGGCCGGATTTTCTTATTTTAGCTGTTCATCATCATTCCGCCCTGTATGAATTCAAAGACAGATTACAACTCCCTGCTAGAAAATGTAAATTCCTCCCCATGGGATGAAGTACACCTCTTTAATTACATTTCTCCTCACCTTGAACATCTGGATGATTGGTGATGAAAAGCAGGGCCCATTGCAAACTGGTGGCACTGGTCTCTGTCCCGGCTATAAAAAAATCGACAATGCACGCAGCCAGATTATCTTCGTCGTAGGTATTGCTGGTTTCATTCTTGCTCTGTTGAGATTATTAAAAAGAAATAGCATTCGAGTGAAGTTATAGATGGTGGCCCTATCGCAAGCATGCCGCAGGTGGCATGCAGAGTCCTCTCTGCGGGCACACAAGCCCCAGCTCAGCTCCACCACACATGCCCACACGCCTCCCAACAGCCAGCTAATTTGTGGCCTTCTGCCACACATGCGCGGAGGCGGGGCACATGCAGGAGACGTGTGTGTGTGTGCACAGGTGGGGCGGGGGGGTCACGTGTGTATGTGCGGGGTTTGTGCATGCATACAGAGGGCAGGGGGGAGCACGGAGGCAAGGGGAGCGGGGGGGGTCGCACACACATGCTTGGGGGGAGCGGGGTGATATTGCATACACATTGCATTATGCACACAACAACAAAAAGATTTGCCATCACTGGTGTAGCCCAAACTTTTCCGTGGGTAAGCATTTCTGGAAAGAGTTTTGAGCCGGGACAGTAATCTATAATGCCCATCAATGGGGAGACCGGAAAATATTATTTTGAAACTCTTCTAGGATCCCTTTTTGGAACTGGACTTATTTTTTTCAGGGAGTAAAAAAAAAGTCAAAATGATGGAAGCAACCACACGATCAAAGCCCCGCCTTTTGTAATGCATCCAGGGGGCTGCTGTAACGGTCGCAAGTGTGAAAAAAACAGTCATGTTGTTTTTTCAGTGCGGCTGTAACTTCAAACGAGCTTCGGTAAATCAAGGACTATCTGTAACGTCTCATATTCCTTGGCTGTTATGATCCGCCGATGGCCTGCGGAGCTGGCAGCAGAGTCAGACAGTGAGGAGGTTGGGGAGAAACCTGGGCCAGTCCTGGAGTCTGGGGAAGGCTCGGATGAGGGCTCTGCATCGGAGGCAGAGATGGGGCCAGGGCCATCTGAGAGTTATGTGCTGCCTCCGGAGCCTCCAGAATCGGACATCAGCATGGCAGAGGAACAGGGGGAGCCCGTTCCCAGTGCGCACACGCGCAGAGCTGCCAGAAGGCAAGAACAGTTAAGACAAAAGGGGCGACTCGGAAGTAAGGCTTGGAGATGATTGGCCCCTCCCATAAGACATAAAGGAGGAGCAAAAGCACATGAGACTTTGCAGGAAGCAACTTTGTTCGTTCTGGTCAATTTAAAGTCTGAGACTCCGTTTTGACTCCGTATGGTCTTGCAAAGCTAATTGCCAATTAGGTCTTTGGCTGAGTTTCAAGGGACAAAAAGCGAGTGCTAATCAGCCTTACCCCAAAAGACTTTGGCAGACTTCTGTCAGACTCTTTACAAACTATTTGTGATTCATTACAGGTTGCAAATGAACATAATTCACAGCCGTTGAAATAAAAAGTGGGTTTTGGGGACTAAGTGTGTGCTTTTTACTGTCTTAGGAAACCTAACATATTTTTCGGAGTATAAGACACACTTTTTTCCCTCAAAAAAGAGGCTGAAAATCTGGGTGCATCTTATACACTGAATGCAGCATTTTTTGCCTCCCGAAACGCTGCCCCCTTTACCAAACTGGCCATGCATAGCCTTTAGGAGCCTTGCAGAGGGCTCCTGGGGGCCAGGGAGGGCAGAAATGAGCGAAAAATGGGCTGTTCGTTGCTTGTTTTTGCCCCCCCCCCCCCATCTCCCAGAAGCATTCTATAATCCTCCTTAAAAAGTTATTCATGTGCTTTTCTTGGAAAAAAATTAGGCCCACTTCTGCAAAAAAACGAGCCATTTTTTGGAGCTCTGAAGAGTGCAAAAACTTTTTTTTTTAATTTGCCTCTTCAAAATCTTGGTGCGTCTTATACTCCGGTGCATTTTATACTCCGAAAAATACGGTAGGTGAGAACATTGGCCTTCACTAAAGCCAGCTGAAACACTTGGCACCTCTTTTCCAGTTTGAATTGTAATCTGCGTTGAATGATCCTAAACATTATTTTGCTACCGTGTAGTAATTAAGTGATTACATAGGCACATATTTTTTCTTGTAACGATATTGGTAAACCCCTGTCTTCTTCCGGGTTCTTTTTCAACTTTTCAGTGTAGCCCACCGACCCAGGATCTCCCAGAGACCTCCCATCCAAGCACTAAGCCCTATCTAGCTTCTGCTGAGATAGCTAAGATCCGATGACAGACATGGTTGAAAATGACTTCATAAAGGTTATTCATATGATAAACACAATACAAAACATGGAATAATAGAATTGGAAGTGACCTTGCAGGTTTTCTAGTCTTTTCACTAGACTAGACATCCCCAGTTCCTGCAACCGTTCTTCATATGTTTTAAGTCTCCAGGCCTTAATCATCTGAGTTGCTCTTCTCTGCACTTTCTTTCCAAAGTCGCAACATATTTTTTATAACGAGGTGGCCAAAACTGGATGAAGTATTCCAGATGTGGTGTTACTAAGGTTTTATATCGCAGTACTAATACTTCACGTGATCTTGAGTCTGTCCCTCTGTTTATGCAACCACGGATTCCATTAGCTTTTTTGGGAGCGGCTGCACTGGAATGACCTCCCCCCCGACATTAGAACCACCTCGGACTTCCGCTCCTTCCAACAAAAATTGAAGACTCACCTGTTCCGACTAGCTGGCCTGGCATGATTATAAATGTTACATCTATGAACTCCTGGTAGTATATTCTCATCTGGTTATTTTAAGGGTAATGTTTTAGTTTTAATTGTTTTTAGGGCTTTTAGCCTCATATTTATTCTTCTGTACAGTACTCTTAATTTTAACCTCCTCCACATACATACATATATTTATAGTTCTATTTATATTTGTATTTTATCTGTGATTTATTGTGGACTGTACACCGCCCCGAGTCTCTTTTTGGGAGAGGGGGCGGTTTAGAAATGTGAATAAATAATAATAATAATAATAATAATAATAATAATAATAATAATAATACAATACAATACAATAGTAGAGTTGGAAGGGACCTTGGAGGTCTTCTAGTCCAACCCCCTGCCTAGGCAGGAAACCCTATACCGTTTCAGACAAATAGCTATCCAACATCTTCTTAAAGACTTCCAGTGTTGGGGCATTCACAACTTCTGGAGGCAATCTGTTCCACTGATTAATTGTTCTCACTGTCAGGAAATTTCTCCTCAGTTCTAAGTTGCTTCTCTCCTTGATTAGTTTCCACCCATTGCTTCTTGTTCTACCCTCAGGTGCTTTGGAGAATAGTTTGACTCCCTCTTCTTTGTGGCAACCTCTGAGATATTGGAATAATGCTATCATGTCTCCCCTAGTCCTTCTTTCTCTTAAGCTAAACATACCCAGTTCCTGCAACCGTTCTTCATATGTTTTAGTCTCCAGTCCCCTAATCATCTTTGTTGCTCTTCTCTGCACTCTTTCTAGAGTCTCCACATCTTTTTTACATCGTGGCGACCAGAACTGAATGCAGTATTCCAAGTGTGGCCTTACCAAGGCATTATAAAGTGGTATTAACACTTCACGTGATCTTGATTCTATCCCTCTGTTGATGCAGCCTAGAACTGTGTTGGCTTTTTTGGCAGCTGCTGCACACTGCTGGCTCCTATTTAAATGGTTGTCCACTAGGACTCCAAGATCCCTCTCACAGTTACTACTACTGAGTAAGGTATCACCTATACTGTACCTGTGCATTCCGTTTTTGTTGCCTAAATGTAGAACCTTACTCTTTTCACCATTGAATTTCATTTTATTAGATAGTGCCCAATGTTCAAGTTTGTCAAGATCCTTCTGTATCTTAAGCCTATCTTCTGGAGTGTTGGCTATTCCTGCCAGCTTGGTATCATCTGCAAATTTGATGAGTTCCCCATTTATTCCCTCATCCAAATCATTGATGAAGATGTTGAATAATAATAATAATAATAATAACTCTACTGACTTATACAGGTAGTCCTCGACTTACGACCACAATTGAGGCCAGAATTTCTGCTGTTATGTTGTGAGACATTTGCTCAGTAAGTTCTATCCCATTTTACGACTTTTCCTGCCCACAATTGTTAAATGCGTCACTGCAGTTAATGCTAGTAACCTGGCCGTTAAGTGAATCTGGCTTCCCCATTGACTTGGAGGTCGCAAAAGAGGATCATATGACCCTGGGACACAGCAAAGGTCATAAAGATGAACCAGCTGCTAAGCATCTGAATTTTGGGCACATGATCATGGGGCTGCTGCAAAGGTTGTAACTATCAAAAACGGTCATAAGTCACGTTTTTAGTGTTGTGATTTAACTTTGAACAGTCACTAAATGAACAGTTGTAAATTGAGGACTACTTGCATGTAAGTGATTGCCCACTAGGTCTTGTCCACTAGGACACACCACTAGGATTGTCCTTAAGATAGATTTCAATTGCCAATAGACTAAGCAACATTTCTTTGTCCCTATTTCTCAAAGTGATGCAACGAGGGGATCAAAACAGTGGTGAAATTCATTTTTTTTACTACGAGTTCTGTGGGTGTGGCTTGGTGGGTGTGGCAGGGGAAGGATACTGCAAAATCCCCATTCCCATCCCACTCCAGGGGAAGGATACTGCAAAATCCCGATTCCCACCCCACTCTGGGGTCAGCCAGAGGTGGTATTTGCCGGTTGTCCGAACTACTCAAAATTTCCACTACCGGTTCTACAGAACCTGTCAGAACCTGCTGAATTTTACTCCTGGATCAAAAGCATAGTACAAACCTTCCATTCCTTCCCTATCAAGAGCTCTAAAGAAAAATCGAAGTAAGTTGTAGCAAGGTCTACTGAGATATCAAGGAGCATGAAGAAGTCCACATTCTTCTGCTGTCTAGAAAGGGACATCAGACCTCGCTTCTTGGTTAGGAGGACATTTACAGCCTATACAAGCCGTGATGGCACAGTGATCAGCAGGGCTAACTCACTGCTCGCTCCAGGAGTTGGATTCTGAGTGGTTCAAGATTGACTCAGCCTTCCATCCTTCCAAGGTCTGTAAACTGAGGACCCAGATTGTTGGGGACAATAGGCTGACCCTGCATACCGCTCGGAGAAGGCTACAAAACACTGTGAAGCAGTACATAAGTCTAAGGGTTATTGCCATTCTATTTTTATCCCCATTCTGATCTGCACAATGAATTCCACTCTTTTACTATACTTGTGCCTTTTACCAAAATGACTATGGTTCTTTCCCCAGTATATAAAGTCTAAGCCAGTGGCTCCCAACATGGGGCCCAGGCCTCACAGGGGGGCAAATTGATTTTAAATGATTTGAACCTTGTTTAAACCAAGTTAATGGCCTTTTGGGCTTCCTCCGCGTGAGTAGAGTTTACTTTTTGAGTCAAGTAAGAATTATATGTCGGGGGTGGGGGGCATCAGGATTTTAAGGATGCTTAGGTGGGGCATGGCCAAAAAAAAGGTTGGGAGCCACTGGTTTAAACGCTATTACGATTGCTACAAGGTGATGCAAGAAATTGTGAGTAAGCTTGGAGAAAACTGGAAGGGAAGTCAGATATAAAAATAGATAGTAGGTGAGGCAATAGGCAGTTTATCTCATACATATCCACCGAGTCCAGGTGCAAGATACTGTACCTGAGAAGAAGATTTCAGATCTTTTAAAGAGACTTAGTAAAAAGAATGCTGGGAAATTCTGTTTATACTTTTCTAAGGGTCTATGACAGCGGTCAGCAAACTTAAACACTCAAAGATCCATTTGGACCCGTTTTCCACAGAAAAGAAACCACCGGGAGTCACAAAGTTCCTAACTAGAAGCCCCCTGTTCAATTCTGGAACTGACCGGAAGTTCACTTCCCCCACCATAGAGTCTCCTCCTAGCACGGCGTACTTTTTCTCTACCTGTCATAACCGAAAGACAACTGGAAAACCCTCCCCTTGCCATAGAGTCTTCTCCTGGCGCACCGTGCTTCTCTCCCCCCACCCATCGGAAGCTCCTCTCAAAATTGTGGCGCCGATCGGTGACGGAGCCGCAGCAGAGGGAGGAAAGAGCCACATGCGGCTCCAGAGCCACAGATTGCTGACGCCTGGTCTATAACATTTACCCAGATGAACCTGGCTAAAATCTTTGCAGTTCTTCCTTCTTTGATCTTGCTCACCTATGTGGGCCCCGCTCAAGCAGGAGACCCTACACCATTTCTGACAAATGGCAGTCCAATCTCTTCTTGTAAGTTTCAAGTGATGAAACTTGAGTATAATATGAAAGTAAAAAGCTCAAATCCTTGTGACCTTATGGCTATAAGCCATCATTTCCTTAATTATCTCCCAGGTGATCTGAACAGCTCCACCTGAATAGCTGTTGGTATCACTCGTGGTTCTCTTCTCTATAGCTATCCCAGATGTTCATGATTCATTCCAAGCTGAGTTCATATACTTAATAAACTGATTGATAGCCTGCCTTCTGCAGATAATGATCATTCAATGTAAGCAACCATAAATAAATTGCAATGAATATTACTTAAAATCAAAGAGATGTCTAGGTTTTTCTTACAACGCAGTACTAACAATGTTGGTTGATAGCAATAGCAATATCAGTTAGACTTATATATGTGTCAGGCATATGAGTGAATGGAACGTGCCCGCGATCAGCGAACCGGTAGTGAAGGAAAGTGCAACCCACCACTGGCTAAAGACCTCTATGGCATGGGTCCAGGATATCTGTGGAACATTTTTCCCCAATGGGATTGGCCCACCCCACTCCTGCTGACAGAAAAGGCCTTCTCAGGACCCCATCAGCCAAGGAATATTAGATGATGGGATCCAGGAGGGGAAAAGCCTTTAATGCCATGGCTCCTGTCTTGTGAAAGGAGGGGAGATCTGCCCCTCTTTTAACCTTCTGGAAAAGCCTTTAAATTTAGCTATGCCTTAGTAATTAAAGCATTGAAGCGGGCAAGAGACGATGGATGGATCACCTCTATTTCTTGTTGTTCTGATTTGCTTTTGCTGTTCTCTCTCTCTCTCTCTCCCTCTCTCTCTCTCTCTCTCCTCCTTTTCTCCCTCCCTCTCTCTTTTAGGTAGATGACATGATTAGAAGTTACATAGGATAGAAGGAAAAAGTCTTTTAATAAAAAGTGACATGATTAAAAGCTAGAATAAGTGATAGAAACAAGAGAAGAAAAGGGGGAATACTAATTTATACACTTTTATATAACAAAATAAAAATAATAACAAGAGAAAACATGGAATAATTGAACAATGATAGATTGTAACCTAATGCAAATGTGTACTATAATTAAAAATACATAGTTGAATGAATATAATAATTATGATTAACTTTATTTGTATTAGATTGTATGACACCCAAGTGCCACAATGTTCATGCATTGATTTGATATATTTATAAAAAAAATAAAAAACTTGAAAAAAAATGTGGCTATGCCAGCTGGCACTAGAGTCCTAAAAGAGAAACTGGTGGCTGGAGGTAGTTGGTGCATTAACAGCAAAGGCATCTCCACTTCTTTGCTCCCATGATATTTTAGTTTGCTTTAATTTTTTGTAATTTTAATCTGTTTTTATATTTGGGTATCTGTATATTTTGCCACCCTGTAAATCACTCAGAGTCACCTCAAACCACAAGATGAGTGGCAAATAAATTTAATAATACTACTAATGATAGCTTTAACACCATCAAACATCCACATCTACCTATCCCAGATTCTTGGTAAGGACTCGATGCTAAACATCTGGCTGACTATGAGACACACCATAATAATAATGTTAATAATAATAATGGAGACAGCCATAATAATAGTAATAATAATAATAGTAATAATACTTGGTTGATACCTAGGACGCTGGCAGCAAACCATATCAACCATTAGCACCAGTCATTGATATTTGTAATGCATTTTTGAATGTTCAGATGGCTGAGTTTCATGTTTAATGAATAAAATAATAATAATAATAATAATAATAATAATAATAATAATAATAATAAGAAGAAGAAGAAGAAGAAGAAGAAGAAGAAGAAGAAGAAGAAGAAGAAGAAGAAGAAGAAGAACAACTCAAGCTCAACCCGTCCAAGACTGAGTGGCTGTGGCTACCGGCGCCCCGGTTCAACCAGCTTACTCCATCACTGGCCATTGGGGGCGAACGTCTGGCCCCCGTGGATCGGGTACGCAATTTGGGCGTCCTCCTGGATACCCAGCTGTCCATGGATGACCATGTGACAGCCGTGGCCAGGGGGGCGTTCCACCAGGTTCGCCTGGTGCGCCAATTGCGTCCCCTATTGGACCGGAGCACCCTTCGCACAGTCACTCATGCGCTTGTGACGTCCCGGCTAGACTACTGTAATGCTCTCTACATGGGGCTCCCCTTGAGATGCACCCGAAGGCTGCAGCTGGTTCAGAATGCGGCCGCGCGGGCAGTCTCGGGAGTCTCTGGCTACTCCCACGTAACACCTCTCCTGCGCGGGCTACACTGGCTGCCTGTGGCTTTTCGGGTGCGTTTCAAGGTGTTGACCATCATTTTTAAGGCGCTCCATGGCACAGGACCTAGTTATTTGCGGGATTGTATCCTGCCCCATACATCCCTTCGGCCGATTCGCTCACACAGAGAGGGACTCCTCCGGGTGCCGTCCACTAGGCTGTGCCAGCGGGCGACGCCTAGGGGAAGGGCCTTCTCTGTGATGGGCCCAACCCTCTGGAATGACCTTCCCAAACTGCATGAAGGCAAAAATTCAACATGTTACCACCAACAGCAAATGTCGCCTCTGTAATGAGAAAGATGAGACAGTCGACCACTTGATCAGCAGGTGCAGCAAAATTTCACAAACTGACTACCTACAATGCCATGACCGTGTTGCTAAGATTATTCACTGGAAATTGTGCCAAAAGTTTGGATTTGAGTACAGCAAAAACCACTGGGACCATCAGGTTGAGAAGGTTTTAGAGAATGAGAAAGTCAAGATCTTGTGGGACTTCAGAATCCAGACTGAAAGGCACTTGGCCTACAACACACCTGACATAACAATAATTGAAAAGAAAAAAGTATGGTTCATTGACATTGCAATACCTGGAGATGCACGAATTGAAGATAAACAGCAAGAAAAAATCACAAAATACCGGGACTTGCAAATTGAGGTTGAGCGACTGTGGAAAAAGAAATCGAGTGTTGTCCCAGTTGTAATTGGAGCCCTTGGAGCAATACCTAAAGGGCTACCTCACTATTTGAAAATTCTAAATTTACCTGACTTGAATATTCTGACTCTACAAAAAAACCACCCTACTTGGAAGAACTTATATCCTCCGACATTACCTTAACAGTTGCTAGGTCCTTGGTTAGGACTCGAGCTGTTAGGCTACCAACCAGCCCCAAAGGCTGTGAATCTCACCAAAGATTAACCTAATAATAATAATAACAACAACAACAACAACAACTCCGGCGTTGCCGGTCCCAAGCCCGGATGAGAAAGGAGGAGGGTTGGGGTCAGGTTGGCAACCTGGGGCCATAAAAACCCGCCAACCCATACAATATGGTGAAAGAAACGACAATACGAGGGAGGCCACACCCTGGACCTTGTTTTCGTCTCTGGCCAGTGGACGAGTGATCTGGGAAGAGGGGATCTAGACATTATTCCCCTGTCATGGTCGGATCACTCACTTCTCCGGCTGGACTTCCCTGGTGCTACCCCCCGCCGCGAGGAGGCGGAACTGGAAGGTATTAGATGGTTCCGCCCCAAGCGCCTGATGGAACCGGATAGGTTCCAGACGGAACTTGGGCCACCTCCTGTGGACCTGACCCGCCCCCGAGTGGAGGACCTGGTAGACGCATGGAATAGTGCGACTACCGGGGCCCTAGACCGGGTGGCGCCTTTGCGGCCTCTCCTGCGGCGACGAACCACCCTGGCACCTTGGTTTACCGAGGAGCTAAGGGTGATGAAACGCCACAAGAGACGCCTAGAGAGTCGTTGGAGATCCTCCCGTTCCGAATTTGACCGAGCACAGGCACGAGCCTATTTGAAGACGTACCTTGTGGCATTAAGAGCGGCCAAACGTCAACATTGTGCCGCTCTTATTGCATCTGCAGATAACCGCCCTGCCGCCCTGTTTCGGGTGACCCGCTCTCTCTTGTTTGAGAGACCACGGGAAGCCCCACTACAGGGCAGAGCAGAGGAGTTTGGGAAATATCTACAGGACAAAGTCGCTCAAATCCGGATGGGATGGGCCCCTTTCAGTGGTTCAGTAGAGACGCCCGTGGCGAGTCTTGAGGGACCGCTTTGGGAGGAGTTTGACTCGGTTGCCATCGAGGATTTGGACAGGTTGCGTGGACGTCTGCGACCCACCACATGTTTATTGGACCCGTGTCCCTCCTGGCTTGTACTGGCATCCTGGGAGGTTACGCGTGACTGGCTCCTTGGCCTGGTGAACGCCTCGCTGGGTGAGGGGTCTCTTCCGGCCGCCTTGAAAGAGGCGGTGGTGAGGCCCCTGCTCAAGAAGCCTTCCCTGGACCCAACGGACCTAGTCAATTATCGTCCAGTCTCCAACCTTCCCTTTTTAGCGAAGGTTGTAGAGAGTGTGGTGGTACAGCAGTTCCCACGTCACCTGGAGGAAAATGATTATCTAGACCCGCGCCAGTCCGGCTTCCGACCCGGGCACAGCACGGAGACGGCCTTGGTCGCATTGGTTGATGATCTCTGGAGGGCCAGAGATAGGGGTTGTTCCTCTATCCTGGTCCTATTAGATCTCTCGGCGGCGTTCGATACCATCGACCATGGTATCCTGTTGCACCGGCTAGAGGGGCTAGGAGTCAGGGGCACCGTTTTACGGTGGTTTGGCTCCTACCTCTCTGATCGGACGCAACGTGTGTTGGCAGGGGAGCAGAGTTCGACCCGGAGGCCACTCACATGTGGAGTGCCACAGGGATCGGTGCTCTCGCCTCTCCTGTTCAACACATATATGAAACCGCTGGGCGAGATCATCCGTGGTTTTGGGGTGGGATATCATCTGTATGCTGATGATACTCAGCTATACATTTCCACCCCGAACCACCCCAATGAGGCCGTCGAAATGATGTCCCGGTGTCTGGAGGCCGTACGGGTCTGGATGGATGGCAACCGACTAAAACTCAACCCTTCCAAGACGGAGTGGCTGTGGCTTCCGGCCTCCCGGTTCAACCAGGTGCCTCCATCTCTGGCCATCGGGGGCGTCCAACTAGCCCCCATGGAACAGGTGCGCAATTTGGGCGTCCTCCTGGATGTCCGGCTGTCCATGGATGATCATGTAACAGCCGTGGCAAGGGGGGCGTTCCATCAGGTTCGCCTGATGCGCCAATTGCGCCCCTTATTGGACCGGGATGCCCTACGCACAGTCACCCATGCGCTAGTGACGTCTCGCCTGGATTACTGCAATGCTCTCTACATGGGGCTTCCCTTGAGATGCACTCGGAGACTACAGTTGGTCCAGAATGCGGCCGCGCGGGTGATTATGGGGAGAACTAGATACTCCCCTGTAACATCTCTCCTGCGCGAGCTGCACTGGCTTCCTGTGGTCTACCGAGTGCGTTTCAAGGTTTTGATTATGATCTTTAAAGCGCTTCATGGCACAGGGCCTAGTTATATGCAGGATCGCATCCTGCCCCACACATCCCTACGACCAATTCGCTCACACAGAGAGGGACTTCTCCGGGTGCCGTCCGCCAAACAGTGCCGGGGGGCGACACCCAGGAGCAGAGCCTTCTCTGTGATGGGCCCAGCCCTGTGGAATGACCTCCCCCGTGACATCAGGATCACTTCCGATCTCCGCTCCTTCCGTGTACAGCTGAAGACCCACCTCTTTCAATTATCTGGCCTGGCTCAATCGTAATTTTTCTCTTATTCCTCCTAACTGTTTTTTAAATTGTCTTTAAATATTAATTCTTAATTGCATATTGGGTTTTTACAATTGGGGTATTTTAATGCTGATTTTTAACTGTCTAAATGATGAAATTTGTTACCTCCTCCGTGTATGTGTGTTTTGTATTTATGTACGTTTATGTGCTGTTATTTATCTTCTATGTTTTATGCTCCATTGTACGCCGCCCCGAGTCCTACTTGGAAAGGGAGCGGCTAATAAATCCAAATTATTATTATTAATAAATTCTATACTGCATCGGTCATTGTCCGTGTTAACAAGGGCCGCGGCGTATGTTGAGGTCCCTGGGCATCAGTCGACAAGTGGGCTACAAGTGGACCAGCCAACAAAATGACAAAAATATAGTGCAGTTTAAAATTGTGCCATAATGGCCTGTTATTACAACTCAGAGCCAAAAAAAAGAGGCTACTTAAAGCGAATGTATGATTTATGGAAACAACAATATCCAGATTTAAATGTTAGTGAACAACGACTAGTAGATCAAAGGCGATTTATTACACGGAATAAAGTGTTTAGTGAAGTTGAACTTGAGGAAATTCAGGCAAATTGCAAAACTAAGAAAACAACATCACAAGCAGAAATAACTGATACTCAAGACACACCTAAAGACATTGTAGTAGAACTCCCAGAAGAAGCTGTCGGGGAGGAAATAACACTATCACCAGAACCAGTTATCACCGAACCAACTGATGAA
The DNA here is from genome assembly GCF_964273705.1 of Natrix helvetica. Taxonomy (NCBI): domain Eukaryota; kingdom Metazoa; phylum Chordata; class Lepidosauria; order Squamata; family Natricidae; genus Natrix; species Natrix helvetica. The sequence goes on from NC_138551.1 coordinate 6,995,613, forward strand.
CCAACTCAAAAACAAAAAGAACAATACCTGCCCCGAAAATCAGGTGGCAGAGGATTATTACAAGTGAAGCAAATAGTTGAAGAAGAAAAACATGCACTGGCTGATTATCTAAAAGAAAGTCAAGAACATTTATTAATCGAAGTAAAGAACAAAAATCTACTGAAGGCCCAACAGACGAAACAAGAATACAGAAAAGATGTGATAAAATCAAGGATGGAGAGTTGGCAGAACAAAGCACTGCATGGTCAATTTCTGGAAAAAATAAAAGATAAAGTGGACAGTGAAAAAACTTGGTTATGGTTAACAGCAGGTACTTTAAAGAAAGAAACAGAGTCACTAATCCTGGCTGCGCAAGAGCAAGCTATCCAAACAAACGCCATTAAGGCCAAAATCGAAAAATCCTCTGATGATGCCAAATGCAGACTCTGCAAAGAAGTTGATGAAACTGTTGACCGCATACTCAGCTGCTGTAAAAAAATCACGCAGACTGATTATAAATTGCAGCACAATTCAGTAGCACAAATGATCCACTGGAATTTGTGCAAAAATTATAATATTAAAACAACAACAAACTGGTGGGAACATAAGCCTGAAAAAGTCACCGAAAATCAGATGGTCAAGATCCTATGGGATTTTCGTATACAAACGGACAAAACACTGGCGCATAACACACCAGACATCACACTGGTTGAGAAAAATAAGGTTACAATCATAGACATCGCAATACCAGGTGATAGCAGGGTCGACAAGAAGGAACATGAAAAAATCGCGAAATACCAGGACCTAAAAATTGAAATTCAACTATTATGGCACAAACCAGCAGTGGTAATTCCAGTGGTAATCGGCACACTGGGTGCTATTTCAAAAGCACTGGAATTACATTTAAAACAATTAAAACTTGACAAAATCACCATCAGTCAAATGCAAAAAGCTGCACTGCTTGGATCCGCACGTATATTACGAAAATACGTTACGACGTCCTAGGCCCTTGGGTGGGGCCCGACTAGTAATCAATGCCAAATTCAGCGAAACAACTGGCCGCTGTGATACAATCGTATAATAATAACAACAACAACAACAACAACAACAACAACTCCGCCATTGCCGGTCCCAAGCCCGGATGAGAAAGGAGGAGGGTTGGGGTCAGTTTGGTAACCTGGCCCCATAAAAAAAACCCGCCAACCCATATAACATGGTGAAAGAAACAAATAAAAATTCTATACCGCATCGGTCGTCGTGCGGGTTAACAAGGGCCGCAGCGGATGTTGAGGTCCCTGGACATCCGTCGACAAGTGGGCTACAAGTGGACCAGCCAACAAAACGACAAAAATATAGTGCAGATGAAAATCGTGCAATAATGGCTTGTTACTACAACTCAGAGCCTGGAAAAAGAGGTTATTTAAAGCGAATGTATGAATTATGGAAACAACAATATCCAGATTAAATGTTAGTGAACAACGACTTGCAGATCAAAGGCAATTTATTATACGGAATAAAGTGTTTAGTGAAGTTGAACTTGAGGAAATTCAGGCAAATTGGAAAAAAAAAACATCACAAGAAGAATTAACTGATACTCAAGACATAAGTAAAGAAATCGTAGTAGAACTCCCAGAGGAAGCTGTGGGAGAGGAAATAACAACACTACCACCAGAACCAGTTACCATTGAACCAACTGATGAACCAACTCAAAAACAAAAAGAACTGAAGGCCAAGATCATGGAGCATTTTCTGGCTAGTGAGGAAAGGCAACGTTTACCATCATTAAAAACTGTCCCTAAGAAAATTTTGGCCCCTATCATGAAAATGGTTAATGCAGTACTTTCAACAATTGAATCGGGATCCATTTTGGAAATGAATCAGTTAATGTACAGTGCAGCTGTAATAGTCACTAATGAACTAGGCATTAAAATCAAAGCACCTAGTTACACAACCGAAAAAGCATCAAAGCCAAAGTAGAAAATCCGATTAGAACAAAAAGTCAAAAAATTAAGGGCAGATGCTAGCAACTTGAAGAACATGTGTGAGCAACGGCTTAAAAACAACAAAATTATAGATCAGCTAATCAGAAGGTATAGATTGGATACAAGAAACATCAATGAAGCTGTAGAGATTGTAAAACAGCAGATAACAGCAACAGCTAGGAAAATTGAAAGATATGAGGCACGAATCATCCAATATAAACAAAATCAGCAATTTCGATCAGACCAACGGCGTTTTTATCAAAGTCTTAATGCGAATGGTGACACCAAAAGTCAAAAACCAGAAAAGCAGGCCACAGTTGAATTCTGGAAAGAATTGTGGGAAAATGCAAAGGACTACAATAAGGAAGCAAAGTGGATACATGACTTTGAGAAAAGCATTGGTAACAAACAAATGCAAGTATTAGAAATAACAACTGAGATGGTCAAAAATCGAGTAAAAAAAGTAAAGAATTGGACATCACCTGGAAATGACCAATTACATGGTTTCTAGCTCAAATATCTGACCAGTTTACATGCAACATTGGCCAGGCAACTGAATGAAATTTTACAAAATGGTCAAATTGATGGAATGGTTGACAACTGGAAAAACATACTTGATTCAGAAAGATGCAACTAAAAGAACAATACCTGAAAACTACAGACCAATAACATGCTTGCCATCAACCTTAAAATTACTCACAGGCATTATTGCAGATAATATTATGGATTATTTGGAAACAAACAACATCTTGCCAGTAGAGCAAAAAGGCAACAAAAGAAGGAGTAGGGGCACAAAAGATCAGCTCCTAATTGATAAAATGATATTAGAAAATTGTAAGAAAAGAAAAACGAACTTGAATATGGTCTGGATTGATTATAAAAAGGCATTCGACTCATTGCCACATAATTGGATCATAAAATGCTTAGAAACAACTGGCATTAGCAAAAATATTACATCCTTCACTGAAAAAGCGATGAAACAATGGAGAACTGAGTTGGCAGTAGGGAATGAGAACTACAGAATGGTTAATATCAAGCGAGGAATTTTCCAGGGTGATTCACTTTCACCTCTTCTCTTCATCATCGCGATGATCCTGTTATCGGTAATCTTAAAAAAAATGAAATTAGGCTACCAAACAGCCAAAGAAGCTGAAAAAAAATCGCATTTATTATATATGGATGATTTGAAACTCTATGGTAAGTCAGAAATAGAAATCCAATCACTGACAAACACAGTCCGAGTATTCAGCACTGATATTTCAATGCAGTTTGGCATGGAAAAATGTGCCACTGTATCCATAAAAAAGGGCAAAATCACTGCGTGTGAGGGAATTGAAATGCCCAATGGCCAACTAATTAAATGCAACGAAAATGAAGCCTACAAATACTTAGGCATTCTGCAGTTGGATAACATCAAGCATGGAGAAGTAAAAACTATTGCCAGGGGAGAGTACACCAACAGAGTTAGGAAAATTTTGAAATCTAAATTGAATGGTGGAAATACAATCAAGGCCATAAACACATGGGCAATACCAGTTATAAGATACACAGCTGGTATAGTTAACTGGACACAAGCTGATTTGGACTTTTTGGACCGAAAAACCAGGAAACTAATGACAATGCACTACAGTTTACATCCACGTGGTGATATTGATAGACTATACCTACCCTGAAAATCAGGTGGCAGAGGATTATTACAAGTGAAGCAAATAGTTGAAGAAGAAAAACATGCACTGGCTGATTATTTAAAAGAAAGTCAAGAACATCTATTAATCGAAGTAAAGAACAAAAATCTATTGAAGGCCCAACAGACGAAACAAGAATACAGAAAAGATGTGATAAAATTAAGAATGGAGAGTTGGCAGAACAAAGCATTGCATGGCCAATTTCTGGAAAAAATAAAAGATAAAGTGGACAGTGAAAAAACTTGGTTATGGTTAACAACAGGTACTTTAAAGAAAGAAACGGAGTCACTAATCCTGGCTGCGCAAGAACAAGCTATCCGCACAAATGCCATTAAGGCCAAAATCGAAAAATCCTCTGATGATGCCAAATGTAGACTTTGCAAAGAGGCTGATGAAACTGTTGACCACATACTCAGCTGCTGTAAAAAAATCACGCAGACTGACTATAAAATGCGGCACAATTCAGTGGCACAAATGATCCACTGGAATTTGTGCAAAAATTATAATATTAAAACAACAACAAACTGGTGGGAATATAAGCCTGAAAAAGTCATCGAGGATCAGATGGTCAAGATCTTGTGGGATTTTCGCATACAAACGGATAAAATACTGGTGCATAACATACCAGACATCACACTGGTTGAGAAAAATAAGGTTACAATCATAGACATCGCAATACCAGGTGATAGCAGGGTCGCCGAGAAGGAATATGAAAAAGTCGTGAAATACCAGGACTTAAAAATCGAAATTCAACATCGCTGGCTGGGGAATTCTGGGAGTTGAAGTCCACAAGTCTTAAAGTTCCCAAGTTTGGACACCCCTGCTTTAAATAGACTGTTCAAATGGCTGGGCTGTTGCTCGGGGTTGCAAAATAAGTAACGGAGGAATTCCAAGGAGAGATAATACTCACTCTTTTCAGCTGAAGTAGATAGTAATCAATAAAATCTCGGGGTTCATGCAAGGGCTGGTTTTCCTTGTGCTTTTCAATTTCCTCCTTCACCAGATCATACATAAACTTAAAATGGGACAGTGTCTTTTGATGTGGCCCAGGAATGCGACGCATCAGCCAGGGAAATACTTCGTACAGCTGAAAGAAAGCAAATGTCAGGCCTGCAGCCATCTTTTCTTTTGGATCTTTGGCCTGCCGCATTTTCTATTTTATTCTACTATGCATTTTCGATTGTGGGAAAATGGGAGGGGGGAATTGTACTGAGTGAGATGATATGTAGCCATAACAAAATTCTTTCTAGAAAGCCAAGGTCATCCTTTGTCTTTGCACTTCTGTATCTGACCGGAACTGGATGGGTGGAAGCTGCCAGCATGGCAGTGGAAGATTGGACCATGGGATGGACTTGTGGGTGTTGGGTCAGGATCGTGAACTTTCAACTGGGTGGGGAAAATCGGGAAGCTTTCAGATTTGGGTTTTCCCAGATGTGCCAACATGGCTGTCTTAATAAATTGGAATTTTGAGCAATACTTTGCCTTGGACTCTGATTTACTTTTGGATGCTATTTGGAACCCTGACAGTAAAATCATCATCGCTGTTATAATAACAAAATCTATTTTCCACTCTTTACAATTAACACTTTGCGGACATGGATCGGGCCATTGCTTGTGCCCACTAGAGGGGAAGGATATTGCAAAAGCCCCATTCCCTCCCCACTCCTGGGGGAAGGATCCTGTAAAATCTCCATTCACACCTCACTCTGGGGCCAGCCAGAGATGGTATTTGCCGGTTCTCCCAACTAATCAAAATTTCTGCTACCGGTTCTCCAGAACTTGTCAGAACCTGCTGGATTTCAGCCCTGCAGTTTCCCCATTGGCTTTGCTTGTTGGAAGCCGGCTTGTAGAAAGTTGCAAGCAGTGATCATGGGAAAATGGGATGCTACAACTGTTGTTATTGCCAGCTGATCACTGAGTGTCCGAATTGCGATCACCTGATCCTGGGAGGACCAGTCGTAAGTCCCACTCATGCAGAATTGTCGTAACTTTGAACTGATAGTTGAGTGAATAGTCATTCCGCAAAAAACTAGGTAGGTAGTCCTCAACTTACAAGAGTTCGCTTAGTGGGCATTTGAAGTTAACAATGGCAATGGAATAAGTGACTTGTGACCATTTTTCACACTTATGACCGTTGCAGCATGCGACGGTCAAAATTCAGGCTCTTGGCAACTGACTCATACTTATGACAGCTGCAGAGTCCAGGGGTCAAGTGAACGCTTCTTGCGACCTTCTGACAAGCGAAGTCAACGGGGGAAACCAGATTTGTTGAGTAACCATGTTACTCGTTTAACAACAGCAGCGACTCACTTGACAAATGTGGCAAGAAAAGTTGTAAAATGGAGCAAAACGCACTCACTTCAGAAGTTTCTCATTTAGCAACATAAATTCTGGGCTCAACTGTGGTCGTAAGTTGAGGTCTACCTCTACTGTGGCTCCTCTCCTTTCCCTCTGCTCTCCCCCGCCACTCTACACCATTTACTCCACACATTCATTTATACTCGGTCTCTCTTGTTAAAAGACCTGTGCTCTTAAAAGACCAGACTACAATACGGGTAGTCCTTGACTTACAACCATTCATTTAATGACTGTTCAAAGTTACAACCATTGCAGCATCCCAATGGCCCTGCATTCAAAATGGGATGATCAACTAGGGATTGTTGTAGTATTCTGAGATCAGTGACGTGCGGTGAGGTTTATGGCTGGTGAGGCTGGTGATGTCATCAGGAAGGCGGGAAATGGGACCACGTGTGCTGGAGGCTGAGGCTGCCTCATCCTCCAGCACACGTGATCCCATTCCCCGCCTTCCTGAATGTGCTCCGCCGGCTCGCGCTCCGCGATCCCCAACAGCAGCTGCTTTTCAGTGCTTTTCTGTGCGTCTGGCGTTTAGGACATCCGGCTATCTACCTAAACGCCAGATGGACAGAAAAGCACTGAAAAGCACTTCGCCTCCAAGCCACTTCGTCTTGATGATGTCGCCGACATCGCTGCTGGGCGTGGTCGGACGGAGGTAACCAGAGTGGCGCCGAGGGGTCCGGGCGGATGAAAGAGCAAGCGAGCGAGCGATGGAGGATCAGGCAGCCTGATCCTCAGTCGCTCGTCTGCCGGACTGCCTCGGTGCCACTCTGGCTACCTCCGTCCGTCCGCGCATGACAGTTGCGGCGACGTCATCAAGCCCCTGCCACTTCTGGACGTCTAGTGTAGTCGCGAGGAGCGCGCAAAGTACAGCGGAGGCAGGAAGGTTATTGGCGCTTCCAAGAACCCTCCTACCTCCGCCGGTTGCCCAGCTGGCACCGCCCCGCGCGCGCTCCTCCTCCTCCCTCCTCTTCCTCTTATATATATGAAACTCCCTCGTGGATATTATTATTATATATTATTATTTCATGATGAGAGGTGAGGCTCTGCCTCCCCTGCCTCCCCTGACCACACGTCCCTGTCTGGGATCAAATGGCCACCTCTTGCAACCTTCTGATGGGCAAAGTCAGTGGGGAACCCAGTTCTGCTTAACAAACCATGCTGCTCATTGAATGACTTGCGGTGAGTCACTTACTGACTGTGGCCAGAAAGGTCATCAAAGGGGGCAAGGCTCATTTAAGAACCGTCCTGCTTTGCGACAGGAATTTTGGGAACCATTGTGGTCGTAAGTGAAGGATTACCCGTGTAGAATGTGAATCAACCTGATAAGAAAACAAAAGCTCACTCACCACATGAAAGAAGCTGCCCATAAACCTTGTACCATAATTTATGCCATCGGTTAGTTTCTGAAAGTTTTCCTCTTCGAGAGAGAATCGGTACCCAAACACCAAGATGGCTATCAAATTGAAGAAAGCGTTGGTGACCGGCAGCAAAGGATCTAAGGGCTGACCTGAAAATTAAGAAATGGATTGTCAAATGAACAAGATACGAAAGTATCGCATCCCATTGTCTGCAGAAATGTAATAGATCCTTGACTTACAACGTTAAGCACTTAGCAACTGGTCAAGATTACATGTTTCATCCTGAAAAGCTATTTATGACCTGGATTTGATGCTCCAACGTACACCACTCACGCACTCGCATCCAGAGGTGGGTTCCTACCGGTTCGGCCCGGTTCGCATGCCAGTCCCAGAGAGGTCCCAGAGATGGGCTGTTTTTTCGTACGAATGGAGGTGTTTTTGCCTTTCCCCAGCCTCCAGGAGCACTTTTCAGGCTTCAGAAGGGCAGGGGGGAAGGGAAAAAGCCCCCGTTTTGGCAGAAAATGGGTGAAAAACGGGCTGTTTTTTTGCAAAAAGGAGGTGTTTTTGCCTTCCCTAGCCCCCAGAAGCATTCTGCAGGCTTCAGCAGGGCTGGGGGGGGGAAGACAGAAATGCCTCAATTTTTGTGGAAAAGGGGCCCATTGTCCACCCATTTTTTGCAAAGAAACGGGGCCGTTTTTGCTTTCCCCCAGCCCTGCTGAAGCCTGCAGAGTGTTCCTGGGGGCCGGGGAGGACAAAAACGTTTTTTTTTCTTACTGGGTAGTTTGCAGGCGCTCCCTTAGCTCCGGCGAGGCTGGAGGCCCCCTCCCCCCTGTCAAAACTTTTTGCCACTGTTTCGATGGGCGTGGCTTGGTGAGGGGGTCATGTGATTGAGTGTGCGTGAGTGACATCAAGTTGGCCACGCCCACATGCCCCTCCCATCTAGCCATGCTCACCGAACTGGTGGTAAAAAAAATTTGAAAACCATCCCTGGTAACATCTGTGCATTTTCGGCATTCGGCAATACGGCGGTTACATGACTGCAAGGACCAGCATTTACAGGTAGGTCCATTGCTAAGTCATTAAGTGAATTGCATCTCATTTACGACCTTTTTTAAAGTACAGTTGTTGAGCGAATCACTTCAGTGGTTGAGACTCGTGCCGTCGTTAAGCAAATCTGGCTTCCCCCATTGAGCTGGCAGGATGAAAGCACAGTGGTGATCACTGAAATGGTAGAGCAGCCATGCTGGCTGGGGAATTCTGGGAGTTGAAGTCCACAAGTCTTAAAATTCCCAAGTTTGGACACCCCCCTGTGGTAGAGGGTTTCCTGCCTAGGCAGGGGGTTGGACTAGAAGACCTCCAAGGTCCCTTCCAACTCTGCTATTGTATTGTATTGTACATGAACTTGTGACTGAGCAATGATCATAAATGCATGCCAGTTGCCAAGTGCCCGAATTTTAATCTTGTTACCATGGGAATGCTGCAAACAGTCCTAAGGTAGTTACAGGTAGTCCTCGACTTACAACAGTTCACTTAATGACTGTCGAAAGTGACAACGGCACTGAAAAATGTGACACATGACCGTTTTTCAGAGTTATGACCTTTGAAGCATCCCCATGATTGTGTGATCAAAATTCAGATGCTTGCCAACTAGTTCGCATTTATGACCATTGCTGTGTCCCAGAGTCACGTGATCCCCTTTTGCGACCTTCTGACAAGCAAAGGGGAAGCCAGATTCACTTAAAAACCGTGTGACTAACTTAACAACTGCAGGGACGTTGCAACCGTGTGACTGCCCTAAACAATTGTGGCAAGAAAAGTCATCAAATTAACTCACTTAACCAATTTCTCACTTAACAACATAAATTTGGGTCTCCATTGTGGTCGTAATTCAAGGTCTACCTCCACTTCTGTTTTCTGACAAAAAAATGTTCCATAGAAAGCAACAGGTTTGCTTAATGACTGCGGTGTCCACTTTCCAACCTATGCATTTGCTTAATGGCCAACAGACACACAAAAAAAGGTAAAATCAAGTAGAGTCATGTGGTAACCTGTTTAACGACTATCACTTTTTATCAGTGACGTGCGGTGAGGGTTATGGCTGGTGAGGCTGGTGACGTCATCAGGAAGGCGGTGAATGGGACCATGTGTGCAGGAGGTTGAGGCAGCCTCAGCCTCCAGCACACGTGGTCCCATTCTCCGCCTTCCTGAGTGAACATTAAGGGGACAGCGGAGTGTACTGATCCGCGTAGCATTGCTTCCTCCACCGGCGCCAGTCCCTTCCCCCCCCCACTCCTTTAAGGTCTCCCACCAACCCAAAGCCCAATCTCCAGCTCCCTCGGGCAAGGCTTGAGCGGGGTGAATGGGAAAGCAACGAAAGGGGCTGCGCTTTCACCCCGCTCAAGCCTTGCCGCCTGCAGCCACTGCCCGCCCTCGCTGCCCCTTTCATTGCTTTCCCGCCCGCCCTCGCTGCCCCTTTCGTTGCTTTCCCATTCAGGCGGCTGCGCTTCCCATTCCCATTTCCCATGCAGGCGGCTTCCCATGCAGGCGGCAAGGCTTGAGCGGGGTGAAAGCGCAGCCCCTTTCGTTGCTTTCCCATTCAGGCAGCTGCACTTTCATGCCTTTGTCATCCGGCAGCACCGACATTTCTGCCTCCGCCCTCCACAGCTCCCTGGCGCGGCCGGACGGAGGTAGCCGGACTGCCTCGGCGCCATTCTGGCTACCTCCATCGAGGCGCGTCCAGGAGCTGTGGAGGGCAGAGGCAGAAAGGTCGGCGCTGCTGGATGACGTCATCCGACAGCGCCGACAACATTTCTGCCTCCTCAGCTCCCGGGCGCGGCCGGACGAATGTATATAATATTATAATACCAGTATTATATATATATATGTATATAATATTATAATACCAGTATTATATATATATATATATATATATATATATATATATATATATATATATATATATATATATATATATATATATATATATATATATATATATATAGTATATAATATTATATACTATTATTTCCTCTGCCTCCCCTGCCTCCCCTGACCGCAGGTCCCTGCTTTTTATGATCATAATTGCAATCTCAATCATTGTCACCGCCCCGAGTCCCTTTGGGGAGAGGGGGCGGTATAAAAATCGAAATAAAAGGTAAAGGTAAAGGTCATAAGTCAAGGACTTCTTGTAAAGATTGAGGTCAACTAGCTCTTGAGCTGACAGCTGGTCTCACCAACCGTTGGCATGAGTGAAGGTCTCCACTAGCTGAGCGGCCTCTTCTTGGATTTCAAACTCTATGCTTGTCTTCCCCACTCCAAGTTTCCGCATAGCAACTAAGCCGAATCGCCTCTGCTGCTTCCAGGTGTGTCCGTTGGAAAGAATAATGCCTCAATCAAACAGAAACAAGGGAGGGAAATAAATAAATAATAAGTTACTCTTTTATATAACAGCGCAAAATGTAACATGAAGGTGTGAGAATCTCGGCGCTGTTTTTCCTGTTGTAAATTACCGTACTTTTCAGAGTATAAGATGCACCGCAGTGTAAGACGCACCAAGATTTTGAAGAGGAAAATTAGAGAAAAGAAAGTTTTTGCACTCTGCAGACCTCCCAAAAATGGCCATTTTTTTTTTTTTTTTTGCGAAAATGGGCCCGGTTTTTGTCCCCAAAAAAGGGCATGAATAGCCTTTAGGAGGCTTGTAGAGTGCTCCTGGAGGCCGAAGAGGGAAAAAATGAGCAGAAAATGGCCTGTTTTTTGCTCATTTTTGCCTTCCCCAGCCCCCAGAAGCACTCTGGAAGCCTCCTAAAGGCTATGCACGGCCATTTTTGCAAAGGGGCCGGGGTTTCAGGATGCCAAAAATGCTGTATTCAGTGTATAAGACGCACCCAGATTTTCAGCCTCCTTTTTGAGAGAAAAAGGTGTGAATTATACTCTAAAAAATACTGTAAACACAAATGTAAGCAGTAAAGACAATACAGGATGACTTGCTAAAATTCCTTTGATATTGAGCTACAGTAAAATAAGTCTGAAGACAAGGACACCAGTTGGTGAGATGGGAACCTCCGCCGCCTAAAATTGAATAACTAAGTAGCACAGATAAGATAAAGGGGTCTGCAGGCAAGGTCAGGATGATGTCTTGAAATGAGAATTAACTTCAAAGAATGACTTGGGAGATGGGGAGAACTTCTTCTTAGGTGTTGTAGGAAGTTAGCACCCACCCCTCTCCTAGAGCAGTGTTTCTCAAACTTGGCGACTTTAAGTCCTGTGAACTTCAACTCCCAGAATCCCCCAGCCAGCATAGCTGGCTGGGGAATTCTGGGAATTGAAGTCCACAGGACTTAAAGTCGCCAAGTTTGAGAAACACTGTCCTAGAGGAATGAAATATCCAAGGAAATATTGAAAAGGCAGAATATTATATTTCCCTGGATAAGAAATGGAGAAACATGTTTTAACACAGGAAACAGACTAACTCTGAATAGTCCCCACTTTCCTTAATGGGCCATTAAAAAGCCTGGGCCAGCCTATTTTACACAACCATTTAAATAGGAGCCAACCGTGTGCCGCAGCTGCCAAAAAAGTCAACACAGTTCTAGGCTGCATAAACAGAGGGATAGCATCAAGATCACGTGAAGTGTTAATACCACTTTACAAGGCCTTGGTAAGGCCACACCTGGAATACTGGATTCAGTTTTGATCGCCACGATGTAGAAAAGATGTGGAGACTCTAGAAAGAGTGCAGAGAAGAGCAACAAAGAGGATTAGGGGACTGGAGGATAAAACATATGAGGAACGGTTGCAGGAACTGGGTATGTCTAGTTTAATGAAAAGAAGAACTAGGGAGACATGATAGCAGTCTTCCAATATCTCAGGGGTTGCCACAAAGAAGAGGGAGTCAAGCTATTCTCCAAGGCACCTGAGGGTAGAACAAGAAACAGTGGGTGGAAACTAATCAAGGAGAGAAGCAACTTAGAACTGAGGAGAAATTTCCTGACAGTGAGAACAATGAATCAGTGGAACAGAAATTGCCTCCAGAAGTTGTGAATGCCCCAACACTGGAAGTCTTTAAGAAGATGTTGGAAAGCCATTTGTCTGAAAAGGTATAGGGTTTCCTGCCTAGGCAGGGGGTTGGACTAGAAGACCTCCAAGGTCCCTTCCAACTCTGCTGTTGTATTGTATTGTATTGTACATAACAAAGATTTCCCCCCTTCAGCTCCAGGGTGATCGGATTAAGCAATGTTCAACCAAACATGGACTTAAAGCATAAAGGAGGAGGAGCTTCCTGGAGAAATGGCGGTCTGACATTGAGCTCCTTAGATCCACGGGGCTCTTTTAAGGGAGCAGGGGTGCTGCCGGCCCCCCTTTTACACCATGGGGGCCAGGTGTCCAATAAATAGCCACCCTGGATCTTTTTATGACCCAAGAGGGTCTTCCAGGGTGGTTTGAAGACCTGGAAAAGCTCGGAGAATGGACCGGAGATCTGCCGATGAGAGACGCCGCCCTGAGACACCGTTTTGAGACCGGAGGAGCTTGAGTTCGCCATTCTGGGATCGGAGGAGATTAGAGGAGATCGGAGGAATGGCGAAAGGCGAGGAAATGGCGTCCGGAGCGTGCGGGGGCATGCTGCTGTCGATATTGGAGGCTTGTGGCTTGGAGCTGGGCTCTGGGGCGGCGGCGAATGGAATGGCCGGCCCTGGGGCGGCGGTAATCCAAGTGGCGGCGGTGGCGACGGCTGGAAAGGCCGAACGCCGAATTCCCCGGCCTGCAGCAGACTGTTGGAGATGCTGGAGGTCGAACAGGAAGGATTGGAGGCCAGTAGGACTGGAGCAGGAAGGACTGGAGGCCGGTAGGAGCAGCGTTGGGGCTTGGAATGGTGGCTTTGGGTGCCAAGAACATGGATGCAGGCCAAGGCAGGACTTAAATGCAGAAGGCCTGGTAGGAGAAGGGCTGTGTTTCAGGAGGCTGCTTAGAGGCCGGGGGGGGGAGGTTTGCTGGGAACTGGCAGGAGGCTTTAACATCAGGTTTGGCAGGGGAGTTTTTACCTCCTGCCACCTGTCTCCATGACTGCACCATCTACCCCCCCCCTGCTGACTTTTGGATTAACAACTTGCCCCTGTGCGCGCCCTGGAGGATTACCTCCCTATCTTCGTCTGATTGACCATCTGCCCCTTGCCCATCACCAAGCAATAATCCAACTATCCCTCGCCATCCACCATTGACCACCCATCAGCCCCCACTTATTGACTGGCACCTGACCAGCTTACTACCATCACTACCCCCCCCCTCATCTAGGACTGGACAATTTTCTTCGCACCGGAACCCGGCTTTTTCAATTTTATTGGACTATGGCTTATTGGCCAGAACATCCTCAGCACATAGCCTAGGCCCTGATGAATTTTTAATAACATATGTATTCAAGGTTAGACCTAATCCTACTGCGGGAGTCCCCCCTCTCGCAGGTGTGGCCCTCCGCCCTTTCAAGGGCCCACCTTGATGACGGATTTATTAATCTCGAGAGGTGGAGGAAGCGGAGACTTAGGGGGTTTTTAGTTAAATGTTTTTTAAATACTTTTAGGGGTTTAGGGGTTGGGGGGGCGGGTGGGTCAGATCAGGAGCGATGACAGAGCCAGGTCACCAGGTGGGGTCATGAGCAGAAGGAGCGGAGAGGAGGAGGGGGGGAGGATATCATTCCCATACGGGGCTCCTTGATTTGAACAGTCGTAGGGAGGGGCAGATACGAGGACAGATTAACAACTCGCAGTCGGTTGGGAGACCGTGAGTGCTGGTTACACCCGGTCGCTTGTACCAACCCCCACGTTCTAGGTGGTCAGGATCTGCAGGCCCAGGGCATGAGGCTGCTGTTATGCAATGTGAGGTCCGTTGTCAATAAGGCCCCCCTCATTCATGATCTAATTTTGGAGGGGGAGCCGGACCTCGCGGGAATAACGGAGACCTGGTTGGGCCACGAGGGAGGTTTACCCCTCGTGAAAATGTGCCCACCAGGTTACCAAGCATTCCACCAGCCCCGGGCCCGGGGAAGGGGCGGTGGGGTAGCAGTGATTATCCGGGAGGACTTAGAGCCGAGGGAGTCCACTGTACCACAGACGTCCGGGTGTGAATCCCTTGTTGTGAAATGGGGCCCTGGGAGGCAGTTGGGCCTGCTGATAGTATACCTGGCTCCCTGCCATACATCAGCGACCCTGCCTGAGCTCCTCGAGCTGATCGCATCGGTGGCGGTTGAGACCCCCAAACTTCTAGTGATGGGGGATTTTAACCTGCCATCAGTGGGAGAAGCATCAGAGGGGGTTCGGGAGTTCATGGCTTCCATGATAGCCATGGACCTGACTCAACTGATTCAGGGCCCGACACACGAGGGAGGTCACACCTTGGACCTTGTTTTTGTCTCTGGCCAGTGGTTGAGTGATCTGGGAGGAGTGAACTTAACCATCACTCCTCTGTCATGGTCAGATCACTCACTCCTCCGACTTGACTTCCCTGGTGCTACCCCCCGCTGCGGGGAGGCGGAACCGGAAAGCACGAGATGGTTCCGCCCCAGGCGCCTGATGGAGCCAGATAGGTTCCAAACGGAGCTTGGGCCACCTCCTGTAGTCCTGACCCGCCCTCGGGTAGAGGACCTGGTGGCCGCGTGGAACAATGCGACTACCGGGGCCTTGAACCGGGTGGCGCCTTTGCGGCCTCTCCGGCGGCAACGATCCACACTGGCTCCTTGGTTCACCGAGGAGCTAAGGGTGATGAAGCGCCGCAAGAGATGCCTAGAAAGTCGTTGGAGATCCTCCCGGTCCGAATTTGATCGAGCACAGGTACGAGCCCATTTAAGGACGTACCTAGTGGCATTGAGAACGGCGAAACGCCAATATTGCGCCGCTCTCATTGCATCCGCAGAGAACCGCCCTGCTGCCCTGTTTCGGGTGTCCCGCTCCCTCCTGTTTCAGAGGCCGCGGGAGGCCCCTTTACAGGGTAGGGCAGAGGAATTTGGGAAATATCTGCAGGATAAAGTCGCTCAAATCCGGAAGGATTGGGTCCCCTTCAGCAGCCTAGTGGAGACGTCCGTGGCGAGTCTTGAGAAACCTTTCTGGGAGGAGTTTGACTCGGTTGTCATCGAGGATTTGGACAGATTGCGTGGACGACTGCGACCTACCACATGTTTACTGGACCCGTGTCCCTCCTGGCTTGTACTGGCATCCTGGGAGTTTACACGCGACTGGCTCCTGGGCCTAGTGAACGCTTCGTTGGGTGAGGGGTCTCTTCCGGCCACCTTGAAAGAGGCGGTGGTGAGACCCTTGCTCAAGAAGCCTTCCCTGGACCCTACGGAGCTGGCCAATTATCGTCCTGTCTCCAACCTTCCCTTTCTGGCGAAGGTTGTAGAGAGTGTGGTGGCTTCTCAGTTCCCACGACATCTGGAGGAGAATGATTATCTAGACCCGCGCCAGTCCGGCTTTCGCCCCGGGCACAGCACAGAGACGGCCTTGGTCGCGTTGGTTGATGATCTCTGGAGGGCCAGAGATAGGGGTTGTTCCTCTATCCTGGTCCTATTAGACCTCTCGGCGGCTTTTGATACCATCGACCATGGTATCCTGTTGCACCGACTGGAGGGGTTGGGGGTCCGGGGCACCGTTTTGCGGTGGTTCGGCTCCTACCTTTCTGGCCGGACGCAACGTGTGTTGGCAGGGGAGCAGAGGTCGACCCTAAGCCCCCTTACTTGTGGGGTGCCACAGGGGTCGGTCCTCTCGCCACTCCTGTTCAACACATACATGAAGCCGCTGGGCGAGATCATCCGTGGTTTCGGGGTGGGATATCATCTGTACGCTGATGATACTCAGCTGTACATTTCCACCCCGAACCACCCCAACAAGGCCGTCGAAGTCATGTCCCGGTGTGTGGAAGCCGTACGGGTCTGGATGGATGACAACCGACTCAAGCTCAACCCTTCCAAGACGGAGTGGCTGTGGGTTCCGGCCCCCCGGTTCAACCAGTTAATCCCATCTCTGGCCATTGGGGGCATTCAACTCGCCCCCGTGGAGCGGGCGTGCAATTTGGGCGTCCTCCTGGATGCCAGGCTGTCCATGGATGACCATGTGACAGCCATGGCCAGGGGGGCATTCCACCAGGTTCGCCTGGTGCGCCAATTGCGCCCCCTATTGGACCGGGACGCCTTACGCACAGTCACTCATGCGCTGGTGACGTCTCGCCTGGACTACTGCAACGCTCTCTACATGGGGCTTCCCTTGAAATGCACTCGGAGACTGCAGTTGGTCCAGAATGCGGCCGCGCGGGTGATTATGGGGAGTACTAGGTACTCCCATGTGACACCTCTCCTGCGCGAGCTGCACTGGCTTCCTGTGGTCTATCGGGTGCGTTTCAAGGTCTTGATTACGATCTTTAAAGCGCTCCATGGCTCAGGACCTAGTTACCTGCGGGATCGTATTCTGCCCCATACATCCCTACGACCCAGCCGCTCGCACAGAGAGGGACTTCTCCAGGTGCCGTCCACCAGACAGTGCCGAGGGGCGGCGCCTAGGAGCAGAGCCTTCTCTGTGGCGGGCCCAGCCCTGTGGGATGACCTCCCTCCGGATATTAGGACCACCACTGACCTCCGCTCCTTCCGTGTAAAGCTCAAGACCCACCTATTCCAAATAGCTGGCCTGGCTCAACCATAACTTCATAACGCTTCTGACGGGTTTTTTAATTCGGTAATTTTATTCAATGGGATTTTAAATTGTGTTTTTAATTGTTTTTCACTCATTAGTCTACCTCCTCCATGCACATGTATATGTCTTTGTTTTATGTATGTATGTTTGTCATTATTTGTATTTTATTTGTTTTGATTGTACGCCGCCCCGAGTCCTTCGGGAGAGGGTTGCGGCTAACATTAAAAAAATAATAATAATAATCTAAAGAGTTGCCCCTGCATGACCCCATGGGATTTTGACAACCAATCAGAATACATTTCTTACACAGGAACATGAAACAGAGAGGTAGGGTCAAACAGAGAGTATAAAGCCAGCAACTTTCAGCATCTCGCTCTCTTTTCTTCTTCACTCAACATCTGGAAGCAGGTGATTTCCCTTTTCTGTTCAGAAACTCAAGCCATGTGGTCCTGTCCACCATTAAACCATCTTTCCAAGCAGTCTCTAGTGTCTTTTTCCCTACTTGGAGTTGAACCCAGAAGGGCATTTCTTCCAACAGTGTCACGTGTAATGATTAGAAAAGTATAAATTGTATTGCTTGAAACCTGTTTTTTGCACTCCTTGTCCTCAAGGCATTGGGAAGAGTCTGGGAGGCCGCTCTTGCAACCGCTGTTTCATTTCTTTGCAATAAACCTTTTAATTTTAATTTTGCATTGTGAGTATAAGAATTGGGTTTCAATATCTCACAAAAGTGAGAAATGGTTACTCGTATAAGAGAGTTGCATCAAAGTTATGAAATCATCGGCTTGAGCGTTCCTGGGTGCCCCCTGAGCTGAGTTGTTTTCTTGCAGACGTTTCACGACTCAAACTGCACAATATCATCAGGGCTAGCAGAGCTACAAGGATCTTGACAAACTTGAACACTGGGCCCTGTCTAACAAAATGAAATTCCATGGAGAGTAAAGTCTTACACTCAAGCAAGAAAAACCAGAAGTAGATATATAGACTGGTTGAAATCAGACTTAGTAGCAGTAATTGTGAGAGGGATCTTGGAGACTTAGCGGACAACCAGCTAATTATGAGCCAGCAGTGTGTGGAACAGCCAAAAAAGCCAATGCAATCCTAAGATGCATTAACAGAGAGATACAATCAAAATCATGTGAGGTACTAATGTCACTCCTAATATCACTCTATAAAGCCTTAGTAAGACCACACCGAGAGTACTGCATCCAGTTTTGGTCACCACGCTATTAAAAAGATGTTGAGATTCTAGAAAGAGTGCAGAGAAGAGCAACAAAGGTGATTAGGCTTAGCATCTTAGCAACAAAGATGATTAGGCCCAACTTGAACATTGGGCCCTATCTAATGAAATGAAATTCAATGGTGAAAAGAGTAAGGTTCTACATTTAGGCAACAAAAACGAAATGCACAGGTACAGTATATAGGTGGTACCTTGCTCAGTAGTAGTAACTGTGAGAGGGATCTTGGAGTCCTAGTGGACAATCATTTAAATATGAGCCAGCAGTGTGCAGCAGCTGCCAAAAAAGCCAACACAGTTCTAGGCTGCATCAACAGAGGGATAGAATCAAGATCACGTGAAGTGTTAATACCACTTTATAATGCCATGGTAAGGCCACACTTGGAATCCTGCATTCAGTTCTGGTCATGACGATATAAAAAAGATGTGGAGATTCTAGAAAGAGTGCAAAGAAGAGCAACAAAGATGATTAGGTTGCAGGAACTGGATATGTCTAGTTTAATAGAAAGAAGGACTAGGGGAGACATGATAGCAGTGTTCCAATATCTCAGGGGTTGCCACAAAGAAGAGGGAGTCAAACTGTTTTCCAAGGGACCAGAGGGTAGAGCAAGAAGCAATGGGTGGAAACTAATCAAAGAGAGAAGCAACTTAGAACTGAGGAGAAACTTCCTGACAGTTAGAACAATTAATCAGTGGAACAGAAGTTGCCTCCAGAAGTTGTGAATGCCCTAACACTGGAAGTCTTTAAGAAGCTGTTGGATAGCCATTTGTCTGAAACGGTATAGGGTTTCCTGCCTAGGCAGGGGGTTGGACTAGAAGACCTCCAAGGTCCCTTCCAACTCTACTATTGTATTGTAGTGTATTGTATTGTATTATAGGGGCCTGGAGATTAAAACATAGGATGAACAGTTGCAGGAACTGGGCCTGGCTAGTCTAGTGCAGAGAAGGACCAGGGGAGACATGATAGCAGCGTTCCAATATTTGAGGTGCTGCCGCAGAGAGGAGGAGTGTCAAGCTACATTCCACTATCTCAGGTGTTGCCACAAAGAAGAGGGAGTCAAGCTATTCTCCAAGGCACCTGAGGGCAGGACAAGAAGCAATGGGAGGAAACTAATCAGAGAGAATCAATTTAGAACTAAGGAGAAACTTCCTGACAGTTAGAACAATTAATCAGTGAAACAGAATTTGCCTCCAGAAGTTGTGAATGTCCCAACACTGGAAGTCTTTAAGATGATGTTGGATAGCCATTTGTCTGAAACGGTATAGGGCAGCGATGGCGAACCATTTTTGGCTCGCATGCATAAGCGGGGGGAGCGCAGGGGGGTCGTGCGCAGGCATGCCACACCCACAATGCAATGTGCGATGCCCCAGCACGCATATGTGCATGACAGGCACGACCCCCCATTTCTGGCGTGCTTTTTTCACCCTCCCCAGGCTCCATAGGAGTCTGGGGAGGGCTAAAAAATCCTCCCCTGACCCCTGGAGGCCCTCTGGAGGCTTCAGGAGCTTCCCTGAAGACTCTGGAGGACTTAAACTGGCCCTATGAGGAAACTGGAAGTCCATTCCTGAACTTCCGGTTTGCCCGTAGGCCCATTTTTCTGCGCTCTGGAGGGCCGGGGGAGGCTCTATTTGCCCTCCCCAGGCTCCTATAAAGCCTCTGGAGCCTGGAGAAGGCGAAAAATAGCTTTAAAAAGGCTGAACTCAGCTGGCCAGCCACACATGCCTCGCACGCCCTGACAAATGGCTGCCCATGCCCTCTGTGGCACGCGTGCTATAGGATCGCCATCCTGGATATAGGGTTTCCTGCCTAGGCAGAGGGTTGGACTAGACGACCTCCAAGGTCCCTTCCAACTCTGTTATTCTGTGATTCCATAAGGGTCTCCTGCTTGAGCAGGGGGTTGCACTAGAAGACCTACTGTAGCAAATAAATAAACAGAAGGAAAGGGGGGGAGTGGAAAAAGTACACTTCACAACTTACCTTTTCCTTTGGACAGGTCTCTTAAAAATGGGGTCTCTACTCGCTCAGAGAAGTAATCAGCATGGTCGATCAACCCGTGTTTTACAACTTTGTATCCTGATAGCACTATTACAGGTAAATTCCACGCCAGTAACGTGTAAATGTTTCCGTAACGTTTCGCAAGCTGCCGGGGGGGTGAGGGGGGGGGAGGGAGAGAGAGAAGAAGAAGAAGCAACAATACATTCAGGTGAAGAAGAATACAGGTAGTGCTCAATTCACAACCACAAATGAGACCAAAATTTCCACAAGATGGTTGCCAAGGGAGTTTTGCCTTGTTTTACGAATTTTCTTGTCACAGTTGTTGTTGGGTTTTTTGCCTAGTAATTTTTATTGTTTTTCTCTTTTCAACATATGTTACAGTCGTTATGTCAACATTTTGTACATTGTCATATGGTCTTATCTATACATGTTTTTCTCTTTTCACCATATATTATAGTCATAATGTTAACATTTGTACCTTGTTATATCATCTTATCTATATATCTGTTTATAATATTCCGCTTCTATATTTACATACTTTTATACACAGTTCTATACGTATTTATATATGTTGTTTTTGGCTAAATTATTTTTCTTGTTTTCTAACCATTCATACCAATTATTCCAGATTTCATAATATTCCGATTCCTCTTTATCTTTTAATTTTAGGGTTAATTTATCCATCTCTGCGCAGTCCAGTGTTTTTTCTATCATTAATTCGTCCGGGGGAGTAGTAGTTTGTTTCCTTGTCACAGTTGTTAAGTGAGTCGCTGCAGTTTTTCAGTCAGTAACAGGGCTCTGAAGTGAATCTGGCTTCCCCATTGACTTCGCTTGTCAGAAGGTCGCAAAGGGGGATCACATGACCCCAGGACATTGCAATGGTCATAAATACGAGTCAGTTTCCAAGCGTCTCGATTTTAATCCCATGGCCATGGGGATGTTGCAGCGGTTACAAGTATAGAAACGGCCATAAGACAGTTTTTTTTTCAGTGCCATTGTCGCTTCGGTCACTAAATGAATGGTTGTTAAGTGGAGGACTACAGATAGTCCTCAACTTACCACAGTTCATTTAGTGACTGTTCGAAGTTACAACGGCACTGAAAAAAGTGACTTATGACCATTTTTCACACTTACGACCATTGCAGCATCCCCACAGTCATGTGTTCAAAATCGAGACACTTGGAAACTGACTCGTGTTTATGACAGTTTCAGGGTCTCGGGGGGGGTCATGTGATCCCCTTTCACCCCCTCCTGACAAGCAAAGTCAATGGAGAAGTCACTTAACAGCCCTGTCACTCACTTAACCAACTGCGGTGATTCACTTAACAATGGTGGCAAGAAAGGTTGTAAAACAGGGCAAAACTCACTTAACCAACGTCTCGCTTATCAACAGAAATTCCGGGCTCAATTGTGCTTGCGACTCTATTTGGTTCCTTCTTTCACAGCAAGTAAGAGGTAAAAATTATCATCATCATCAGCAACAAACCATGATCATCATTCCAAAGAGCTGCTCTTCGCTTTCCGCATTGGACTCATAACCGCCTTTCTCAGTCTGTTCCTCCTCCTGGTTTTGCTTTTCAGCCAAGATTCCTGCTGTTTTTGCCCTCTCACCTTTCCTTAATTTCCCTGGTTTCTCTCCATCTATCGTTTTCTATTCTAGCATCCTTTTGAACACATTACAATAGCACTTAGACTTATCTTCCACTTCACAGTGCTTTTACAGCCCTCTCTAAGTGGTTTACAAAGTCAGCATATTTGCCCCCCAACAATCTGGGTCCTCATTTTACCCACCTCGGAAGGATGGAAGGCTGAGTCAACCTTAAACCGGTCAGGATTGAACTTCTGGCAGTGGACAGAGTCAACCTGCAATACTGCATTCTAACCACTGCGCCACCACGCCTCTTCCTCCCTCCCTCCCCTTCCTTCCTTCCTTCTTCCTTCCTTCCTCCCTCCCTCCCTCCCTCCCTCCCTCCTTCCTTCCTTCATTAGCAAATTAGCAATAGCATTTAGGCTTATGTACCACTTTACAGTGCTTTGCAACCTTCTCAGAGTCAGCATATTGGCCCCCAACAATCTGGGTCCTCATTTTACCCACCTCGGAAGGACGGAAGGCTGAGTCAACCTTGAGCCAGTCAGGATTGAACTTCTGGCAGTGGACAGAGTCAACCTGCAATACTGCATTCTAACCACTGCGCCACCACGCCTCTTCCTCCCTCCCTCCCCTTCCTTCCTTCCTTCCTTCTTCCTTCCTTCCTCCCTCCCTCCCTCCCTCCTCCCTCCCTCCTTCCTTCCTTCATTAGCAACTTAGCAATAGCATTTAGGCTTATGTATCACTTTACAGTGCTATGCAACCTTCTCAGAGTCCGCATATTGGCCCCCAACAATCTGGGTCCTCATTTTACCCACCTCGGAAGGACGGAAGGCTGAGTCAACCTTGAGCCAGTCAGGATTGAACTTCTGGCAGTGGACAGAATCAACCTGCAATACTGCATTCTAACCACGGCACCACCAGGCCTGTTCCTCTCTCCCCTCCCCTCCCCTCCCCCCTTCCTTCCTTTCTTCCCCCTCTCCCTCCCTCCCTCCTTCCTTCCTTCATTAGCACTTAGCAATAGCATTTAGACTAATATACCACTTTATAGTGCTTTGCAACCCACTCAGAGTCAGCATTTTTGCCCCCAACAATCTGACTCCTGCGCCAGTGATGGGTTCCGGCAGAGACTACTGCCGGTTCACTGGCACAGTGGTTAGAGTGCAGTACTGCAGGCTACTACTGCTGATCACCGGCTGCCTGCAATTTGATGTGTGCTGCGCATGCATGTGCAGTACAACTAAAATTGCTCTGCGCATGCGCAAAAGCAGGATGGCGGCACTATAGAGAGAACTGGTTCAGGGGGATGGCAGGCCTGGGTCGCTGCTGGTTCCTGCGATCCAGGCCGCCAAGCTACCGGTTCAGCCGAACTGGTACAAACCGGTACGAACCCACCAGTGCACTGCGCCACCGCGGCTCTTGTAGGTCCAGCAAGATTCCTTCCCAAGAGACAGAGAAACAGCTTGTAAAATCAGCAGGAGTTTTCCTGATCACACATAAACATAGACCTCGTATAGAGACTGCCTCGTTTAACCACAATTCCCAGGTAAGACCCCAGTGACTTTATGACTGAGCTTTGCCTTTAAGAACTTGGCTTGGACTGTAAAGCAAAGGAAATCTCAAGTAAGCCCATCAGCACAATCAGCAGTTCACTCAGTGACCCGTCCCAACTGTGGTCACTAAAGGAGGACTACCAGGATCATTATATTTACAGACTCCCTCGCATCCTGGACATAAATTGTTTCAACTCCTACCCTCAAAATGACGCTATAGAGCACTGCACGCCAAGACAACTAGACACAAGGACAATTATTTCCCGTACGCCATCACTCTGCTGAACAAATGATTCTCTCACCACTGTCAAATTATTCACTGACTGTTTTACTATTACTATTAGTCCTCTCATCGTTCCTATTACCCATCTCCTCCCACTTAGGACTTTGTTGCTTGTATCCTTACGATTGATATTGATATTGATTGTTTCCTGATTGCTTATTTGTACCCTATGACTATCCTTAAGTGTTGTACCTTATGATTCTTGACAGATGTATCTTGTTTTTTTATGTACACTGAGAGCATCTGCACCAAAGACAAATCCCTTGTGTGTCTAATCACACTTGGCCAATAAAGAATTCTATTCTATTCTGTGCTGTGCTGTGCTGTGCTGTGCTATTCTACTCTTATTCTATTCTATTCCATTCCATTCCATTCTCAAATATCTATTATTCTATTCTAATTCTAATTCTATTCTATCATCCATTTCTCTCCTAAACAAATTCTCAATCCCCTAAATGCCATGTATTCATTCTCCAGACTTTACAGACCCAACATCACAGGGTCTCCATCACTGCCACCGAAGTCAAATGACTGCAGTTCTCTTCATTAAATTTAATAAATAAAATAAGTATAAACAAACAAACAAACAAGCTTCATAATCAAAAAACAAAATACACAAGTGAAAAAAAAATACCTGAACTAGAAGATCCGGAGTAAGCCTAAAACCAGTCAGCCAGCTGATTCCAATTACAGGAAGTGGCAAAGGTCCAGGTGGGCATTTCCTGAGTAACCGGAGTTGTTTTACAAAGTACACCCCTGAAAGACTCAGCAGCAGAAGCAGAAGCATTGAAAATACCCAGAGTTGCTCCATTGTTTCCACTTTTCCTTTTCTCTCTTCCAACGTCTCCACGACAGCAGGGTGGATCAAATCTCTGTTTTCTCCAATCCCTTCCACCGAGAAGTGACTAGCGTTGTTGGGTTGTTGGGTTGTTTTTTTTTTAAAGCGTGCTTTATATAATCCACTCAGGAATTGTTTGCAACATAAAAGCTTGTACCATATATAATTTGTGTAGGAATGTGTTCCTCCTTGCGAGGCTCAAAAGACATTTGTGGTTAGGAAGATGGATAAATCTGATAAGGCTCTTGAAAGAAGCTGAAAACAAAGGACATACGATAGAACAGCCTATGATCAGCTGGGCAGGGATGCAACGTGGGTTAGTGGGAAAAAGGTGAGATTCTGTTTTCACTGAGCCCAGAAACCAGGAGGGGAGGGAATACTTTTCCAATAGCAACAGCATTTAGACTTATATACTGCTTATACTTACATAAGCAGGAGACCCTACACCAGCAATGGCGAACCTTTTTTGGCTCACGTGCCACAAGTGGGGGGAGCGCAGGCGGGTCGTGTGCGGGCGTGCCGCACCCATAATGCAATGCGTGACCCCCCCCAGTGTGCATGCGCGCACACGCACGCCTCCCCCCATTTTTACATGCTTTTTTCGCCCTCCCCAGACTCTAGAGGCTTTATAGGAGCCTGGGGAGGGCGAAAAGAGCCTCCACCATCCCCCCGGAGGCCCTCCGGAGGCTTCCGGGAACGTCCGGAGACTTCCCTGAAGCCTTCGGAGCGCTCAAAAGGATCCTCCGAGCAAACCGGAAGTGACTTCCGGTTTGCTCGGAGGGTGGTTTTAAACGCTCCGAAGGCGTCAGGGAAGCTTCCGGACGTTCCCGGAAGCCTCCGGAGGCCCTCTGGGAGGGCGAGGGAGGCTCTTTTTGCCCTCCCCAGGCTCCTATAAACCCTCTGGAACCTGGGGAGGGCGAAAAATGGCTTTTAAAAAGGTGAAGTCAGCTGGCCAGCGCGCGCATGCGCAGCGCCTCGCGTGCCCTGACAAATGGCTCCGCGTGCCATAGAT
The DNA here is from genome assembly GCF_964273705.1 of Natrix helvetica. Classification (NCBI taxonomy): domain Eukaryota; kingdom Metazoa; phylum Chordata; class Lepidosauria; order Squamata; family Natricidae; genus Natrix; species Natrix helvetica. The sequence goes on from NC_138551.1 coordinate 7,021,147, forward strand.
TCGCCATCACTGCTCTACATCATTTCTGACAGATGGCAGTCCAGTCTCTTCTTGAAAGCCTCCAGTGATGAAGCTCCCACAACTTCCGAAGGCAACTTCTGTTCCATGGGTTGATTGTTCTCACTGTCAGAAAAAAAATTTCTTTATTTATAGCTTCAATCTCTCCTTGATCAGATTCCATCCATCATTCCTTGTCTGGCCTTTGGGTGCTTTGGAAAATAGCTTGACCACCTCCACTCTTTGGCAGCCCCTCAAATATTGGAACACTGCTATCATGTCTCCCCTAGTCAGAGGTGGGTTGTTACCAATTCGCACCGGTTCGGGCAAACCGGTAGTGGAAATTGCGACTGTGTCGCTGAACCGGTAGAGGTGGCAGGCTGGCCACACCCCAAACCAGTTCCCTGGTCGCTGCAGCATGGTTTTTTTTTTTTTTTGGCATTTTTAATCATCTGACCTATTTACAGGCAAGTGTGGATGCATGCAGAGCAAATCGCGTGCGCACCGAACTGGCAGTAACGCCAGCAGCAACCTACCCCTGCCCCTAGTCCTTCTCTTCACTAGACTAGCCATGCCGAGTACTTGCAACCATTCATCGTAGGGGATCAACTTACTCTCCAAGGCATCTGAAGGCAGGAGAAGAATAGCAATAGCAATTAAACTTATATACTGCTTCACAGTGCTTTACAACCCTCTCTATGCTGTTTTACAGAGTCAGCATATTGGCCCCCAACAATCTGGGTCCTCATTTTACCCACCTCGGAAGGATGGAAGGCTGAGTCAACCTTGAGCCAGTCAGGATCGAAGTTCTGGCAGTGGGCAGAGTCAACCTGCAATACTGCATTCTAACCACGGGGCCACCAGGCCTCTTCCTCCCTCCCCTTTCTTCCTTCCTTCCTTCCTTCCTCCCTCCCACCCTCCCTCCCTCCTTCCTTCCTTCCTTCCTTCCTTCCTTCCTTAGCAACTTAGCAATAGCATTTAGGCTTATATACCACTTTACAGTGCTTTGCAACCTTCTCAGAGTCAGCATATTTGCCCCCAACAATCTGGCTCCTCATTTTACCCACCTCGGAAGGATGGAAGGCTGAGTCATCCTTGAGCCTGGTGAGATTTGATTTGCCAAACTCTTGGCAGCCAGTGATCAGCAGAAGTGGCCTGCAGTACTGCTCTCTAACCATTGCGCCGCCACAGCTCAGCTCATTTGCAGAAGCAGACAACAGGAGAACTGATCCCCCTTTATCAGGGCAACATGACCAGCAACTGCCTATCAGAGCCCTGGTGGTTAGAATGCAGTACTGCAGGCTAACTCTGCCAACTGCCAGCAGTTCGATCCTGACCAGCTCTGAGTGGATTCAGCCTTCCATCCTTCCGAGGTCGGTAAAATGAGAGCCCAGATTGTCGGGGGTAATAGGGTGACATTTGTAAACTGCTTAGAAAGGGTTGTAAAGCACTACGAAATGGTATATACGTCTAAGGTGCCTTTGGTATTATTAGCAGGACTTTAAAAAATCCCCTATTTCAACACAGGATGAGCCAAACTCAAATTCTTTCAGTCACAGCAAGCCACAGCATCAGAGGTGATATTCAGCCAGTTCTGACCGGTTCTAGTGAACCGGTAATGGAAATTTTGAATAGTTTGGAGAACCGGCAAATACCTCCTCTGGCTGGTCCCGCCTCCATCTATTTGCTGCTGATTGGAGTCCCAGCTGATTGGCTGAGTCTTCTTTTCTTGCCCTGCACAGGAGAAGAGATCTGGAAAGCACATTAGTGGAGAGGGGAGGGAAATGGGAATTTTACAGTATCCTCCCGCTGCCATGCCCACCAAGCCACACCACGCCCACCAGGCTCACCAAGCCACGCCCGCAGAACCAGTAGTAAAAAAAATTGAAACCCACCACTGCAACAGCCTTGTTAACTTCCCACCATCTCAGAGAAGGGGAAAAAATGGAAAGAATGGGTGAGGTCAACAGTAGACAGTCTAAGGTTAAAGTTTTGGGGGTTTGAGGACGTAACAATGGAATCAGGTTGGGCATTCCAGACGTTGACCACTCTGTTGCTGAACTCATATTTTCTGCAATCAAGTTAAGAGTGGTTTACCTTGAGTTTGTGTGCTCATCTATTGTTGTGGTTGAAGCTGAAGGTAGGACATTGTAGCAGATCATTTTATCTACTATGCTTAGGTTATGCTTACTTAAGATGTACACTTATGTACTATGCTTAAGATTTGGCATTTGTAGCCCGCTATCTGATCCCTTTCAAGGGCCTGAGATAGGCAAATGTCGTTGACTGACAGCATTCAAGATATCCTGGTAAGGTGTAAACTGGCTCAAGTAGAGCTGCATTTTGCACGTGACTGATAGGGATCATCTAATCAATGCTGAGGGTATTCAAATGGTGCTCCAGTTGTTTGGAAAGCCATTAATCAATGGAATAGCTTGCTTCCCAGAGTTGAGGGTGCTCCATCGGTAGAGGTTTTCAAGAAAAGATTGGGCAACTATTTGTCTGGGATGGACTAAAGACTTTTTGTCTTGAGCAGGGCGTTGGACTAGAAGGTGTCCACCTTGCTCAACAGTAGTAACTGTGAGAGGGATCTTGGAGTCCTAGTGGACAACCATTTAAAGAGGAGCCAGCCGTGGGCAGCAGCTGCCAAAAAAGCCAACACTGTTCTAGGCTGCATCAACAGAGGGAGAGAATCAACATCACGTGAAGGGTTAATACCACTTTATAATGCCTTGGTAAGGCCACACTTGGAATACGGCATTCAGTTCTGGTCGCCACGATGTAAAAAGGTGTGGAGACTCTGGAGAGAGTGCAGAGAAGAGCAACAAAGAGGATTAGGGGACTGGAGACTAAAACATATGAAGAACAGTTGCAGGAACTGGGTATGTTTAGCTTAAGAGAAAGAAGGACTAGGGGAGACATGATAGCAGTGTTCCAATATCTCAGGGGTTGCCACAAAGAAGAGGGAGTCAAACTATTCTCCAGGGCAGAATCTGAGGGTAGAACAAGAAGCAATGGGTGGAAACTAATCAAGGAGAGAAGCAACTTAGAACTGAGGAGAGATTTCCTGACAGTTAGAACAATTAATCAGTGGAACAGAAGTTGCCTCCAGAAGTTGTGAATGCCCAACACTGGAAGTCTTTAAGAAGATGTTGGATAGCCATTTGTCTGAAACGGTATAGGGTTTCCTGCCTAGGCAGGGGGTTGGACTAGAAGACCTCCAAGGTCCCTTCCAACTCTGCTATTGTATTAAGGTCCTGCCCATCCCTATGAGTCTATGGCCGTGATGGCGAACCTATGGCACACGTGCCACAGGTGGCACACAGAGCCCCTTCTGCGGGCACACCAGCTGTCGCCCCAGCCCAGGTCCACCATGCATGCACAGACACCTCCCACCAGCCAGTTGGTCTTTGTGTCTCTGCTGCACATGTGGGAAACACACATACATGTGTGGGGGGCAGGGGGTCACGCATGCATATGGGGGGCGGGAGATTGCAAATGCATGCGCAGGGGCAGGGCATGCAGGGGGGTGCGGTGTCCTCCCTCACACCCCATTTTTTGTTTCAGGAGGCTTCAGGGGGCCCTGCTAGGCCCAAAATAGGGTGGGGGGCACGTGCATGCACAGGGGGAATGCAGGGGGGTTGCACACATGCATGGGGGAGAATGGGGGAGTCATGCATCCATGTGCAGGTGGCAGGGCACATTCCTGCCATCCTTAAAGGATTAGCCCTGTAAAGTGAGGGGGGGAACAAAATGAGATTTCTTCCAACAATCGGTTCTCCGAACGGCTTAGAAAATGATTAACAACTGGTTTTCCCAAAGAGGTGTGAATTGGCTGAATCCCACCACTGAATAGAACCCTCAATTGCTGAAATGTTATTGCTACAACAATCAGGGAAGAATATCACTGAAAAAGAAACCAGAAAAATGGCATAGGGTAGAGAATATCTCATGAAGTACGCAGATCTGAAACACAGGTCCCAAACTCCCTGGGTTGTGAGCTGTTCGCAACCGGGTCACGGAAGTGCCAGGCAAGGGCACACGCAATCCCACTTGTGTGAGAAGCAGTGGGAGAGCACTCTACTTGTGCGTGGGGTGGGTGTGTCTGAACATCCCTAGAGCACATGGGCCTATGGGCATCCATTTGCCAGCCACTCACACAGAATCATCCTTTCTCAGGTAAGGGAAGAAGAGAGGGACAGAAGAGTGGGCAAGGGGGGAGAAGAGGAGGAGAAAATGAGGAGTGGAAAGGGGAGGGAGGAGAAGGAGAGAAGAAGGGGAAGTTGAGAAGGGAAGGATGACAGAGGGAAGAAAGGAGGGAGGGGAAGGGAGGAGAGAGGGAGAAGAAAGTGATGGATAAAGTACAAATATGGTGTATGGAGAGCAGAAGAGCCAATTGATTTTGGGGAGTTGTTGGTAAGATGAATTGATGTAAACAATTAATAATACAATATGATGTTGGTTATGTAATAGTACACATGTGATTATATATTATGAAATTGAAAAAATAAAAAACTTGAATAAAAAAAAAGAATCATCCTTTCTCTCCCTCCCAGCTGGTCCGCAAAGTTGGAAAAGTTAGGGAACTCTGACCTAAAGCATTATCTGTTGCACACATAGGTCCTAAGATGAGACAAACAGAATCCAATTAAACAAATGAGTCAAAAACATTATATTTGTTCATCACGGTTGTTTGAGACCTCCTGGAGTATTACACAGCTTGCTCTAATACTGGCAGATGAGATCTCAGAACCACTGAAATATATCTTTCAGAGATCCTGGAGCTGATGTGGTTCCCATCTTCAAAAAAGGAAAAAAACAGATCCAGGAAACTACAGACCTATCAGCCTGACCTCAATACCAGGAAAGATTCTGGACAAGATAATCAAGCAACGAATTAGCGAACACCTAGAAGTAAATGAAGTAATAGCCAAAAGCCAACATGGGTTTGTCAAAAACAGATCATTCCAGACTAATCTTACTGTATTCTTTGACAAAGTGACAAAATTAGTGGACCAGAGGAATGCCGTCAGTATAGTTTACTTACAATACAATACAATAGTAGAGTTGGAAGGGACCTTGGAGGTCTTCTAGTCCAACCCCCTGCCTAGGCAGGAAACCCTATACCGTTTCAGACAAATAGCTATCCAACATCTTCTTAAAGACTTCCAGTGTTGGGGCATTCACAACTTCTGGAGGCAAGCTTGGACTTCAGGAAGGCATTTGATAAGGTAGACCATAACCTACTACTAGATAAAGTAGAAGAATGTGGGTTAGACAGCATCACCACCAGATGGATTCATAACTGGCTGACCAACCGCACTCAACGTGTAGTCCTCAATGGAACTGCATCTACATGGAGGGAGGTATGCAGTGGAGTACCCCAAGGCTCTGTTTTAGGCCCAGTACTCTTCAGCATCTTCTTCAATGATTTGGATGAGGGAATAAATGGGGAACTCATCAAATTTGCAGATGACACCAAGCTGGCAGGAATAGCCAACACTCCAGAAGATAGGCTTAAGATACAGAAGGATCTTGACAAACTTGAACATTGGGCACTATCTAATAAAATGAAATTCAATGGTGAAAAGAGTAAGGTTCTACATTTAGGCAGGAAAAACGAAATGCACAGGTACAGTATAGATGGTACCTTGCTCAATAGTTGTAACTGTGAGAGGGATCTTGGAGTCCTAGTGGACAACTATTTAAATATGAGCCAGCCGTGGGAAGCAGCTGCCAAAAAAGCCAACACAGTTCTAGGCTACATAAACAGAGGGATAGAATCAAGATCACGTGAAGGGTTAATACCACTTTATAATGCCTTGGTAAGGCCACATTTGGAAAACGGCGTCCAGTTTTGGTTGCCACGATGTAGAAAAGATGTGGAGACTCTAGAAAGAGTGCAGAGAAGAGCAACAAAGAGGATTAGGGGACTGGAGACTAAAACATATGAAGAACGGTTGCAGGAACTGGGTATGTCTAGTTTATGAAAAGAAGGACTAGGGGAGACATGATAGCAGTCTTCCAATATCTCAGGGGTTGCCACAAAGAAGAGGGAGTCAAACTATTCTCCAAGGCACCTGAGGGTAGAACAAGAACCAATGGGTGGAAACTAATCAAGGAGAGAAGCAACTTAGAAATGAGGAGAAATTTCCTGACAGAACAATTAATCAATGGAACTCCTTGCCTCCAGAAGTTGTGAATGCTCCAACACTGGAAGTCTTTAAGAAGATGTTGGATAGCCATTTGTCTGGAATGGTATAGGGCCGTGATGGCAAACCTATGGCACGCGTGCCACAAGTGGCACGCGGAGCCATTTGTCAGGGCACAAGTTCACCTTTTTAAAAGCTATTTTTCACCTTCCCCAGGCTCCAGAGGCTTTATAGGAGCCTGGGGAGGGCGAAAAGAGCCTCCCCCCCCCCCCGGAGGCTTCAGGGACCGTCCCTGAAGCCTTCGGAGCGCTACCGAAGCCTTCGGAGCGCTACCGAAGTCACTTCCGGTTTGCTCAGAGGCTGGTTTTAAGCGCTCCGAAGGCTTCAGGGAAGCCTCGGACAGTCCCTGAAGCCTCCGAAGGGCATCCGGGGGGGTGGGGAAACTCTTTTCGCCCTCCCCAGGCTCCTATAAAGCCCCTGGAGCCTGGGGAGGGAAAAAAAACATGTAAAAATGGGGGGTCGCGCGTTGTGCGCGCATGCACACTGGGGGGGGCGCGTTGCATTATGGGTGCAGCACGCCCACACTCGACCCCCCTGCGCTCCCCCCACTTGTGGCACGCGAGCCAAAAAAGGTTCGCCATCACTGGTATAGGGTTTCCTGCCTAGGCAGGGGGTTGGACTAGAAGACCTCCAAGGTCCCTTCCAACTCTGCTATTGTATTGTATTGTATTGTATTGTATTGTATTGTATTGTATTGTATTGTATAATACAATTCTGATTGGTCAACTGGTCCTGGGGAGAGTAACAATGGTGCTGTTTTATTTTTATTTTTTATTTATAACTTTTATTAGCTACCCATCTTACTTCACAGTAACTGTGAGCTGCTTACAATATCAAAAGATTTGTTGTTGTTAGTTGCGAAGTCCTGTCCGACCCATCGCAACCCCATGGACAGCGTTCCTCCAGGACCTCCTGTCCTCTATCATCCTCTGGAATCCATTTAAGCTCACGCCGACTGCTTCGGTGACTCCATCCAGTCCCGTTCTTCTTTCTATTAAAAGATAGAACGGTATAAAGCCTAATTTATTATATTTCCTGACAGTTAGAACAATTAATCAATGGAACAACTTGCCTCGGGAACTTGTGAATGCTCCAACACTGGAAGATTTTAAGAAGATGTTGGATAACCGTTTGTCTGAAATGGTATAGGGTTTCCTGCCTAAGCAGGGGATTGGACTAGAAGACCTCCAAGGTCCCTTCCAACTCTGTTATTCCGTTCCATTCCATTCTATTCTATTCTAATAACATAAACATAAGACTATAAAAATCAATCACTTCCCTTTCAATGACAGCGAACCGGTGGAGTCCAAACTTCTTGGAAAGAATTTCCACCTGATCAGCATCACTTTGTATTCGGGAGGTCCTCGGAAATCTCCTTTGTTTGAGTGATCAAATATGGTAGTTCTGCATGTTGTAAAGATCAGAATGTGATCCCCAGATTCTGTCCTTTAACTAAGGTGGGATCTCTCACACTTATACCTGATTATCATCCCACTGACTAAAACACCTGACTTAATTTTCCCTTTAAATGAACAGATCATCCTAGAACAGCAATGGCGAACCTTTTTTGGCTCGCGTGCCATAAGTGGGGGGAGCGCAGGGGGCGGGGTCGTGCATGGGCATGCCACACCCATAATGCAATGTGTGACACACCTTCCCCCAGTGCGCATGCGTGCATGAGAGGCGCTCCCCCCCATTTTTGGCATGCTTTTTTCGCCCTCCCCAGGCCACAAAGGCTTTATAGGAGCCTGGGGAGGGTGAAAACAGCCCCCACCCCCGAGGCCCTCCGGAGGCTTCACGTACCTTCAGGAGGCTTCAAACCAACCCTACGAGCAAACAGGAAGTCATTTCCAGTTTGCTCGTAGGGTCGGTTTAAGCCCCCTGGAGGTTTCAGGGACCTTCAGGAGGTTTCCTGGAAGCCTCTGGAGGACTAAAAATGACCCTATGAGCAAAACAGAAGTCAGTTCCCAAACTTCTGGTTTGCCCATAGGGCCGTTTTTTTGTGCTCCGGAGGCTTCACGGAAGCTCCTGAAGCCTCCGGAGGGCCTCCGGGGGAGCGGGGGAGGCTCTTTTCACCCTCCCCAGGCTCCTATAAAGCCTCTGGAGCCTGGGGAGGGTGAAAAATGGCTTTTAAAAAGGCTGAACTCAGCTGGCCAGCGCGCACATGTGTGCTTGCCAGCTGTGAGGACAACACCTCACGTGCCCTGACAAATGGTTCCCTGTGCCACCTGTGGCATGCGTGCCATAGATTCGCCATCCCGGTCCTAGAAGTTCATATACTTTTGACACACACAGAACTATGTTGCTTTTCATCATTTTCCTCAGCAAATCAATGAACAATTAACAGAATAACAGAATTGGAAGGGACCTTGGAGGCCTTCTCCTCCAACCCTCTGCTCAAGGAAGAGATCCTATACAACTCAACCGAAGTGGCTGTCCAGTCTCTTCTTAATAACCTCCAGTGTTAAAGCACCCACAACTTCTGAAGGCAAGCCATCCCACTGATTAATTGTTCTCACTATTAGAAAATGTCTCCCTTAATTCCAGGTTGCTTCTCTCTTCGGTTAGTTTCCATCCATTGTTTCTTGTCCTTCAGGTGCTTTGGAGAATAGGTTGACCCACCCACCCCCTTCTCTGTGGCAGCCCCTTAGATATTGGAAGACCACTATTGTGTCACTCCCCTACTCCTTCTTTTCATTAAATTCAATGTACCCAATTCCTGCAACCATTCTTCATATGTTTTAGCCTTCAGTTCTCTACATGTTGACATTATCAAAAGCATGAATCAGCCCTATCAAATTAATAGCTGGCTCAAATTAATTTTACAATCAGTTTCTCTTCCAAAGTGATTTTTAGAAATACCATGAATGAGCTACTGTATATAGTCCCGTCTTACAGCGGTGCATTTGCTTTCTATTTCTAAGTTAAGAACTCGGGATCTACCCATTAAAAGTTCATTCGGTTGCTTTAAACCGTTTCTCTCTTCTGTTAATTATCCCACTCAGGTATCTTCTCGTTTGCAAATATGACCAAAGTTCCTGCCATCTTTTCATCCAAATTTATAGTGAAATATGTTACAGTGCTGGACTCTGTGGACTAATCCTTGTGTGGCACCCCACTTGGTATCCTGTTTCCTCCGTGAGTTACAATACAATACAATAGCAGAGTTGGAAGGGACCTTGGAGGTCTTCTAGTCCAACCCCCTGCCTAGGCAGGAAACCCTACACCATTTCAGACAAATAGCTATCCAACATCTTCTTAAAGACTTCCAGTGTTGGGGCATTCACAACTTCTGGAGGCAATTTCTGTTCCACTGATTCATTGTTCTAACTGTCAGGAAGTTTCTCCTCAGTTCTAAGTTGCTTCTCTCCTTGATTAGTTTCCACCCATTGCTTCTTGTTCTACCCTCAGGTGCTTTGGAGAATAGTTTGACTCCCTCTTCTTTGTGGCAACCCCTGAGATATCGGAAGACTGCTATCATGTCTCCCCTAGTCCTTCTTTTCATTCAACTAGACATCCCCAGTTCCTGCAACCGTTCTTCATATGTTTTATCCTCCAGTCCCCTGATCATCTTTGTTGCTCTTCTCTGCACTCTTTCTAAAGTCTCAACATCTTTTCTACATCGTGGCGACCAAAACTGTATGCCGTATTCTAAGTGTGGCCTTACCAAGGCATTATAAAGTGGTATTAACACTTCACGTGATCTTGATTCTATCCCTCTGTTGATGCAGCCTAGGACTGTGTTGGCTTTTCTCTGGATGTGATGAGCTATCACAAAACCCACCAGAGCGTGATCACCATGGTGTGATCAAAGTGCCACCTGTCATATCACAATCTATCCCTGTGGCATTAACTATCGGTGAGTAGCTGACTTTGCGCGTCTCTCCATTAATTAGCCTTGAGGAAGTTGCCATCTCTAATTGTGGCCTGCACATTTAGTCAGGAGACACACCTGAGATAATAAACAAATAAACAAAACCGGGTGACCCTTAGAATTGGCCATTAATTAAATATTGTGAACTCTCCCCAGGCGCCACCAGAGTTCCTGGTGCAACAGGAATGAGAAGTGCAACAAAGCTGACTGGGGGATTGGAGGCTAAAACATACGAAGAACAGGTGCAGGAATTGGGTATGTCTAGTTCAGGGGTCAGCAACCTGGGGCTCTGGAGCCACATGTGGCTCTTTCATCCCTCTGCTGTGGCTCCCTGTCGCCAGTCGGCTCCACAATTTTGAGAGGAGCTTCTGGTTGGAGGGGGGAAGCAGGGCATGCCAGGAGGAGACTCTATGGCAAGGGGCAGGTTTTCTGGTCAGCTCCACAATTCAGTGACGTGCGGTGAGGTTTATGGCTGGTGAGGCAGCAATTTTTTTAAACTTGTGGACTTCAACTCCCAGAATTCCACAGCCAGGCATGCTCAGTTCTGGTTTAAAGCAACAGCATTTGTTTTCCTTCTTTCTTTTTCTTTTTCTTTTTCTTCTCCCTTCCCCTCCTTCCTCCCTCTCTCCCTCCCTCCCCCCTCTCTCAAACAAACACACACACACACACACACACACACACACACAGATGGGGCAACAGGAGCTGTGAGGGAACGCCGTGCTCGGCGGAAGGGCTCCTGGGGCTCTGAGCGTCCACCTGTCGCCACCTGCCTTTTGTTCCACAGAGAAGACCGTGTCCTCGGCACACAAGCCCTCCGGTCGGGGTCAACCAAGGCTGGTCCGGCTCGGGGGAGGCCAGCCACCACATGAAGGGTCCAGCCCGGCCTCCCTGCTGCCCTCCGCCCCGGGATTTGGCCACAGCACCACCCGCCCGAGTTGCGTGGCACCCAGGGCGCACTTGTCGGGCAGCGCAGGTGGGGTGCGGACGGAGCGGAGGAAGCATCTTCCCCCCCCCCGCTTCCCCCGCCCGAAAGAACAAAGGGTACCTCTGCCGCCGCCCGGGCAACCTGGCCGGCCTCTCTTGCGGCGGCTCTCCAGCGCCGAGCCTGGGAGTCCCTGGAGGAGCTGGCGGGGGCTGTAAGTGCCGCAGGCTGGACTGGAGCTGGAGGCGACGCCCCTCCGGCCAGGTAAGGCGGGCTGGCCACCCTGCCTCTCCTAACCCCTTCTCTCTCTCACTCAAACAAACTCTCTCTCAAACAAACACACACACACACACAAAGTTTCTCTGAAGAAGCTCCACCCAAACAAGCGCCCTCTACTAGGTGGCAAGGGAACTGCATGCCTCCCCTACCTCGGGATTTTTTAGGCTTTTAACCTCGCTTGTTAAGATTTGGTTAAGCGAGGGTTAAAAGCCTAAAAAATCCTGAGGTAGGGGAAGCATGCAGTTCTCTTGCCTCATAGTAGAGGGTACTTTTTAATAGGCTTTTTTAAGCCTCACCTCAGCACTCACCTTTTTCCTTTTATATATTTTTTTCTTTTCATGATGAGAGCAGTGAGGCTCTGCCTCCCCTGACTGCACGTCACTGCCACAATTGATAGGGTTTTCGGTTAGGACAAGTAAAGGGAAAAGGATGCCGAGCTAGGAGGAGACTCTATAGTGGGGAAACTGGTCTTCCGATTGGCTCCAGAATTGAACAGGGGGCTTCCGGTTAGGGGGCTTTGTGGCTCTTTGAGTGTTTAAGGTTGCCGATCTCTGGTCTAGTTTAATGAAAAGAAGGACCAGGGGAAACATGATAGCGGTGTTCCAATATCTCAGCGGTTGCCACAAAGAAGAGGGAGTCAACCTATTCTCCAAAACACCTGAAGGCAAGACAAGAAGCAATGGGTGGAAACTAATCAAGGAGAAAAGCAGTCTAGAATTAGGGGGAGATTAATTTTCTGACAGTGAGAACACTCAATCGGTGGGATCGCTTGCTTTCAGAAGTTGTGAATGCTCCAACACTGGAGGCTTTTAAGAAAAGTTTGGACAAGCATTTGTCTGAAATGCTAACGGGTACTCTCTGTACACACATAACTGCACCCCGTTGCATAACATCAACACAATTTTTTTTAAATCTGCGGGTGAGACGACAGTGGTGGGGTTCATTAATAAGAACAATGAGTCTGTTTATAGAAAGAAAGTACATGGGCTGACATTGTGGTGTAAAGAAAATAATCTTACACTTAACATCAAAAAAAACCTAAAGAACTTATAATTGACTTCAGGAGGAAGAGAGATGTACATTTACCATTGTACATAAACAAACGGTGAGGAGGTGGAGAGGGTTGGTAATTTTAAATTTCTGGCCATTTATATCTCAGAGGATCTCTCATGGACTATGAATGCTAACATACTTGAAAAGAAGGCACAGAAGAGGCTGTACTTCCCGAGAATGCTCAGGAAGGTAAATCTATCTCAGCATCTACTTCTGTCCTACTATCGCAGCACCATTGAGAGTGTCCTGACATAAGGCAGTTCTTCCTCTGAAATTAAAGGCAAGATAACCTTAGGTGCATTGCATTGCAACCATAAATAAGATCTGGAAAAGCAGAGATATTGATATAAATATAAAAAGCAGGCTAGGTAGAGCATTAGTCTTCCCTATAATGATATATGCGTGTGAGAGTTGAAAACTAGAATAGAATAGAATAGAATAGAATAGAATAGAATAGAATAGCAGAGTTGGAAGGGACCTTGTAGGTCATCTAGTCCAACCCCCTGTTCAAGCAGGAGACCCTGTATCATTTCAAATAGGTGGCCGCCCAGTCTTTTCTTAAAAACCTCTAAGGTTTTTAATTGGATTTTCGATCCAAGGAAGATAAATTCTCAAACTAATCCAATTTCCTGTTTGTTTTTTATTAGTTTAAAATATAAAATATAAAAATACAAAATAAAATAGCAGGAGAAATAGGGGAGAGAAAAGGGAAGGGAAAAGTGTAGGAAAAATGGGGTGGGGGTAGAAAAGGTGTTGACTTCTAACTTGCTTTGGTGCAGTAGAATAAAATAGTAATATCAATCCTCAACTTTTTACTTTTACGTAATAGTATAAACTAGCCATTTTTATAACAACAAACCTATCTCATCGGTAAACCCCAACATCAATGTTTCCTCTTTTTTTTTCAACCTCAAGCACAAAGTTCAGAAGTGGTTTCCAAGTAGTAACAAAAGTAATTGGGTTTTTTCTTTTTCTTTAATCAAAGCAGTCAGTTTAGCCAGCTCTGCTAACTCCACCAACTTTTGCAGCCCTTCATCCATTGTGGGAATCAAAGTGTCCTTCCATTTCCTCCTTGTTGAGTTTAAACACCATTTGTGCTTTATATTAAGATAAGCTTCAATAAAATCATGACAACCCATCATCATCATCATCATCATCATCAAAGCTATTAAAAATATTCCCATGAAGTATAGAATGTGAAGCAATGAACAAAAATTTCCACGGAGGTACTTGGCAAATCACACAGCAGAAAATGTTATCTGGATAACATAGAGAGCCAGATGTTGTAATCAAAATGAAACGCATAACAATTAACTACGTTGCCTTTGTGTAACTATGCCTCATTAACCTGATCTGGGAAAGGACACATCCGGTCCTGGTTATAAAACATCTAAGGACAATTAAATTCACTAAAATTAACACCAAGTATTGACTACATGTTTGATGTCACCTGTGATTTCATAAGCACTCTGGGTGGGGGGGAGGTATTACAATTAGAAAATAACGTTTGATCACATATTCTTTTATAGTTTGCAAGATCAGATATGTATACAATTATGGCTGCTCAGTTTTATGGCTGAACAAGTAGTGAGAGGTTAATTGCCCTAAGAACCCAATGGCCAGTTATTAAAAGATTGGTTTGATGACACAGAGAAGAAAGAAAACCAAATGTCCAAAAAGTCCTTACTGGCTCAGCCTGATGTCCCCATTCGGTCAGCATCCTGTGTAACAGACGGTCCAACACGATATCTCACGATAGAAATTATAAACTAACAATGTTAACTGCATAAAAAAGAGAATTTGTATAAAATATTTTATAGATGGCATATGTCACCCAAAAGATTGGCAAAAATGATTAAAGACAAATCACAGTGACGTGCAGTCAGGTGAGGCAAGTGAGGCATAGCCTCACCACTCTCATCATGAAAAGAAAAAAACATGTAAAAGGAAAAAGCTGAGCTAGTTGCTGCCTCACCGTGGATGACTCTGCTTGTTAAAAAAAGCCTCTAAAAAGCGCCCTCTACTACGAGGCAGGAGAACTGCATGCCTCATCTAGTCTGACTTTAGGCGTTTTATGATCACTCGAGCAGAGTTAAGCAAGGGTTAAAAGCCTAAAAATTCCTGACATAGGTGAGGCACGCAGTTCTCCTGTCTCATAGTAGAGGGTGCTTTTTTTAGAGGCTTTTTTTAACAGTTAAGCAGAGTCATCCACGGAAGCCAGGTAAAGAGCCATGCTGTAGCACACACACTTTCCCCCAGCCTCTTTCTTTTGGAAGGCTCGGATCAGCTCCCGTCCAGCTTCCCTGCCTCTCCTCTCACCCCAGCCTGCCAGCAGGAGGTGAGTGGGTGGGCTTTATTGCATTCCAGGCATTTCCCACCCAGACAGCAGGCTGCATTTGCAATGGTGGAGGTGTTTGGGGAAGGCAGCAGGGGAATGGGGGGAATGGCAGAGGAGCTGCTTTCAAGCCACTGGAAAAGATATCCAATCCAACTTGTGTGTGTGTGTGTGTGTGTGTGTTTGTTTGAGAGTGAGTGAGGGAAAGGGGTAGGAGAGATAATCCAATCCGATGTGTGTGTGTGTGTGTGTGTATTTGAGAGAGGGGGAGGAAGGGAGAGAGGGAGGAAGGAGGGGAAGGGAGAAGAAAAAGAAAATGAAAAAAGGAAACTTGTTTCACAAAGGAGAAAAACAATGCTATCATTTTAAATCGGAACTGAGCATGCCTGAATGTGGAATTCTGGGATTTGAAGTCCACAGGTCTAAAAATATTTGAAACCCACCACTGTGTCAGTGCCTCACCAGCCATAAACCTCACCGCACGTCACTGCAAATCAACTAAATGTTGGAAATGTCACCAGATACCGGAGTTGTATTATCATATGTGGTGGACATGTGTAGAAGCAGAAAAATATTGGGCAAAAATCCGAATGTGGTTGGAGAAGATGATGTAGCAACATATTGATCTAAAACCTGAACTGTTTTTTGTTGGATATCTTGTCAGAAAATTATAGTAAACAAAATGTATATTTGATTATTTATGTAAAAACTGCAGCTAGAATTGTATTTGCACAAAATTGGAAGGGTGAAGAGATCCCTACAGATGAAAATGAGATTAAGAAAGAATGTACAGAAATGAATAGATTAACACTCGCAATTAAAGGAAAGGAAGAATCTGATTATTATAATATATGGGAGTTATTTTAGAGAATAAATATGAATAAAGTTAGAGAATAAATATAAAAGTAATATATTATAAAGTTAAATAAATTAAGAAGAGAGTGTTATAGCAATAGATATGTTGAGTTTTAAGTACTAGTATTAAAATAAGAAGAGATACACATAATGAATATGATAGTAAGCTTTAATTATTATGACACAAAAAAATTGTACCCAGGCGACCCACTGTTTAATGAATGATTAAATGTTTGTATTAAAAGAAAATTTTAAAAAAAGATGTTCTTAAGGTCAACCAGGAGAAGGATCTCATCTTGCTCCATGGTGCCTGGAATGTAAAACATCTGTGAATTCAGCAATTATTAGTTGTGACCTACAGCTTAACAATCTCTTTCTTTCCTATAATTGTTGCACTGCCCACTGCAGACGGGTGGAAAACCTGATCAGCAAGTCCCAGAGTTTCAAAGTTTTAATAGCTTAAATATAAAATACAAAAACCCAAAGTGAAAGTAATGGGAAAAGAGGAGAGGGGGAGGGAAAGAGGGGAAAAAGTGCAAGGTAAAGGGGAAAAGAAAAGAAAGATCTGCCTCTTTTTGGTGCAACAGAATAATAAATTGCATCCTAATTGCAGGTGTTGGAAGAAATATCCACTCTGGTTCAGTTCCAAGCTGGGAGAAAGATACTGGAAACATATAGGCTGATTGGAAAGATGGTTTAATGATGGTTTACATGTGATTCTGGGCAGCTGACCACATGTAGTTGAGAGTGAGGGGTTTTTATACCTTCTTTTGGGCTTTGCACTTGAATTTCCTGTTCCTGTGCAAGAACATGTATTCTATTGGCTGTTGTCATACTCACATGGGGCCATGTACAAATCCTAGGACAGTGATGGCAAACCTATGGCACGCGTGCCACAAGTGGAACGTGGAGCCATTTGTCAGAGCACACGAGGTGCTGCCCTGTTAGCTGGCCAGCGCGCATGCGCGCGCTGGCCAGCTGAATTCACCTTTTTAAAAGCCATTTTCACCCTCCCCAGGCTCCAGAGGCTTTATAGGAGCCTGGGGAGGGCGAAAAGAGCCTCCCCTGCTCCCCCGGAGGCCCTCCAGAGGCTTTAGGGACCGTCCGGAGGCTTCCCTGAAGCCTTCAGAGCGCTTCAAATCACCCTCCGAGCAAACCGGAAGTGACTTCCTGGTTGCTTGGAGGGTCGTTTTAACCATTCCGAAGGCTTCAGGGACCGTCCGGAGGCTTCCCTGATGCCTTCGGAACGCTTAAAACGACCCTCCGAGCAACCCGGAAGTCACTTCCGGTTTGTTCAGAGGGTGGTTTTAAGCGTTCCGAAGGCTTCAGGGAAGCCTCAGGATGGTCCATGAAGCCTCCGGAGGGCCTCCGGGGGGGTGGGGGAGGCTCTTTTCACCCTCCCCAGGCTCCTATAAAGCCTCTGGAGCCTGGGGAGGGTGAAAAAAGCATGTAAAAATGGGGGGGTCGTGCGTTGTGCGCGCATCCGCACTGGGGGGGTCGCGCGTTGCGTTATGGGTGCAGCACGCCCGCACACGCCCCCCCTGCGCTCCCCCCACTTGTGGCATGTGAGCCAAAAAAGGTTCACCATCGCTATGCTAGGACATTGATGGCTAACCTTTTTGTCGTCACATGCCGAAAGTGTGTGCACGCCCATAATGCAATGTGCATACAACCCCCCCCTGCCTGCCATGCATGCACATGTGACCCCACACTCCCCCCAGCCCCTTGCACATGCGCACAAGACCCCCACATGCGCTTCTCCCCCTGCATGTGCCTCTCCTCCACATGCATGTGTGACACCCCCCATGCACAGGTGACCCTCAGGGTGCGCCCCGCCCCCTTGCATGCATGCATGCCTCCCACATGCACCCCTCCCCCCCAAGCATATGCAGCAGAGAACTGAACACCAGCTGGCCAGGGGGAGGCGCGCACATTTGCACATAGTATACCACATAGATAAATGGTTGTTGAGTCTCTTGTTAAAAACCTCCAGTGAGGAAGCACTCACGACTGAAGGCAAGAAGTTCCATTGGTTAATTGTCCTCACTGTTACGAAGTCTCTCCTTCAGGTTGCTTCTTTGCTTCATTAGTTTCCATCCATTATTTCTTGTCCTGCCCTCTGGTGCTTTGGGGGTCAACTCAATAAGTTGACCCCCTCCTCTTTGTAGCAGTCCCTCAAATATTGGAATAGGCTATCGTGTCCCCCCTAGTCCGTCTTTTCTCTAGACTAGCCATACCCAGTTCTTACAACTGTTCTTCGTATGTTTTAGTCTCGTATCATATCAGGAAAAACAACTGTTGGACATTTTTCCCACGAGGAGGGAAATCCACCAATCACTGCTTTTCAGTTTACTTTCCGCCCCCCCTCTCACTCCCTCCCTCTCACTCTCTCTCTCCCTTTTTCTTTCTTTTCTTCACCTCTTTCTTTCATTCTTTCTTTTTGTATTTCATGTTTCTTAATTGCCCACCTCTTTCGGGGGGGGGCCCTCTGGGCAGTGTTTTTACTTGGATTTCATCTAGCATATCACGCAAATCTGATCTTTCTGAATCACCAGCCCAATTCATAGCTTGCTTATTCTTAGGCACTACACGTATGATGGCGAGCGGATGGCACGCCTGTGTGCGCCACTCAGCTGATTTTTTGCGGTGGGTTTCAAAAATTTTTAGAACCTCTTCTATAGGTGTGCCCTGCTTTGTGGGAGTGGCTTGCTGGCCATGTGACCAGGTGGGAGTGCCTGCCAGCCATGTGACCGGGTGGGAATGGCTTGCCGGCCATGTGACTGGGTGGGAGTGGCTTGCCAGCCATGTGACCAGTTGGGAGTGGCTTGCCGGCCATGTGACTGGGTGGGCGTGGCAAACTTGTAAAATGTGGTGAAACTCACTTAACAATGCTCTTAACAATGCCCGGTCACATTCCCACCCTCCCACATACATCCCTGCGGCCAATTCGCTCACACAGGGAGGGACTTCTCCTGGTGCCGTCCACTAGGCAATGCCAACGGGCGACACCAAGGAGTAGGGCCTTCTCTGTGATGGGCCCAACCCTCTGGAATGACCTCCCCCCCGACATTAGAACCACTTCTGACCTCCGCTCCTTCCGGCAAAAATTGAAGACTCACCTGTTCCGATTAGCAGGCCTGGCATAATTACAACTGTCCCTCCTGGCAAATGTATTATTATCTGGTTATCTTAGGGTTTTTTAATCTGTTGTGTCTGTTTTAGGGATTTTAAAAAAATTATATTTATTTAGCTTTGTACAGTTCTTTTAATTGCATTTTAACCTCCTCCAAACTGTACATATTTAATTTTTTATTGTATTTTTGTGATATTCTCTATGGACTGTACACCGCCCCGAGTCCCTTCTGGGAGAGGGGGCGGTCTAGAAGCACAAATAAATTGGAAAAAAAAATTGAAAATTGAATCTTGCTTAGCAACCAAAATGTTGGCTCAGGAACTCTGGCACTGAAGTGTGCAAGTCTTAAAGCTGTCAAGTTACAAGACCCTTGCACCCCTAACCCTTTAGAAAAAAACCCAGAGGTGTTCAAACTTGACTTGTGGACTTCAACTCCCAGAATTCCTCCTCTCGCTCTTCATCTTGATGATGTGCGGACGGGCGGGGGGAGGGAGCTGGAACCGGTTCTAAACGGCACTGTAGATTTGTGGAACCTCTTCTATAGAAGAGGTTAGAACTGGCAGGAACCCACCCCTGGCCGGGGGAGGCCATTTTCGCCCTCCCCAGGCTTCAGAAAAGCCTCCGGAGGCTGGGGAGGAACCATGTGCGCATACATGGGGGGTCGCGCATGCATGTGCAGATGGGCGGGGAGAATTTAATTGGTGTTGGTGCACAATTTTGTCTCGCCATAAGAAAAAGATTCACCATCACTGCACTAGGCTAATGAAACAGTAAATGAAATGCACAGCCAAAGCAATCCCATTGTTGCCATCTGGTGGCTTAAACACAAATATGGCCACAAACCTTTTCTTAGGTTTAAAATTAGACTATTATTTAGAGCAGGGGTGTCCAAACTTGGGAACTTTGAGACTTGTGGACTTCAACTCCCAGAATTCCCCAGCCAGCCATGCTGGCTGGGGAATTCTGGGAGTTGAAGTCCACAAGTCTTAAAGTTCCCAGGTTTGGACACCCCTGATTTAGAGTTTGCACTATGTCTTTCTTTACATCGTTTGCTGAAATAATTTATATTTTACTGATTTTTTTAAAAATCATCATATGCAGTACATAACATAGGTCAGGGTTACCCAAGGGATTGCTCGCTCAGTCAATTCGATCCTTGCGGGGTTGATATGCGTAGAGTTGAACAATGTCATTTCTCAGTACCCCAAAGCACTTTTTCAATAGCAAAACCTGCCCTTTGGAATGAGGGGTGTGTGTGTGTGTGTTTGTCAGTGTCTGTGTCTCTCAGCTGTTGTTTAGAATGCCAATAATGTTCCACTGGTGTTCTTGATGTTTTGGGATTGCACCCAAGGGATCTACCACTATTGATACAATATTTCGAAACAGAAGTCTCGTCTGCTTGGTTATTAATGTTAACGTCCACTTTTTTTGCCAAAGTCATTCTACCTTCATTTACAGCTCTTTCTGTATTTTGCGATTTTCTCCGGCTCTTTCTTTTCTATTCTGCTGTCTCCGGAGACTGCCACATCCTCTATCCAGACATTTTGTCTTTTTGTATTACCAACTAGCTGTTAATCCAGCATTGCCTGGGTATTTGTTTATCCCAATCCTGTATTAGACATTCACAAAACTCCGGACCGAACGTAATTTCTACCGTTGGATTTTCCCCCTTAACAGAGGGAGCCCCCTGGTGGAGTACTGTGAAGACGTTACCATGGCAACTCCACTGCGCTGTACAGGAGAAGCCATTTAAGGCAGTACAGTAGAAGCCATTTTAAGGCACAACAGGCTGCATCTCAACAAAACACACTCCCTGAGGGGCAGTGGTGAAATTCAATTTTTTTCAATTCAAGTTTGGTTGATATATATATATATCAACCCACCAAGATTTATAGAAAGACGGCAGCTCCAACCACGCTTTAAGCCGAAAACACCAGCCTGAAGATGGCAAGTGAGACCTCGCCGAAACGTTGCCAAGACAATCTCAATCTTACATGGGAAAAGACCCGAATACAACAAGACCAGCATACATATACATACATACATATACATACATACATACATATACATACATACACATACACATACATATATATGTGTGTGTGTGTCTGTGTGTTTGTAGATTTTCACGGGTGTAGGTATGCTGGTCTTGTTGTATTCAGGTCTTTTCCCATGTAAGATTGAGATTGTCTTGGCAACGTTTCGGCGAGGTCTCACTTGCCATCTTCAGGCTGGGTTTTGGGCTTAAAGCATGGTCAGAGCTGCCGTCTTTCTATAAATCTTGGTGGGGGGTTGTGGAGTCCTGGCTTTGTTTCAGTAAGTGGAATGATTGGTTGGGTGGTTAGGGCCCATCACCCAGGCCATTACAACACGAAACAACAACGGACACACAGTCAGCACCAATCAGCACCAATCAACCAATCATGATACAACCACACAACCAATCATATTACAACCTTGTTACTAATTCAAGAATATTTCATTCTTCTAAGAGAGGGGTGGGTGCTAACATCTGTAGGAAGTTAGCACCCAGTCCTCTCCAAGAAAAATGAAATATCCTAGAAAATATTGAAAAGGCAGAATATTATATTTCCCTGGATGTGAAAAGAGAGAAACGTGTTTTAAAGACAAAGCAGCTTCCTGCCCATCCTCCTTTGTCAATGGGCCATTAAGATGCCCAAGCCAGTCTATTCTACATAATAAAGAGTTCTCCCCTTCAGCTCCAGGGTGATGGGGTTAAGGCATGATAGTATTCGCCCTTTATCCAACTCACCACAGGGCATCTGAGAACTCAACCAAAATTGGGACTCAAAACACAGCTCAGAGAGTTGCCCCTGCATGGCTCCATTGGAGTCTGACAACCAATCAGAATACATTTCTTACACAGGAACAGGTGGAGCCAAACGGAGTATTAAAAAACCCAGAAAGCCCCTTCTTCTCTCTCTTCTTCTTCACCCAATATCAGGGGTGGGTTACTGCCAGTTCTAACCTCTTCTATAGAAGAGGGTCCACAAATCTACAGTGCGTTTAGAACCGGTTCCAGCTCCCTCCCCCCGCTCGTCCTCACATCATCAAGACGAAGAGCGAGAGGAGGAATTCTGGGAGTTGAAGTCCACAAGTCTTAAAGCTGTCAAGTTTTAACACCCCTGGGTTTTTTTCCCTAAAGGAATAGAGGTGCAAGGGTCTTGTAACTTGACAGCTTTAAGACTTGCACACTTCAATGGCAGAGTTCCTGAGCCAACATGACTGGAGGAGGAATTCTGGGAGTTGAAGTCCACAAGTCTTAAAGCTGTCAAGTTTGAACAGCCCTGGGGTTTTTTTTTCTAAAGGGTTAGCGGTGCAAGAGTCTTGTAACTTGACAGCTTTAAGACTTGCGTGCTTCAAATGCCAGAGTTTCTGAGCCAACATTTTGGTTGCTAAGCAAGAGCGTTGTTAAGTGAGTTTCACCACATTTTACAAGATGGCCACGCCCACGCAGTCACATGGCCAACAAGCCACTCCCACAAAGCAGGCCACACCTACAGAAGAGATTCTAAAAAAATTTGAAACCCACCACTGCCCAACATCTGGAAGCATGGGATCACCTTTTCTGTGCTGGACCTCAAGTCATGTGGTCCTGTCCACCATTAAACCATCTTTCCAAGCAGCCTCCATGTTTCCAGTGTCTTTTTCCCCACTTGGAACTGAACCCAGAAGGACATTTCTTCTAACACTTCCTCTGCTATGTTGGTCTGATGGTCTCCCAACCTAGCACTACATCATCTTTGAGCTTATTTGGCTTTTGGATACAATACAATAGTAGAGCTGGAAGGGACCTTGGAGGTCCTCCAGTCCAACCCCCTGCCTAGGCAGGAAATCCTATACCATTTCAGACAAAGGGCTATCCAACATCTTCTTAAAGATTTCCAGTGTTGGGGCATTCACAACTTCTGGAGGCAAGCTGTTCCACTGATTCATTGTTTTCACTGTCAGGAAATTTCTCCTTAGTTCTAAGTTGCTTCTATCCTTGATTAGTTTCTACCCATTGCTTCTTGTTCTACCCTCAGGTGCCTTGGAGAATAGCTTGACTCCCTCTTCTTTGTGGCAACCTCTGAGATATTGGAAGACTGCTATCATGTCTCCCCTAGTCCTTCTTTTCATTAAACTAGACATCCCCAGTTCCCGCAACTGCTCTTCATATGTTTCAGCCTCCAGTCCCCTAATCAATACAATACAATACAATAGCAGACTTGGAAGGGACCTTGGAGGTCTTGTAGTCCAAACCCCTGCCTAGGCAGGAAACCCTATACCGTTTCAGACAGATGGCTATCCAACATCTTCTCAAAGACTTCCAGTGTTGGGGCATTCACAACTTCTGGAGGCAACTTCTGTTCCACTGATTCATTGTTCTAACTGTCAGGAAATTTATCCTTAGTTCCAAGTTGCTTCTCTCCTTGATTAGTTTCCACCCCTTGCTTCTTGTTCTACCCTCAGGTGCCTTGGAGAATAGTTTGACTCCTTCTTCTTTGTGGCAACCCCTGAGATATTGGAAGACTGCTATCATGTCTCCCTAGTTCTTCTTTTCATTAAACTAGACATACCCAGTTCCTGCAACCGTTCCTCATGTTTTAGTCTCCAGTCCCCTTGATATACACCAAGAATTGCCACCAGACACACACAGAGGCCTCGTCTAGTTATTAACGTCGATGTCCACCAAGCCATTTTGTTCTGAACTCCCCCACCCCCACCCCCACTCCCCAAAAAGAAGCAACAGGGTCTTTCCGCCAGTTTCCAACGGCCTCGGTTTCCCAGAAACCTCTGCGCCCGGCCTACGGCTACAACGGAGGACTACGTTTCCCAAGAACCACCGCGGCGGCCAACGCTGAGTCGGCTGCCGGCGGCTGAGGGAGGAAGGCCCAGCGGCCGGGCTGCCATGGCGGTCTCCTGCGCGGAGATTTTGCGGAGGGAGTTCCCGGAGCTCGACGGAGAGGTCTTCGAATACGTGACCGGTGGGTGAGGCTGAGGCGGCGAAGGATTAAGCTCCTAGAGGAGTCGGGCTGGGCCTCGGCGCCCCGTTCCCAGGGTGGCTGTTCCTGCTTCTGAAGAGGGTCGAGGGCGGCGGGAGCCGCCTGAGGGCAGCTGAAAGGAGCTCGTGGGGGGGGGCTCGGGGGGGGAGGAAGGAACCGCTCGAACATCGCACGAGGGGCTCCGAGGATCACGAGCTTTCTGGATCTCTTCCCCCCCCTTCCCCATTGCATTGGTACATCCCCTTAGAAGCATTGCCCTTGTGGTCAGCGCGTCCCTGGACTAGTCCATGTGTGGAAAGGGGGGGCGCCTTTTGCCAGGTGACGCTTGCTGTCCTGATCAATGAAAGTTTGCGCTTCCCAGGATGGAAGACTGGTTTGGGAAACCTAAATCGGGCTAAAGGGACGAAAAAGCTTTTCTTCCCCGAGCTCTAATCCTGGTAAAAGCACCATTTTTACTGAGTTCCAACTGCTAGCAACTTCCTGCATCCATCCATACCTGAGATTTCTTAGTGGTCTCCCATTCAAAAGCTCTGAAGAAATTCCAATTCCTGGGACATTTTTTCCACCTTTAGGATGGAAATTGGGTGAAATTCAGAGCTTGAGGGGAAAGGGTTGGATCTCAAGGGCCTAAAAACTCAATTTAGAGGAATCGATGACCCAACTTCCTTCTTATTTATAGACTTTCCAAGATTATAAGGCAGCATTTCTCAGCCTTGCAACTTAAGGTAAAGGTTCCCCTCGCACATATGTGCTAGTCGTTCCAGACTCTAGGGCAGTGTTTCTCAAACTTGGCGACTTTAAGTCCTGTGGACTTCAACTCCCAGAATTCCCAGCATAGCTGGCTGGGGGATTCTGGGAGTTGAAGTCCACAGGACTTAAAGTCGCCAAGTTTGAGAAACACTGCTCTAGGGGGAAGTGCTGATCTCGGTTTCAAAGCCGAAGAGCCAGCGCTGTCCAAAGATGTCTCCATGTTCATGTGGCTGGCATGACTCAATGCCGAAGGCGCATGGAACACTGTTCCCTTCCCACCAAAGGTGGTTCCTATTTTTAAACTCGCATTTTTTACGTGCTTTCGAACTGCTAGATTGGCAGAAACTGGAACAATAACAGGAGCTCGGCACTAGGGATTCGAACCGCCAAACTGCCGACCTTCCTGATTGACAAGCTAAGCATCCCTTTTTACAACTTTAAAATACCTGGAATTTCCCCAGCCAGTCATGCTAGGGAATTCTGGGACTTGAAGTCTTGATATCCTGCCAAAATTTAGAAACATTGATATAGAGCAACATTCTCTAGTTTAGTTCTGGAATTTAGAGTGAATTCAACCCCTCCACCCACGACCCCTGAGAAGAAGTCAGTATCAAACCATTTCACATTTACTTAAAGAAAATACATAGTTGTGTATTTGCTTAGAAATACCTGAGAAAGGTAAGATCGGATTTGTTTTATACAGGAGCTTGACTCAAGATGAGTTCATGGATGTCGCTCTGCAGTTTTCTTACCAGCAGTCCAGAAATGGTTTGATTTTGTCTTGTTCTGATTTTAAATTATATTTCCCACCTAGGCTGCAGCTGTCTTTTTCCTGCTTGTGTCCATCCAGATCGGTTGTTAGTCAGACAGATCCTGATGTCTGCAATTTGCTCGTCCCACAAAATCTGTATCTTAACCTTTCTCAGTTTCTCTCGCGGCCTATCCAAAAGTCCCACATTTGAGAGATTCTGCTCAAAAAGGGAAGATCCTGTTCAGATTAGAGACTCCCTTCATTTCAACAGGCGCATTGAACAACTTCTGCCATCCACCATTTCAACTACCTTGATTGGAAATTGGTTTAAAATAGATTTTATTGGATAATTATTGGAAGTGTGGGTTTGGGAGCAAAGGTCATCTTATGGAAAGAGTTATTGCCAACTTTTCTTTGGCCATCGGGTCTCACAACTCTTAGCAGCTGCTTCCTAGCCCTCTGAAATATGGAGATAATAATGCCATATCACGCTATAGGTCATAAATGTAAAATGATTTATATACTCAAAAGCACTGGATAAATGTAAGCAGATATTTGCTGGGGGCTCATAAAACAAGTCCAATATCTCATTCCAGAGTAGATGTTCTCATGTATTTTTAGCCTGTGACCTCTGTCAGAAAAAATTTGAGCACCAACGTGAAAAGCTCACGTGTTATAAAGGAAGAAATGCTATAAAAAGAGTATATATGTCTTGTTAAATGGCCTTGTTCCCAAATTCTTCCTGCATCTATATTTTCACCTGATGATCTCAGCTAAGTATTTGGCAGATTTCTTTTCATATTTCATTTTCACCACAGTTCAGTAGGTTATTTGCGCTGAAGCAAGTCTACATTATTTCAATTAGGGTGACTATTTAGTTGAATTCAGGGTACTAAAAACCTGAGATGTTGCTCTTTGATTTGCTTCTGCTCTTCCACGCCTGGCATTTAGCAAAGATAAAACATTTCTCCTTTTCTTCTTGCTTCCCTTCTGAAGTTTAATTTTGTTCGTTTGTTTGTTTCATTGGATTTATATGCCGCCCTTCTCCCAAAGGACTCAGGGCGGTGTACAACATTAAAAAACACATATCACAAAAGTTAAAAGGAAATTAGATAAATATCCAAAAAACCAAACCCAATTAATATGACAATAACATTTTAAAAGTTAGATAAAATTAACAGGCCAGGCTCATTTCATGACTCATTTCAAGCTATTGTAGGATAAGCCCAAGTCTGGTATGACTCCATTAAGTAAGCTCTGCAAGATGCGCCATTTTGTATTTCAATAGAAGACATCACACGTGGCTAAAGTGTGGCAGAAGCAAGAGACTATGCATAATCAGATTGTTTAATTCTGGATTAAATAACTGGTAGCAACTTACATTTTAGAATCAGCATTATACTTCAAATCTGCCTGCAGGTAGCTCTTGACTTA
The DNA here is from genome assembly GCF_964273705.1 of Natrix helvetica. Classification (NCBI taxonomy): domain Eukaryota; kingdom Metazoa; phylum Chordata; class Lepidosauria; order Squamata; family Natricidae; genus Natrix; species Natrix helvetica. Next base: position 7,047,748 of record NC_138551.1, read on the forward strand.
AAACTGTTTGATTAGTGACTGTTCAAGTTTCCAACAGGGCTGGAGAAAGTAACTTGAGACCCTTTTTTCACACTTAGGACGGTTGCAGCATCCCCCCGTGGTCACGTGACCAAACGTCAAAAGCTTGGCCACCGACTCGTATTTATGGCGGTGGCAGGGTCTCACAATCCCCTTTTGCGACCTTCCGACAAGCAAAGGCAACGGGGAAGCCAAAATGAGATTCTTTTGGGTAGCTCAGCCTCTAAAAAATCATTCTTCGATCTTTGCAACTTTAAGAAGCCTGGACTTCAACTCCCAGAATTCCCCGGCTGGAAACCTTGCGTTAACAATTGATTTCTTTGGCAGGGGTCCTGCACAGTGGCAGCTCAGATTTTGAGACGGTGGACGATCTATTTGAAGCTGTCGGCGAGCTCTTGCAAGACGTGTCCCGAGACTCCAAAGATGATGTGGACATCCGTGGCATCTGCCAGCGTATGTTCAACACCCTTCATCTGTAAGTTGCCTCTGATTAAAATGGGGTCATGAGAAACCAAACAGATGTGCTTTCTTCACTTGTATGTATGTATGTATGTATGTATGTATGTATGTATGTATAAATGACTGTGTCTATGTTCCAGCATAACTCTGGAACACCTCGAGCAATTTCAACCATACTTGGTACACAGATGACTTACTCCCTGGAAACAAATACTGTGGGGGTGAGACATCCCACACCCATCAGTATGTGTCTTCTGTTAAGATGCAGCCTGTTGTGCCATAAAATGGCTTCTACTATACTGCCGTAAAATGGCTTCTACTGTACAGTGCAGTGGGGTTGCCATGGTAATGGCTTCACAGTACTCCACAAGAGGGCTCCCCCTGGTAAGGGGGAAAATCCAACATTAGAAATTACGTTTGGTCCGGGTATTTCCCCCCTATAAATAAATACCCAGGCAACGCCAGGTTATTAGTTAGTAATACATAAGGCAGGTACTAGAGGTACAGAATTCAACAAGACCCTTGGGTAGAACTTGAGAACGCAAGCAACCTTTATATATTATAGCAATACAGGCAGTCCTCACAACAGTTCATTTAGGGACTGTTCAAAGTTGCAACGGTACTGAAAAGAGTGACTTATGGACCATTTTATGGTCACATGTTTTATGTTTGGATGCTTGGCAACTGATGCACATTTATGACAATTGCAGTGCCCCGGGGTCACGTGATCCCCTTTTGCAACCTTCGGACAAGTAAAGTCAATGGAGAAGCCAGATTCACTTAACAACCATGTTACTAATTCAAGAACTGCAATGATTCACTTAACAAACGTGGCAAGAAAAGTCTTGAAATGGGGCAAAACTTACTTAACAAATTTCTCAGCAACATAAATTTCGGGCTCAATTGTCCTAAATTGAGGCCTATCTGTAGTATTTAGGCTTATTATCCCACCACCACCCCCGTAACACTTTACAACACACTCTGGGTGTGTAAGCATCATTTGCATATTGCACCCAACAATCTGGGTTCTCATTTCATCAACCTCAAAAAGTTTGGAAGGCAAAGCCAACCTTGAGCCCCATCAGGATCGGACTCCACTCTGTGGACAGAGTTTGCCTGCAATATTGCACTTTAACCAATGTGCTACCAGGCCTTATTTTAATTAAACATCAGGGAAGCCAGGATACCTATTATGACACTGACTATATAAGCATCCCCAATGTGAGAGAGGTTTACAACGATGGGATGAGGACACGGGGGAACAACTTGGAGTTTTGTTAAGTAACAACTATTGTTTCTGGACAGGGAGAATGAAAACTCTCCGAGCAGCCGGCAGGTTCTCCTGGATGCCCCAATTCAGCTTTCTAAGATCACTGACAATTATGGTGAGTAGTGAAGCAGTCTCTTGCGTTGATTCAGAATGTAAGGACTGCCTAGATTCTACTCTTTTCTATACCTCTATTGACAGAGTTTGTTGCATAAATTCAAATCCAGAAGCACAAACAGATAACTGATGGAGCAGGATTCATTAACTTCTTTATATACATAAGAACAGATGAATAAATGTACAGTACCAACAGGTGGTTTTTCCAAGTAAACACAGGGCAGGAGAGTTACAGGCAAACACAAGTAGTTAGTTTTATATCAGCAGACAAGCCCATACAGACTGCTAGTTTACTTCTCAGAGCACCAGACTCAGAATTTACAGACTAATTTCAGTTTCAATTCTCTGCACAGACTCAGGTCTGTTTTGGCTCCCATTGGCTGACTTATTTGCTATGCCTATTCATCCCATGTCTCTCCCAGTCATGAATATTTTAACAACCATCAACCAGACATCATCAAGAGGCACGTGGTTTCCTTCTCTCGGGATTGTATGCTTTCGAATTTTTAAAAAGTGCTTTCAGAAAAACAACCCAAGTTTTTCAAGACTACCAAATAAATCGGGGGGGGGGGGGGGTATACAGATAATCTTTGTATCACTGTTAAGTCTGGAATTTTGACAGTAAGTTGAGTCATTGTGTGACCAGAACTTGATTTTACAACCGCTTTTATGAAGAGCAAGTTCTAGAAACAATAAGAATTATAAATGGTGGGAGAAGCAGGGAAAGGTTTGACCCGTTATTTCACACACACACACACACACACACACACACATACAGATCCACACCCTTGATGTGCTGCATACCGAGACCAGAAACATCAAGGTAACACGGAATTGGGTGACCTGTTAAACATCTGATGTGATAAACGTACCAGAAAGTTAATGTATCCATAAATAATGTTTTTTCTGCGCCAACTCAGAAAGTTCTGCCCAAAGAGCTGCTGATTCAGTTCTACAGAGGAATTATTGAGTCTGTCATCTGCACCTCTATAACTGTCTGCTTCGGCTAAAGAACTCTCTGACAAATTGAAAGACAAAAAGATAAGTATAAAAAGTGGAAAGAGGGGGACATAACTAAGGCAGAATATCAGCAAATAGCCCAAGCCTGTAAAGATGAAGTAAGGAAAGCTAAGGCTCACAATGAAGAAAGGCTTGCCACAAAAGTAAAAAATAACCAAAAAAAGCTTCTTCCAACATTCTTAAAAACAAGAAAAAGGTTAAGGAAACTATTGGTCCATTGCTGGGAGAAAGTGGCAAGAAGGTGACAAGCAACAGGGAGAAAGCAGAACTATTTAACTCATTTTTTGCATCTTGTCTTTACACAAAGGGATAATACAGTCCAACCTATCAAAAACAGCACACAAAAATCAGATTAGGAACACAAATTGAAATAGGGAAGAAAATGGTAAGTGAGCACCTGTCTACCGTAGACGAGTTCAAACCACCAGGACCGGATGGATTACACCCCAGGGTTCTGAAGAAAGTGGCAGATGAGATCTCAGAACCACTGAACTATATATTTCAGAGATCCTGGAGCACCGGGGAACTAACAGAGGACTGGAAAAGAGCTGATGTGGTTCCCATCTTCAAAAAAGGGGAAAAAACAGATCCAGGAAACTACAGACCTATCAGCCTGACCACAATACCAGGAAAGATTCTGGAAAAGATAATCAAGCAACGAAGTAGCGAACACCTAGAAGTAAACAAAATAATAACCAAAAGCCAACATGGGTTTGTCAAAAACAGATCGTGCCAGACTAATCTTATTGCATTCTTTGACAAAGTGACAAAATTAGTGGACCAGAGGAATGCAGTTGATACAGTTTACTTGGACTTCAGTAAGGGATTTGATAAGGTAGACCATAACCTACTACTAGATAAAGTAGAAGAATGTGGCTTGGACAGCATCACCACCAGATGGATTCGTAACTGGCTGACCAATCACACTCAACGTGTAGTTCTCAATGGAACTGCATCTACATGGAGGGAGGTATGCAGTGGAGTACCCCAAGGCTCTGTTTTAGGCCCAGTACTCTTCAACATCTTCATCAGTGATTTGGATGAGGGAATAAATGGGGAACTCATCAAATTTGCAGATGACACCAAGCTGGCAGGAATAGCCAACACTCCAGAAGACAGGCTTAAGATACAGAAGGATCTTGACAAACTTGAACATTGGGCACTATCTAATAAAATGAAATTCAGTGGTGAAAAGAGTAAGGTTCTACATTTAGGCAAGAAAAACGAAATGCACAGGTACAGTATAGGTGATACCTTGCTCAATAGTAGTAACTGTAAGAGAGATCTTGGAGTCCTAGTGGAGAACCATTTAAATATGAGCCAGCCGTGTGCAGCAGCTGCCAAAAAAGCTAACACAGTTCTAGGCTGCATCAACAGAGGGGTAGAATCAAGATCACGTGAAGTGTTAATACCACTTTATAATGTGTTGGTAAAGCCACACTGGGAATACAGCATTCAGCTTTGGTCACCACAATTTAGAAAAGATGTGGGGACTCTAGAAAGAGTTCAGAGAAGAGCAACAAAGAGGATTAGGGGACTGGAGACTAAAACATGAAGAACGGTTGCAGGATCTGGGTATGTCTAGTGTAATAGAAAGAAGGACTACGGGAGACATGATAGCAGTCTTCCAATATCTCAGGGGTTGCCACAAAGAAGAGGGAGTCAAACTATTTTCCAAGGCACCTGAGGGTAGAACAAGAAGCAATGGGTGGAAACTAACCAAGGAGAGAAGCAACTTAGAACTGAGGAGAAACTTCCTGACAGTTAGAACAATTAATCAGTGGAACAGCTTGCCTCTAGAAGTTGTGAATGCCCCAACACTGGAAGTCTTTAAGAAGATGCTGGATAGTCATTTGTCTGAAACGGTATAGGTTTTCCTGCCTAGGCAGTGGGTTGGACTAGAAGACCTCCAATGTCCCTTCCAACTCTGCTGTTGTATTGTATTGCAACCAAACTAGACAGACACAGACTTCAACGGATAATTAGAACTGCAGAAAAAATAATTGCTACCAACCTCCCTTCCATCGAAGACCTGTAAATTGCACTAGTCAAAAAGAGGGCTGTGAAAATAATTACAGACCCCTCGCATCCTAGACATCAATTGTTTCAACTCCTATCCTCAAAACGGCACTATAGAGCACTGCACACCAGATGCAAGGACAGTTTTTTTCCGAATGCCATCACTCTGCTAAACAACTAATTCCCTCAACACTGTCATATTACCTACTAAGACTGTATTACTGTTATTCTTCTCTTCCTTCCTAGTACCTATCTCTTTCCACTTGTGACTATAACCATGTTGCTTCTATCTTTAAAATGTATATTGTTTTATTTGTTTCCTAGTATAATTTGATTGCTTATTAGTAACCTATGATCACTTAAGTGTTGTATCTTATGATTCTCGATGAATGTATTCTATTTTATTTATGTACACTATGCACCAAAGACAAATTCCGTGTGTGTCCAATCACACTTGGCCAATAAAGTATTCTATTTATTGCATATGCCAGTGTTTCTCAACCTTAGCCACTTGAAGACGTCTGGACTTCAACTCCTAGAAGTGAAGCTGAGTGAGGAATTCTAGGAGTTGAAGTCCAGATGTCTTCAAGTGGCCAAGGTTGAGAAACACATATGCACTTTCTTATAGAATAAATGGGGAAAGGGGTCTCAATTCATGCTTCTTGAAGCAAGATTTATTTATTTTTGTTTCTGGTTGCAGATTCTAACTTGGACCTGTTGCCAGGACTGTTGTTGAAGAGAGATCAGACTTCGGTAAGGCTATCATCACAGCAATTTTTCTTACTCTTGATCCCTAACAATCGAGTCTGTGTAGATTTCAAAGATGGAACTCTCACATTTTGGAGCCCCTCTTAGCTGTCCCAGCTAATGTTGGCTCCTATGTTGGGAGCTGTAGTCCAAAACCATCTGGAGATGCCCCCCCCTCCCAATATTTACTTCAGCGCTCCAGTAAACAGCTTATTTTGCTCTTGTGCCCTGACCTTTTTATAGCAATATCACTTAGACTTATATACCGCTTCACAGTGCTTTTACAGCCCCCTCTAAGCGGTTTACAGAGTCAGCATATTTGTCCCCAACAATCTGGATCCTTAGAGCAACAAAGATGATTAGGGGACTGGAGACTAAAACACATGAAGAACGGTTGCAGGAACTGGGTATGTCTAGTTTAATGAAAGGAAGGACTAGGGGAGACATGATAGCAGTGTTTCAATATCTCAAGGGTTGCCACAAAGAAGAGGGAGTCAAACTATTCTCCAAGGCACCTGAGGGTAGAACAAGAAGCAATGGGTGGAGGCTAACCAAGGAGAGAAGCAACTTAGAACTGAGGAGGAATTTCCTGACAGTTAGAACAAATAATCAGTGGAACAGAAATTTCCTCCAGAAGTTGTGAATGCCCCAATACTGGAAGTCTTTAAGAAGATGTTGGCTAGCCATTTGTCTGAAACGGTATAGGGTTTCCTGCCTAGGCAGGGGGTTGGACTAGAAGACCTCCAAGGTTCCTTCCAACTCTGCTATTGTATTGTATTATTTTACCCACCTCGGAAGGATGGAAGGCTGAGTCAACCTTGAGCCGATGAAACGTGAACTGAAGGCAGACGGCATCAGCAGTCAGCAGAAGTAGCCTGCAGTAATACTTCTGACCTCTGCGCCACCACAGCTCTTATCCACAGATACAGACTTTAGTTATGATGACATCCTTAATCACAATACAGACGGAGGCCCCCCAAAAAACCCCCAATCAAATTCCTTGTAACTAGAGCAGACCAAATGCAGGTAGTCCTCGACTTACGACCACAGCTGAACTCAAAATTTCTGTTGCTCAGTGAGATGGTTGTTAAATGAGGGGTTTTTACCCCATTTTATGACCCCTCTGGCCACAGTCGCTAAGTGAATCACTGCAGTTGTGAAGGTAGTCATATGGTTGTTAAGTGAATTTGGCGTCCCCCATCGACGTTGCTTGTCACGGTCGCAACAGGGGATCACATGACCCTGGGACAATGCAACCATCATAAATATGAGCTAATTGCCATGCATCTGAAGTTTGATCGTGTGACCACGGGAGATGGTGCAATGGTTGGAAGTGTGAAAAAGGGTCGTATGTCAGGTTTTTTCAGTTTGTTGTAACTTTGAACAATCCCTAAATGAAAGGATTACCCAAATGTCTACGGTGATTCTCAGTCATCCACGTCATGGTTGTCCCAACTTTTGAAGAAGCAGCTTTGGGACAGAGCTGAAGAAACTAGAATAGAATAGAATGCAGAATGGAATAGAATATAATAGGGAAATAGAATAGAATAGAGAATGGGATGGAATGGAATAGAATATGAATAGAATAGAATACAGAATGGAATAGAATAGGGAAATAGAATAGAATAGGGAATAGAATAGAATATGAATAGAATACAGAATAGAATAGAATAGGGAAATAGAATAGAATATGGAATGGAATAGAATGGAATAGAATAGAATAGGGAAATAGAATAGAATAGGGAATAGAATGGAATAGAATAGAATAGAATAGGGAAATAGAATAGAATAGAATATGGAATGGAATAGAATAGAATATGGAATGGAATAGAATAGAATAGGGAAATAGAATAGAATAGGGAATGGAATAGAATAGAATATGAATAGAATACGGAATAGAATAGGGAAATAGAATAGAATAGGGAATAGAATGGAATAGAATAGAATAGGGAAATAGAATAGAATATGGAATAGAATAGAATAGAATAGGGAAATAGAATAGTGAACGGAATGGAATGGGGAATGGAATAGACTAGAGAATGGAATGGAATAGAATATGGGTAGAATAGAATAGAGTAGAATAAAATAGAATAGAATAGAACAAAACACAGCAACAGTTGGAAGGGACCTTGGAGATGATCTAGTCCAACCCCCTGCTTAGGCAGGTAACTTCTTGGATGAGAAGAGAACTGTCTTCAAAGAAAAACCGGAAAGTCCAGTTGCCTCTTGAAAAAGCACCTTTGGGTCAAGGATTACCTGTACCTCCTTTTAACTTCCTCTCACGTCTTCTCTCTGGCTCCTGGTGGCTTTCTCTGATAACTCCTTGCTGTCCATCTCCTTCGTTACAGATGGTGAACACTAGGAAGCTGGAGAAAGCAGAGGCCCGCCTGAAAGCAAAGCAGTGCAAGAAGCAGGAGCGAGATTCCGTCAAATCTGGGAACCCATTGTGAGTGAAGGGGGATCACCTTTGAGTGGGGCACCTGCTCCTCAACATTGGGAGGGTCTGCTAAAGGGCTAATTTTACCAGAGTAAATCTTAGTGCATCAGTCTTTCCACTGCTTATGGGGAAGGACCTAGAAGAGATCAGGGTATGGCTGACATAAAGGAGAATAGAATGGAGTAGAATCGAAGTAGACCCTCTCCTCATTTAGCAACCGTTTTCCATCCAAATATAATTGAACAGGACTTTGGCTTCTATCTAAACTCCAAAGCCCTCGGATAATAGCCAGATTTTGAAAGAGTTCCTGGATTTCATCAGACCATAAACCATATGAATTTCTGGGTGGATAAATTGTTCCAGAGGGCAGGCACCTATGATCGAGAAGGTGCACTTTCAAGGTCCCTGTAGACGACATTGTTTAATTGAAGGGAGCAGAGAGCATCTATTCTCCAACAGAAGAGAATCTCGGTAGCTCAGGGTTGAAGTGTGGTCCTTGGTGCTCTCTGAGCTGGGTTGTAACCAACACCCAGATATGCAGGGATTAACATTAGACAAGCAGTCCAAGAAGAAAGCATTTCCCTAATTCAGGCACTACCGAGGGGCTGGAAAACCATACTATTCCCCCAACATTGGCAAGGTAAGCTACTTATTAGCACTGATGATGTTGCTGGTTGGGGATTGAAACACCTGTAAGCAAACAATCGAGCTCAGAGAGCACCAAGAAATCCCCCAGCACCCACTCTGCTTAACCATCAGGATAGGCAGAAACTATTGGGAGATGGGTGATGCCTTAAATAAGCTAGTCACTAAGCCACAAATGGTACCTGGGCACCAACTGACAACCTGTGCAGTTTGCAGAACAATGGAGCCAGGTCAGCATCCCAAGGCATGCCCGTTCATGAATCTATGCAAAGGTCTTCTCGGCTACAGCTGCCTCCTGCTCTTTGAGCAGGAGCTACACATCCAAGAAAACCAACAAATTATACACCTGTCTTGAGTGAGGAAGTGCTGTCCCATCCAACTCTAAAGATGGAGAGTTCCTAGGCATGGGGGGGGGGGGGTGTCCAACTACCCACAGCCATTCAATCTTCAGGATTAAGTAAGTCGTCATCCAGATCATTGTAGCTTTCAGATACTGGAACAAGATGATGTTGATGTCCCCTGAGGGACTAAGGATCAAGATGTATAATTAGGTATCATCAGCATACTGATAATGGGGGCAGAATGGCTCAGCGGCTAAAGACACTTGAGTTTGTCAGCTAGAACTCTGGCAGCCTGGGTTCAAGACCCATGTGCCACACAATGGGGTGAGCTCCCATTCCTTGCCCCAGCTCCTGTCCACCTAGCAGTTCTAAATCATGCAAATCAGGGGTGGGATTCAGCCGGTTCTGACTGGTTCGGGCAAACAGGTAGCTCCAGCAATCAGCTGGGAGTGAACTGGTTCGTTCGGATGATCAGGTCGGCCTGCTCACCTGCCCCTGCACTTTATTTACCTATAACCTCTCAGCTGATTCGGGTGGTAGAGCAGGTTGCCACGCCTCAGCTGTTTTACTCCCCAGAAGTAACGTGGAAGGTAAGTTTTGTTAAAAACTTCATGGATGTGAAACACACGATCACTGAACCGGTTGTTAAACCGGCAGGATCCCACCACTGATGCAAATGCAAGTAGATAAATAGGTACCACTTTGGGAGAAAAATAACAGTTTTCCATGTGCATCGGTGTATAATCATGGTGGCCACATGACCATGGAAGTAACTTTGGACAACACTGGCTCCATTGGATAAGAAATGGAGATGAGCACTCCCCCCCACCCCCACCCAATTGGACTTGACAGGAGAGGGGAAACCTTTACCTAGTATACTCATATCTGCAAGCCAAGAGATGACCTCAGCCAGGGATTTCACACAAATGTGAAACAGAAGGGTAGAGAATAGCATTGTTGCACGTGGGAAACTGACACTTGCAAAAAAAAGGGAAGGAACATGTACTCTCCCTGCTCTTAACGGTTGCTTGTGATTTTGTTCCGGACGGCAGGGTTCTTGAAGAAGCATCGGCCAGCCAAGCAGCCAGTAAGAAAGAAAACCGCCTTGAACTGTCAGGCAAGAACAAGTCCTATGATGTACGCATCGAAAACTTTGATGTGTCCTTCGGCGAGCGGTGAGTCTCCACGTTCAGCGTCACGCCTCTTTGTAGCATCTTTTGATTTGGTGATTTAGGCTCTGTTCTGACCTAGGCTTCCCCAAAAAGCACAAAGCAGATTCCTGGTCCCGACAAAACCCCTTTTATTAAACAAATGTGAATTCCTCTCATTCACATTCAGCAAAGGCCTGGCAAACAATGTTTCAGAGGTGAATTTATGACCACAGACCTTATCTAGCTTGGAAAGCTGCCATGTCAATATTTTCCAAACGCAGTGCTGTGCAAGGAAAGATTTGGCTCAGAGTCTCTGAGATTCACGGACAGATCTTCACACTCCCGAAACGAACGAATGAACGAATGAATTGTTTCATGCAAAAGCGCACTCCCCTTTCGCTCCTCTTTTAATTCCTATGGGAGAGACCTTTCACCATCCACCTGTGGCCTTACTCCCAAGTCAACCCTGATTTCTGAGTTGTTCTTTTCTTCTGGCAGCTCTGTGCATGTGCACACTGGGAACAGGCTCCAGCTGTTCCTCTGCCTCACTGATGTCTGACTCTGAAGGCAGCTGATAACTGGCATACGGCTCTGGCTCCCTCTCTGCCTCCGACACAGAGCCCTCATCAGAGCCTACCCCAGACTCCAGGACTGGCCCATGTTCCTCCCCAACCTCCTCACTGTCTGACTCTGCTGCCAGCTCTGCTGGCGGGCCACAACACACTTCTTCAGTATAGCACTGTAAGCTAACTCGCCGTTATGCCTACCGTGGTATCCAGCCCAAACGTCATTATAGAGGAAAGGTGTTAGTATTTCTGTTGAATGGAGCTGAGCATAGAATAAGCATTAAAGCTGGACTCCTTATTTGTTTGAAATTATGATGCGCATTTACATGTTGGGATGTAACAGAATGTGTAGATGACCTCGGAGGATAAGGAGAAGGGATGTTGCCTAGGAAATGAATAAACAAGAAAGGCAGTAGTCGCCAGTGGCTTCACGGTCAAAGGTTGAAATTTAGGAAGGAACAGGGGTGAATTGCAATGCCCCCGTCGGAGTCTGACTCTGAGATGGAAGACGAACAGTTGACAGAGAGCGGGAGAGTGGCTCCGTTGGCTGTGGAGGAAACTGGGTAAGGGTGGGGCAGAGCAGGGGATAGATAGAATAAGGGGTTCAGATGAAGACCAAGGCCCACCCGCCTCCTCATCCTAGGGAACGCAGGGAAGAACGCAGAAGAGAGCAACGGGTTTTGCGTGGCTTACAAGGAAAGAAAGGGCCCAATTCCCTTCACAAGGCACACCTGGGGATGGAGTTTAAAGGAGAGGCAGTTGGGAGGGCCGTTTGTCGGGAACAAACACTGTGTTCATCTAGTGTAGAGTTGTGGCCTGCCTTGCTGGCCTTCCTCCCGACTGTTTGAAGTATTTACGACCTTCTGTGTGTTTGTCTTGCTGGAATTATCTTTTATTCCTGGGACTCCCTATCTTGCCTGACTGGAGTGATTGATTGCAGCCATTCTGCTTACAGCGTTTGGGCTGCAGGTTTGTGGAAGACTTTTTCTGCAAGCTGGAGTGTGAAAGGGATGTTGGGAGCACAATGGGTGCCAATAAATGCACTCATACCAGTTCTCTGGCTGTGTTGCCTTTGTGTCTCACCCTGGGTCATCACACCTTGTTTCATAAAAGCACAGGTACAGTTGTTCCTTAATCTCTTCTTTTCAGGGTCCTCCTCACGGGAGCAGACCTGAACCTGGCTTACGGCCGGCGATATGGCTTGGTAGGTCGGAACGGGTTGGGCAAGACCACGTTGTTGAAGATGATCGCCAGCCGCAACCTGCGCATCCCCTCGCACATCAGCATCCTTCACGTGGAGCAGGAAGTGGCCGGAGACGAGACGCCGGCCCTGCAGAGTGTGCTGGAATGTGACACGGTTCGTGAGGGATTGCTCAAGGAGGAAAAGGAGCTGACTGCCCGGGTTAACTCCGGAAGGTAACTTGGTTCCCCAAGGAACACTGTCCAATTCAGTCTAATTCAGGAGCGTTGGTGGCGCAGTGGTTAGAATGCAGCATTGCAGGCTTGCTCACTGCCAGCAGTTCAATTCTGAATGGCTCAAGGTTGACTCAGCCTTCCATCCTTCCGAGGTTGATAAAATGAGGATCCAGATTGTTGGGGGCAATACGCTGGCTCTGTAAAACCGCTTAGAGCGGGCTGTAAAGCGGTATATAAGTCTTAAGTCGGGGTGTCAAACTCAAGGCCCGTGGGCCGGATCCGGGCTATGTGTGTGTGTTAGATCTGGCCTGCAAGGTTGCCCTGGAAATGGAAGGACCGGCCCGCGGTGCCTCTGCCTGTGAAAACAGAGCTCCGGAGGGCCACGGTGGGTTGCATGAGGCCATCTCAGCCGAAAACTGAGCCTGGGAGGGATGCCCCCAACACGAGTGATGCTGAGTTGGCCACGCCCACCCAAACACAACACTGATGCAGCCCTGTTTGTAAAGCATAGGCTATTGTGAACTTCAACTGTAACACTGAAATGCAATATGTGTGTGGTATAGAAAGGACTGCAAGCAAAAAAAGAATCAAAGGTAAACTAATTAAGGCAGGGGTGTCCAAACTTGGCAACTTTAAGACTTGTGGACTTCAACTCCCAGAATTCCCCAGCCAGCAGAGCTGGCTGGGGAATTCTGGGAGTTGAAGTCCACAAGTCTTAAAGTTGCCAAGTTTGGACACCCCTGAATTAAGGTGAATAAAGATAGTAGGTAAGCTGATAGGTATCAATCATGGAAGGTGAAATGATTATGCCGGGTTAGAAACAAGAAAAACATTAGTTGGGAAAGTTATTAGAGGAGGGGGGAAAATGGAGGGAAAAGATGGCAATATGCCTAATAATATATAGTTAAAATCAAAAGATGAGATAAAATAGGAGCACTTAATGATGTAAAAGTATGTAACAGCATTATGAGGATAGCGGGAAATTTGAATCCGTCTTGCACTGCGTCCAAAAAAGAGGTTGTTACGGTGGGGAGGGGAAACAAATGGAATTTGTATAAAGGTATACCTCTAAAAGAAAAACTAGCAATATGGAAAATATTTTTTCTTTTTTCTTTGAGAATACAATTATTAATGCCATTGATATTAAATGGGGTTTGCTAAAAGGAGGAAATGCACTATGTAAAATAGAGAATAGAAGGAAGATAAAGAGAGGGAAAGAGAGGGAAAGGAAACAGGAGAGAGGGAAGTAGAAGGGAGGTAAAGAGTAGGAGAGAGGGAAGGTGTGGAAAGAGGAGAGGAGAGGGAGAGAGCAAGGGAAAGTAGAGAAGAGAGAGAGGGCAGAGGGAAGAAAGAAGGGAGGGAGGAGGAGAGCTGAAGATGAAATAGACTATAATATGGTGCATGGAAAGCAGAAGAGCAAATAAAAATTGAAGAGGCTTAATGGCAAAAGGAATTGATATATTATTGAATACTCATAAAATGCTTGTTAAGATGTACTGGTATACTTTGGATTATATTATATGTATCATTTAAAAAAATTGACCATAAAAAAAACACTGATGCAGCCCTCAATGAAATTGAGTTTGACACCCCTGGTCTAAGTGCTGTTGCTATTCATTCTGGAAGGTGACCTTGTTCCCAAGGAACTAATTCTGATCTAATTCAGGTGCAGAGCTAGTTTGGCCATCTCCAAAACACCATGCTGCTTTTCTGTCGTTTTTTTCCCCCCAGGGGAGTAGGCACCGAAGGTGCTCGACTGTCCGAAATCTATGCCGGTCTAGAAGAGATTGAGGCAGACAAGGCCCCAGCAAGGTAAGTTGAAAGTCTCTTGTAAGAGCAGAATCACCTCTGAATTGACATGCTTGGTAGGCGGGGAGTTTTGGTAAAAGAGCCAAAAATCCAGGTCTAAAATAGCAAATCCTGATGCATTACGAGTCTGTGGAGATAACATGCGGATGGGGAAAGGGAATTTCTCCATCAGCCCAGAGTAATACATCACCACCAAGAATTCAAAATTCCCTAAATCCCAAATGGAAATTGGCTGCTTCTCCAGTTCTCCAAAGGTAACCCTTGACTTCACCACCACAGTTGAGCCCTGTTGCTAAGCAGAACGGTTGTGAAGTGAGTTGCGCCCCCTTTTATGACCTTTTTGGCACAAACAAATCAGTGCCATTGTTAATAGAATAGGATATAAATAGAATAGAATATGAACAGAACAGAATAGAAAATAGAAAAAGAGAATAGAATAGAATAAGAGAATAGAATAGAAAATAGAAAAAGAATAGAATAGAATAAGAGAATAGAATAGAAAATAGAAAAAGAGAATAGAATAGGAAAGAAAATAGAAAAGAAAATAGAAAAAGAATAGAATAGAATAGAAAATAGAAAAATAGAATAGAAAATGGAAAAATAAAATTGAATAGAAAATGGAAAAATAAAATAGAATAGAAAATGGAATAAGAGAATAGAATAAGAGGATAGAATAGAAAAGAGAAAAAGAGAATAGAATAGAATAAGAGAATAGAATAGAAAATAGAAAAAGAGAATAGAATAGGAAAGAAAATAGAAAAGAAAATAGAAAAAGAATAAAATAGAATAGAAAATAGAAAAATAGAATAGAAAATGGAAAAATAAAATAGAATAGAAAATGGAATAAGAGAATAGAATAAAAGGATAGAATAGAATTCTTTATTGACCAAGTGTGATTGGACACACAAGGAATTTGGTGCATATGCTCTCAGTGTACATAAGGAGAATAAAATAAGGGAATATTGCAGTTGTTAAGTGAATTTTGCTTACCCTCTCCTCCCATTGATGTTGCTTGTCAGATGCTGGCTGGGGAGGTTGCAAATTTGAAATTACAAATTATAAACCAATTCCATTGTATACATGATGTACAATGACAATAAAGACATTGAAGTTTGAAATGGTGATCGCATGACTCAGAACAAGCACCTGAATTTTGATCACATGACATGGCAATGCTCCAACGGTCATGAAGTGAAAACCGATCATAAATCACTTAGTTCAGTGCCATTTGTAATTCCAAAGGGTCACTAAACAAAAGGTTGTAAGTCGAGGATTAATGGTTTTCATCTTAAATCAAGAGAACGGACGTTAGATCTTCCTGAAATCTGATTTAAAGAACATACAAAACCCGTTAGCTTACTTCGGCTTTTCCATCGATGGAAACCTAGTTAAAGCAGAAGGCTTTAGTGAGAAACGACTGTCCACTATCAGAGCTTTGAGATGTCGTGTTGAGTTGCTCTTCCTGCAGTTTGATAGATTTTTCCACAGTTATTTGAAGTGCTTTGATGAAGGGAGTGTTTGTGGCTAGTTAAAAAAAAAAGCTAAAAAAAAAATCCCTGCAGATTTTACTCTGCTTGTCATTGCCGATTATACGGGTTAGTCCTCATCTCCGTTTCAAGGCCATTGAGCCAGCGCTGCCCGAAGGCATTTCTCCGGTCATGCGGCCAGCATGAGGTTGAAGAATGCTGTTCCCTTCCCACCAAAGTGGTACCTATTTATCTACTCGCATTTGCGTGCTTTTGAACTGCTAGGTTGGCAGGAGCTGGAGCGAGGATGGGAGCTCACCAGTCGCATGGCGCTCAGGTCTCGAACCTGGGCTGCCAGGGTCTTTCCAGCTGGTTAAACCAAGCATTATGATCACTGAGCAGCCACCATGCCGCCCTTTGTGACTAGTGCCCTGAGCTAAATACTCCTACCCTGTTTCCCCGAAAATAAGACCTCCCCATATAATAAGCCCAATTGGGCTTTTGAGTGCATGCGCTAAAATAAGCCCTCCCTGAAAATATTGCAACACAGCAGCAGCCAAGAGGTGACCACACTCGCCGCCTCCTGCACCTCAAAACTAATAAGACCTCCCCGAAAATAAGGCCCAAGTGCTTATTTCGGGGGTCCAAAGAAAATAACACCTTGTCTTATTTTCGGGGAAACGCGTTACTTCCAATCAATTCTTATTTCACGTTCTGATACCGCTGCCTTTCCTAAAACTCTTCAGTCTCTCATAGACACATCCAGAGTCAGCTTCTAGTCCAGGTTCTGGAATCCAGAAATTACATTTCCTTTCTTTTTCAGGCGTTCTAAATACCATGCAGAATTAAATCACTTTCCAAGGCAAAGTTATCCTTAAAGGTCCAATTTATTTGTACAGGCAAGTTAGCACGTCTATGGAATTCCAACTCTGATGTTCTTTTTGGAATTCCACCCAGTTGAAAGTTCATGATCTATCCCCATACCCCATAATCCATCCCATGTTCCAATCATCATCTTCCATGCTGGCATCAACACCCCTCTGCTTCCAATCAGGTGTTGAGGTGCGGAGACAAAAGATGACCTTGGCTTCTATAAAAGAATGATAACAATACATTCCACAATCCTATTCCTTTCTATTCCCCCCTCCCAACTACTACCGTAATGAAACAGCATAGGAAAATAATAAAAAGTGTGGCAGGCCAAAGATCCTAAAAAGAAACATAACTACAGGCCTGACACTCTCATAGACACTTCCAGAGTCAGCTTCTAGTCCAGATTCTGGAATCCAGAAATTACATTTCCTTTCTTTTTCCTTTCCTTTCCTCCTGCAGAGCGTCCGTTATCCTAGCCGGGTTGGGTTTCAGAGCAAAGATGCAGCAACAGACAACCAAGTAAGTGGGCTTTAAGCCAAGACTGAATTGTTCCCTTCTGTGATTTGAACGATGGGATCCTAGATTTTTTTTTCTTTTTGATCTTGCCTACCGCTAGGTGCTGGGACAGAGGGGCGCTTCCCGAGATAGGAAGCTTGGTAGCTGTCCCTTCACATTACAATTCTGATAGAGGGGGAAGTGAACTTGGCCATCTCTGACACCAATCCTTGAAAAATGTAAGGCGACCTTCCGTATCTACAGGCAAACTGGGGTCCGGCTGGCCCAGGGAAACTGATCTCTCTCTACTTTATTTCCTTTTCCTCAGAGAGTTTTCGGGAGGTTGGAGAATGAGGCTGGCTTTGGCTCGTGCCCTTTTTGCCCGGTGAGTCTCCGTTCCGCTCAAAATCCTTTTCCAGATAATGGGTTGATGCTAACAATGGTGGAGTGAAACCTCACATGAAGTCTTCATCCTGATTAGCTGTGTGCCAATCCTGAAGCTGACCTGGGCAAAGCCATCCTGGAAGCTTCAGTGTTGCCACACTGGAGCAAGGCATAGGGAGGAGGGTACTAGAGATAGCTGGGCTTGTGTAGTCAAAATTAAATACTTTCGCTTGGGAACCAAGGACATTCTCACACCTGGTGGGAGAAAGGAGGAGTAATGTCACTGGACCAGCGGCTGCTGCAGTGATTGGGCCATGTGACTGTTTGTTTGGGGTTGAGGGAAAAACTTTTACTTTTAATTAGATGAAAATAAGAGTTTTCACCAGCTTTGTGCCAATATAACATTTTTAATCAAGCTAATCTTTGAGGAATTCATCTACCTCAGAGATATTGCTTGCGATGGATTTATTACTTGAAACCCTGACATTGTTGAGGAAGGATGTCCGACTGCATGAGGGGGGGGGGAGATGAAATTACTGGTGTTTGGACTGCAGGTGGTCCTTGCCTTGCAACCATTCGTTTAGTTAACGTTCACAGTTAACGAAGTTTTAAATACATGCCAGTTGCTGAGTGCCTGAATTTTGATCATGTGACTGTGGAGATACCGCAAAGGTCCTAAGTATGAAAAATGATCATAGGTCACTTTTTTCAATGCCGTTGTAACTTTGGACACTCACTAAATGAATGATTAAGTGGGGGACTAAGCCGTATGTGTTTTGTGCACAAAAGTGTCAGGGTTCCAAATAGCATCCAAAAGCAAATCAGAGTCCAAGGCAAAGTATTGCTCAAAGTTCTAATTTATTAAGAGAGACATGTTGGTACAATCTGTGGAAAACCCGAATCTGAAAGCTTCCCGGTTTTCCCCACCCAGTTGAAAGTTCAAGATCTTGCCCCAACACCCACAAGTCCATCCCACGGTCCAACCTTCCACTGCCATGCTGGCAGCTTCCACCCATCCAGTTCCAGTCAGATGCAGAGGTTGAAAGACAAAGGATGACCTTGGTTTTCTAGAAGGAATTTTGCTTTGGCTACATAGCATATAACTCCGCACAATCCCCCCTCCCGTTTTCCCACAATAGAAAATGCATAGTAGAATAATAGAAAGTGTGGCAGGCCTGAGAGCCAAAAGAAAGATGGCCGCAGGCCTGACAAAAAGATGCATATCAGTTGGGGATACTTATGGTTGTTAAGTTTTTCCAGAATTTATAGGACAAAACGAAAAAGAATGCTTACATCATGGAGTCGTAAAGGTGCTTTTTTTCAAGGGGCAATTGGACTTTTGGTTTTTCAATGAAGGCATTTCGCTTCTCATCCAAGAAGCTTCTTGGATAACTGGATGACTGAGAATTTCTATAGACATTTAAATCATGGCACCGGTTCTCCTGTGAAATTGGAAACTTTAAAATAAAAAAAAAGGACAGAGGCCTTCCATGGCAGTGAGAAAATCTTTCAGTCTAATCCATCAGCATGAAACTAATCTACCGTATTTTTCGGAGTATAAGACGCACCTTTCCCCCCCCCCCCCCCAAAAGAGTGTGGAAATGTTGGTGCGTCTTACACACCGAGTACAGCCATTTTGGGCTTCCTGAAGCCTGCCCCCACATCTCATTTGTGCGAAAAACGGGCTGATTTTTGCAAAAACTGAGGCGTTTTTGCCTTTCCCTAGTCCCCAGAAGCACTCTGCAGACTTCAGCAGGGCTGAGGGAAGGCAAAAATGCCCCTGTTTTTGTGAAAAGCAGCCTGTTTTCTGCCCGTTTTTCACAAAAAAGGCGTTTTTACCTTCCCCCGATCCTGCTGAAGCCTGCAGAGTGCTCCTGGGGGCTGGGGAGGACAAAAACTTTATTTTCTTACTTACCTCTTCGAAATCTTTCTTATACACCGGTTTGTCTTATAGTCCGAAAAATACGGTAAATGTCTCTTCTTTACTTTTCCAAATCACCCCGTTTTCATTGAATAATACATTCAGCTTTTTAAAATTCCTGTGTAATAATTTTCCTCAACTTAAAAGTTGGGCAGAGTCCTTTTTTTTTTCCCTTCAAATTTTAGATTTGAATCTGGGGCTAAGTCACTTGATTGTGAGATTGATCAGCATTGTATACATGTAATAATTAAATATTAGAGCAGTGAAACCTTTTGCCAAGTCTTGCACGAATGTTAATAAAAGTGCAGGTTTGTATAAAAAAATTGCCAGTTTAAGTAAATTTTAAGAATTTCCCTGTCAAAAATAACTGGACTTGAAAGATTTGCTGCGATTGGCTTTCAGAGAGGATGAAAATATGAAGAGGGCGTCATTGCAGAGAAAGCTTTGTGAGAAATCTACTATCAAAGCAATGCCAAAGTAAAATTTGTGATTGCTGCACTAATAATACTTCTGTCTCCCTTTCCTCTTCTGTTGATTTTAATTTTCCCAGGCCTGACCTTCTTCTGCTGGATGGTAAGTCTTTTCTGGACATACGTAGACCGAAGGGAAGGGGTGGTGCAAACCCACCTCAAAAAAATTCTCCAGGGAATACTGATGTAGACATATTTCCGTCCCCTGCTGGACTGCTTATTTCCCAATTGCTCTGACCCAGTGTTTCCACATGTTTTCACTTCCCAATTCTGGGAAGTGGAGTAAACAGTAACAGAGTTGGAAGGGACCTTGGAGGTCATCTAGTCCAACCCCCTGCTCACGCAGGAGACCTGTACTACGGATTTGAACCGCCAAACTGCCAACTTTTCTGATCGACAGGCTCAGTGTCTTAGCCACTGAGCCACCTAGTCAGGCACTTCCAACATTTGGAAGCTCTCTGGATTGGAAAACCATTGCTACAACTATTCCTGGCAGATGTATGAATAGGACCCACCAGGATTTGTGGACAATTTTCCTGCCATTGGGAGTTGTCAGAGATACATGGCATCTCTATCACAAGTTGGCCAAAAAATTTAAGCCTCTGTTGTACGGGGCAACTTTGAAGATGTAATTGATTAATCAGAATAGAGCATAGAATAAAGGTTCCTTCCAGCTCTAAGGGACCTTGGAGGTCTTCTAGTCCAACCCCCTGCTCAACCAGGAGACCCCATACCATTTCAGACAGGTGGCTGTCCTTGCTTTTCTTAAAAACCTCCAGTGATGAAGCATCTACAACTTCTGAAGGCAACTTCTGTTCCACTGGTTAATTATCCTCACTGTTAGGAAGTTTTCTCCTCAATTCCAGGGTGCATCTCTCCTCAATGCCATCCGTTGTTTCTTGCCTTGCCTTCTGATGCTTTGGAAAATAAGTTTGCCCTCTCTTGTTTCTGCGGGCCCATCAAAAACTGGAATACCACTATCATGCCACTCCTAGTCCTTCTTTTCATTTAAGGCACCCATTTAACAAAGTAACCCGCCATCCCAAAACCAGCTTAATTGGAAAGAAAGGTTAAAGAGGGAAGATGGATTCTGAAGTCTTTGCAAGATTTTAGGCACCCATTTCATCAAGTAAAACCTTATCAATGTCCACCAAATAAAGTTGGCGCTCCTCTCTCCTTCAACTGTTTTGCTAATGTTACAAAGGAGCTGGCCATCTCTGTCTTAAATTACCGTATTTTTCGGAGTATAAAACACACTCCCCTCCTCACAAACAGGGTGAAAATTTGGGTGCATCTTATATACCGAATGTAGCCCTGCCCAACCACCGGCCCCCACCCATCGCGTTTTAGGCCTGTTCCAGGCTGCAGGGATTGCCACAGACCGCCCCCTCCGTGGCTTGCGTTTTTGGCGTCTGCACCTCATGTTTTCAGCCTCTGAACGCTCCGTTTGAGACCTGTTCAAGTCTGCGGGGATCACCAGAGTACATCGGCGCCGATCGGCACCTCCGCACATCGCTTTTTAGGCCTCTGCGCGTCACGTTTTCTGGTGGCGCATGCTCTCAACCAGCAAACTAATGTGCCGAAGCTGACCAGGCTGTTTGCTAAGGAGGCTAGCCAGATGAATACCGACGGATGCTGGTAGTCAGAGGCAGATTTTTTTCCCCCTATTTTCCTCCCCTAAAACTAAGGTTTTTACTCCAGAGTAAAAACCAGATATAGTTTGGAATATATTCCAGAGCGTCTTATGCTCTGAAAAATACGGTAACTCATTTTCTTTGTTTGATTTTAATCATGTTCTGGGCATATCAGAACTGGAGCCTTGTTTCTTTGAGCTGTTTAATTCAAAATGTGGCCATTGCATCACAAACACTTAACCATTCATTTAATGACCTTTTGAAGTTACAGTGGGACTGGAAAAGTGACTTACGACCGTTTTTCATACTTAGAAGCATTCTGCATCCCCGCAGTCACGTGACCAAGATTCAGACACTTGGCAACTGACTCATATTTACGACAGTTGCAGTGTCACAGGATCCCCTTTTTCAACCTTCTGACAAGGAAGCCAGATTTACGTAACAACCGTGATGCTAACTTAACAGCCGCAGTGCTTCACTTAACAACTCTGGCAAGAAAAGGTTGTAAAATGGGGCAAAACTCATGTAACAACGGTCTTGCTTAGCCATCAAAAATGTGGGCTCAATTGTGGCCATAAATTGAGGACTGCTTCTATATCTTTCCCCTGTGAATTTTGTCCAAAGGGGCTTTGCGTAACAGCCTCCTTTCAATTCACTTCCAGAGCCAACCAACATGCTGGATGTGAAGGCGATTATCTGGCTGGAAAACTATTTGCAGGTCTGTCCAAAATTTGGAAAAACATCTGCGGTTGAGGGGGGCAAGGGATAGTTTAAGGCAGAGGTCCCCAACCATGGCGATTTTAAGACTTGTGGACTTCAACTCCCAGAGCGTCAGGCCTGCAGCCATCTTTTCTTTTGGATTTTTGGCCTGCCACACTTTCTATTATTCTACTAGGCATTTTCTATTGTGGGAAAATGGGAGGGGGGATTGTACGGAGTTAGATGATATGCAGCCATAACAAAATTCTTTCTAGAAAGCCAAGGTCATCCTTTTGTCTTTGCATCTCTGCACCTGACTGCAATTGGATGGGTGGAACTGCCAGCATGGCAGTGGGAGATTGGACCATGGGATGGACTTGTGGGTATGGGGGCAAGATCTTGAACTTTCAACTGGGTGGGGGAAACCGGGAAGCTTTCAGATTCGGGTTTTCTCAGATGTGCCAACATGGCTCTCTTAATAAATTGGAACTTTGAGGAATCCTTTGCCTTGGACTGTGATTTAATTTTGGATGCTATTTGGAACCCTGACACATTCTGGGAGTTGAAGTCCACAAGTCTTAAAGTTGCCATGGTTGAAGGCCACTGGTTTAAGGAGCTTGGGGCCTTCAGATCTGGCTGAGACCTCAATCTTGCCCTTCACTTTTTTCCCCCCCCATTCTGGGCCCTTCTAGACTTGGCAGTCCACCATCCTTGTAGTGTCTCACGACCGGAACTTTTTAAACGCTGTGGCTACTGATGTCATCCACCTGCACTCCCAGCGCCTTGAGAGCTACCGTGGAGACTTCGAGAACTTTGTCAAGATCAAAGAAGAACGCCTGAAAAACCAGCAGCGGGAATTCGAGGCCCAGCAGCAATACCGGGAGCATATCCAGGTCAGAGAGCGGAGTGGTTAGCGAGGCAGCTGATCTGACAGTGCCATATGAAATATGATAGGATACATGATGTGATATACTGTATTGTACATGAAAGATGATGTGATATAAGATATGATAAGCAAAGAACAGATCCTTAAAATAAGGCTTTTCATCCCGGGCACCACACAAAAAAAGGGACTGCCACTTCTCAAATGCTTCCTTCTATGTCAGGGGTGTCAAACTCAAGGCCTGCGGGCCAGATCCAGCCTGTGGGTTGCTTAGATCTCATCCCCGGGGCCACTCTGAAAACAGTGAAGGTCTGGTCCGCGGTGCCTCTGCCAGTAAAAATGGAGCTCCGTTTTTACTGGCAGAGGGATGCAAGATGCCTTCACAGCCAAAAACAGTTTGCGAGGGCCAGGCGTGACCCTCCCAAGTTCCATTTTCATTGGCAGAGGGTCGCAAGAGGCTGTTGCAGCCGAAAACGGAGCTCAGGAGCCCGTTTTCACTGACAGAGCACTCGGGCTGCCAGAGGCGCGTCTGGCACCAGTGACGTTGAGCTGGCCATGCCCACCTTGGTCCCCCAAGGTCAAACACCACCCTGATACACCCCTCAATGAAATCGATTTTGACACCCCTGCTCTATGTAATCTACATAACCATGAGAGCCAGCTTAATTAATTAATTAATTAATTAAATGTATGTGCCGCCATCTTGTCCCGAGACTACTATGGGCAGCTTACAAACACTGAAACTTTATTCGTTTGCTTCCCGCCTTCCATCATTTTTTATAAATAACTCTAGGTGGCGAACATATCCAACGCACCTTCCTATTTTACCCACGACAACAACCCTGTGAGGGTGAGTTGGACTGAGGGAGAGTGACTGCCCCAAAGTCCCTCAGCTGGTTTTCATAGCTAAGGCGAGATTTGAACTCACAGTCTCTTTATTTTTTAGTATGGTGCCTTAACCATCAGACCAAACTGGCTCTGACAAATTTAAGTTCTAAGTCTCCAGAAGATGGCAAAGAGGCTTCTGTAACTCTTTTTCATTCTGTTTCAGCTTTATTTCTCTGTCTTCATTAGAACAGATCACAAACGTACCCTATTTTTTATATAAGATGTCCCGGAGTATAAAACGGACCTTAGTTTTTGGGGAGGAAAATAAATTCTGCCTACCAGGTATTCACCTGGTGTTCTGTCCCAAGCCTCTACAATATATGCGGACGCAGACTTGGCTGTCTGCCACAACTAAGGAGGGGGATAAGCAACCCCTTGGCTGGGAGCCCAGAAAGCTATCTCTATGAAGCAAGGCTTGAACTCACGAAATGCTCCCAATCTTTCTCTACGGCTGGATCAGTAAATTGTTGTTTCCTGCAAAATTCCCCTCCCGTCGCCCCACCTATAAGCTCTCCGGGAGGGGCCAATCAGTAGCCACCTGTTCCTATTTCCTTCTGTGACCCTTTTTCCAAAGCTGCTCCCTCCTCTTCGCAGCCTTATGCATACGTACGTCAGGGACAGCCTCCCTCTGTTCTTCCTCACTGCTCCCTGACTCAGACGCCACCTGGTGGCCAACAGGCCTCTCTAGTCCCTGCTCTGACTCCGAACATCCCCCAGAGTCTTCCTCAGCCTCCAGGGCAGTCCCATAGTGTTCATTGCTGTCATATTCCAGCAACAGCTCAGCCAGCCGCTGTTGGGCCACACCACCTGGCGAGCGTCCTTCAGCACAGCCTCAGCACATTAGTTCGCTGGTTGTGGGCGAGTGTGTTGGGCCTGAAAAGAAGCTTCTAAAGCACAGCTGCTCGTCGCAGGGAGCTGCAATTAGTAAAGCAGGTGAAGCACGGAAGGGGTAAGAGAAGGCAGCAGCTGTTCTGGGTTGCCATTTTGGACTCCACGCCTCGCGTTTTCAGCCTCCAAACACTCCGATCACCACCCAAAAATTGGACGCGCAGAGGTGGCGATCGGCGGTGATGTGCTCTGTTGTTCCCAGCAGCCTTGAACGGGTCCCAAATGGAGCATTTGGAGCCCCAAAACACAAGCTATTGTCTGTGGCAATCTCTGCAGCCAGGAAGAGGACGTGCGGAGGCCGAAGGGTAGGGGCCGGCAGGTGGGCGGGGCTA
The DNA here is from genome assembly GCF_964273705.1 of Natrix helvetica. NCBI lineage: Eukaryota > Metazoa > Chordata > Lepidosauria > Squamata > Natricidae > Natrix > Natrix helvetica. The sequence goes on from NC_138551.1 coordinate 7,072,693, forward strand.
CATTCAGAGTATAAGATGCACCCAAATTTTCAGCCTGGGGGGGGTGTATGTCTTATAGTGGAAAAAATACGGTAGATTTTTGTTTGTGCACCCAGGAATAAGAACATTCTAACTAATGATTTTGAATATTATACCCACATGCACCCAGAGTATATCTTCTTCAGCCTCCACTGCATATCCTCCGAATGCTTTTGTTGGCTATCAGAGAGGGACAGAATCTCTGACTCATTTCTTATTGTGTTCCGCTGACTTCAGGGTGTGCAGGTTTGAAAACCCTTCTGCTTCAAACCTCTGTGGCACACTCATGTAAATAAATCAGTTTGAATCACGGACTCACAACTTCCTTTGCCAGACTGTGTCCCTGCAGCAGCTGGTGCATCCTTCTGTATACGTGAATCCTCTCTGCTCTTCTCCCACAGGTCTTTATCGATCGATTCCGTTATAACGCAAACAGGGCGTCGCAAGTTCAGAGCAAGCTCAAACTGTTGGAGAAGCTGTGAGTATCCCCCCCAAAAAATGAACGTCTGGATGGATTGCCTAGCCCAGGGGTCGGCAACCTTAAACACTCAAAGAGCCACAAAGGTCCTAACCAGAAGCCCCCCGTTCCCTAGCTGGAAGCGCCATTTCCCCACCATAGAGTCTCCTCCTAGCACGTCCTCCTTTTTCCTCTACCTGTCCTAACCGAAAGCCCTATCAATTGTGGAGCTGACAGAAAAACCTGCCCCTTGCCATAGAGTTCCTACAGGTGCGCCCTGCTCCCCCCCTCCCCCCGAAAACCGTAAGCTCCTCAAAATTGTGATCCCGACTGCCGATGGAGCCGCAGCAGAGGGATGAAAGAGCCACATGCAGCTCCAGAGCCGCAGGTTGCTGCCCGCTGGCCTCATCTATTTAAGGATTGATCTGTGCAGGATCTACAGACTGAGCAGCTGGTTTAGAACATTTTCTTAAAGGGTGGTACACGGCCTGCCTCTGGCATGCAGCATTAATCTCAAATTATATAAACTAAAGTAATATTTTTGTATTAATCAGCTCTTTGCTTGGATGTATTTCTTAGTTAGGGGACGTTTGCTACTTGACACACTTCAGCCCCTGGCTATCTTTCAAAAATCACTGCATTATCATTAGAGCAGGAAACAACCTGTTATCAACAGTGCTAATGCAAAGGCTTCTCTCTTTAAAGCAGGGCTCTCCACACTTGTGGACTTCAACTCCCTGAGTTCCTCAGCCAGCCATGCAGGTTGGAGATCTCTGGGAGTTGAAGTCCACAAGTCTTAAAAGTTGCCAAGTTTGAAGGCTCCTACTTTAAACCTTATCGATGTTGGTCGAAACAGGAAAGCTTGAGCTGTTTGCTTCCGTTTGAGGAGATCCCGATTTTAAGTTCCACCAGCCACTGTCAACAAATGTTTTTTTTTAAAAAAATCTGATTAAAAAAAAAATAGAAATAGCTAATTGGCTAGTTTAGCCCAATAATTTCTCTTGATTTCTCCTCCTCTTGTCCCCACAGTTAGGAGATTTGAATTTATTTATATTTTAGAAAATTCTAGTCTCCCATAAAAGGTGAAATAAAGAACAGTTCAGATGATAGTGTTAAGAGATTTTCATACTGACCAAGAGGAATTGGTGGTCTCCTTTTTTTCCCCTGCCTTTGAAATCCTTTACACCATAGGTCTTCAAACTTGTAACGTTAAGACTGGCTGGAGAATTCTGGGAATTGAAGTCCACGCGTCTTAAAAGTTGCCAAGTTTGGGGACCCTTGCTTTACACTTACAAGACAGAATTAGGAGGGAAAATAACTTGGAAAGGAAAATAAGCTCTCTTTTTGAAGAAAAGATCTAGGGAATCTAGTTATAGTAGTTCTTAAGTACTCCGTCCTGGCAGTTTATCTGCTTCCTAAGTGGCTGCTTAGTGATTGGATATTTGATACCTATCTCTTACTGCAACAAGATTGATCGGCGTCTGTCTTTCAGGCCAAAACTGAAGCCAGTGGACAAAGATTCTGAAGTGATAATGAAGTAAGTGAATCTTTTTTTTTTTTCAAGTTTTATTTGTTTTATTTATATAACATTCAGTTTTCATCAAACAGTGTGTGTTCTGGGTACAATTGTGCTTAATTATACATTTTTGTTGTTATTATTCCTTGCCACCATATTAATAACATAATAACATAATAACATTGATATTTAACATTTGACATCATCTTCTTTAACAAATCTCCCCTTTACCATTTCTTCCAATTGTATCTCCTCCTTTCTAACTTCTATTATTTAGCCATTGATAAAATAGGTCCCATACCAAAAAGTATTCACTTTTGTCTTTATCCTTAATAGCAAGTGTTAATCTATCCATTTCTGCGCAGTTTAAAATTTTCTTGATCACATTCCCCTCAGACAGGGAGAATGCCCAGAAGGAAGTGACTGTTGATGGGCACAAGAAAGCCTTATTTTCTAGTCTGTCATAGAAAAAGAAGGCCAGACGTCTCCTTACTCACCCGTCTGCCTTCTCACATTCAGTATAAACAGGCCTCACTTAGCAAATACTCATTTAACGACGGTTGCAACAGTGCTGAAGGAGTGATACTTATCTACTGTTGGGAAGGCCAAATGCACATGGCTTGGAAGCAGGCAGCAGCTTTGCAAAGAAAGAAAAACTTATTTCAGGAAATCGAAGTGAATTCCTCTTTTTGCAATTCCTCTTTTTTGCCCAAATAAGAGAAAAGCCTTACTGCATAAGTGGTCGTAAAAGCCTCCTGGAAAGGTTTCCATGGAAGCAGGATTTGCATAAGGAAGCGGTCCTGAAAGTTCTGGCCCTTGCAGCATCCTGCAGTCATGTGATTGCCATTTGGCTGGGGAATTCTGGGAGTTGAAGTCCATGCCTCTTAAAATGACAGGTTGAGAAACACTGCCTTAGGCAAATCACCCAGCCTCGGGCGCCTAGTTTGCAAGGCAGAAATGATACAGGGAGGCAGAGACCAAAGGGTGGTGGCCAGTGGGTGGGTGGGGCTATATTCAGTGTATAAGACGCATCCAAATTTTCACCCTCTTTGGGGGGGATGGGAGGGAAGATGCCTCTTATACTCCGAAAAATACGGTATGTAAATGTAATTGGAATGTATTCCGAACATAGGATATTCTTCATAAAACGAAATTAATGCCAAGCTGATTCGCCTGATCTAACAGAAGCAAGGAGAGCTCTTTTGACCACTTCCATTTTTGCTCATTCCCCCCCCCCCTTTTTTCCCCCCTGTAGGTTCCCAGACGGCTTTGAGAAATTTTCTCCTCCCATCTTACAACTTGATGAAGTGGACTTTTACTACGAGTCCAATAACTACATCTTCTGCTCCCTCTCTGTCTCTGCCGACCTGGACTCTCGCATCTGTGTGGTAAGATGAAATATTTGGCAAAAGGGTGAATTCTGTGGAAGCGACGAAGCATTCAGCGCCACAAGCAATCAAACAAACAAAAAAATCAATATTTCAGCAATTGTTTTGTTGCAGTAGATCGACCCGTGATGGCGAAGCTGTGGCACAGCAGCTGTTGCCCCAGCCCACTTCCACCACGCATGCGTGTGCACCTCCCGCCGGTCAGCTGGACTTCGGGTCTCTGCTGTGCATATGCGAGGGGGGGCGCATGCAGGGGGGCTGCTCACATTGCATTTTGGGGCCTTTTGCACAGTGCCCCTGGCCCCATTTTGGCTTCCAGGTTAGTGCAGGAGGCCTTCCGGCCCACCAACCTGAAAGCCAAAACGGGGCACGGCGGCGCTGTGCAAGGCCCCCCCCATTTTAGGCTGGAAAGCCTCCTGCTCCAACCTAGAAGCCAAAAATCGGCGAGGGAGAGGGTGGGGGTCATGCGTGAGGGGGCAGGGGCGGGGCTGCATGCACCAGGGTTGAGTGCCCTGCATGGGGGCATGGCGCACATTGCATTATGCATGGGGGGGGCATACTTTCAGCATGCAATGACCAAAAGTTTCGCCATTACTGGGATAGACCAAGAAAAAAGAAATGCTACAAGCGCTTTTAACAGAGGGGCCTAATAAGAGCTAGGAGCTGTCACAGTAGTTAAAATGCAGTATTGCAGGCTGACTCTGCCCACACACCAGGAGTTCGATCCTGACCGGCTCAAGATTGACTCAGCCTTTCTTCCAAGGTCAGTAAAATGTGGACCCAGATTGTTGGGGGCAAGAGGCTGACTCTGTAAACCGCTTAAACAGGGCTGTAAAGCACTCTGAAGCGGTATATAAGTCTAAGTGCTATTACTATTGCTGCTGCTATGCTCTTGTCAGCTCAGCAGGAATATTTCTGGTCTGTGCGCATACAATGTGCTTAACCTGGTTCCTGAATTAACCCTTTTTTGGAGTAGCACCTCAGTGAGCCTAAATAAGCCAAACAGGCAGGGTTATGTAAAAGGCAAAAAAGATAAAACTCCATCCAAGTTTTGTAAGGCGTGCCATTGAAGCCCTATCTATTGTGGAGCTGGCTGAAAATCCCCCCCCCCTTTGCCATAGAGTCTCCTGGTGCGCCCTATTTCCCCCCCCCCCCAACCAAAAGCTCCTCTCAAAATTGTGATGTCGACTGGCGCCAGGGAGCTTCAGCAGAGGGATGAAAGAGCCACATGCGGCTACAGAGCTGCGGGTTGCTGACCCCTGGCCTAGTCTATTTAAGGGTTGATCATGGCAGGATCCCCAGGCTGAGGAGCCGATTCAGTATAGTTTCTTAAATGGCGGTACACGGCCTGCTCCGGGCATGCAGCTTTAGTCTCAAAAGTTTATAACCTGACTTCCGGTTCCGGCGGCTACGGCGACAGGCAGATCGCTGCCTGCTCCAGCTCTCCCGGTGGGCTTCCCCCGCTTCTGGGGGGGCACAAGACGCCTTGGAGGGGCGTCTTGCCGAAGGAACGGCTCGCGGAGGGTCCTGGCGTCGGCGGCGGCTGGCGGGGGCTCCTCCGCTTCGTTCTAGGCATCGGGGAGCAGTTTTGGAGGACGTGCGTGCGCACGCGTCTCGCCCCATGCCGATCGGAGAACACACTTCCGAACGAAGCAGCGGCAGTATGGTGAGAGGCTTCCTTTCTGCATTCCTTCGCTTTTGAATTGATGAACTTTTCAGCACTTTTAAAAAGTTAAACTTTCGGATCCCTGCTAGAGGTGCGGCTAGAGGGAGGGGGATTTCCCCCCCTCCCTTGGACAAGCGGCTTGAAAAGACTTTCCTTCCATCCCCAGAGAGGAGGAGGGGGGAGAGCCAACTAATGATGCCTCACCCCTATAAAAGTGATTTTCATTCGACCTAGCTCCAGAACTAATGGATGAACTGAGAACTTTTTGAACTTTTAAAAATTTTACTATGCCTCTGAGCCCAAAGCTGGCAGGGCAAGATGGCACACTTCCGTTGTCTTCATGAATTGTGAAACCTGACTCCACCTTTAAAATTCAGGCTTCCGGTCTTTGTCTCCGAGTCACCCAGAGGAATTCCTTGTGGATTGCTACTTTCTGAACTCTTTGGAGAAAAAAACTTTCATCTACTGCTAGAGTGACTAAAGAAATCTCCATCTGTTTGGATCCTCTGCCTTCTGAATTCGCCTGCCTGCTCTACCTCTCCAGCTGCCCAGTCTCTACTTTGACTGATCTCCTTGCTTCATAAACCATGTCTCCAAAAAGACCACCTCCTGGAAAGCCTGGCTTTGCTACTTCTGCTCCAACGTCTGCAACGTCTAGTCCAGCTACACAGTCAAAGATATCAGAACTGATGCAACCCAAGACTACAGAGATAGACTTCCAACAAATGCTTCAACAAATTTTACAAGGCCAGGAGGAAATTAAGAAACAGTTAAGGGAAATGAAAGATGAAATTAAACAGAATCAAGCCCAAATCTTTAAGAACTCACAGAGACTGGACCTTGTGGAGGGTGGGGTGGCGGAGGCGAGGGGGGGGGTAGAGGCCTTACAGAAGGGGAACAAAGAACTTGACATCCAACAAATGAAAGCAGAGTTTGAAAGAATGTCCTTTTATCTTAGATTTCAAAATGTAATAGAAGCAGATGGGGAAAATATAAGGGACATTATGACTAACATTTTAGCTGAATACATACACAAAGATAAACAGCAGATGGAATGGGAGATAGATCTAGCTTATAGAGTGAATTCAGCATATGCCAGAACACATAATGTACCCAGGGAGGTTCATATTAAATTTCTTAGGAAAACCACAAGAGATGAAATTCTGGGTGTACAAAGGGGGCAAACACTGACATACCACGATAGGGAGATAACCATTCTAAAGCAGATTCCCAAAAAAATTAGGGAAAAAAGGAAAAGCTATTCGCAATTGGCGAATAAATTATACCAGAAGGGGGTGTGGTTTAGATGGTTGATGCCTGAAGGTATGCTGATATTCTGGGAGGAGACAAGAATCAGAATCAACACACCCATAGAGGCACAGGCCTTTATGGAAAAAAACAAAGCGAACCTAGAAAAAACAGATGACACTACAACGGTTATGCAGGACACGGGAGGGGCCGGAGCTCTGCCAGCGGGGGGTGAAGGGGCAACACCAAGAAAGCTCAGATCACAAAAATAAATAAGAAAACCACAATGTTATAAACAGACCGAAAGTATTAATGAATTTACAACTAGACTATATATTATAATTATATAAACTGATTGAAAAGTATTTTTTCTAGAATTAATATGCTGATTTTTTTTATGACTATGTAATAAGGTTTGATATTTTGATGTAACCTAGGAGTCTGGAGGGAGGGGGCGTCTGCCATACTTGCAACTGCCAAAATTTGTAACTATTCCACTTACCCTTTTCCGCATAAATGTTTTTAAAAAAACCAATAAAACTTCTTGAAAAAAAAAAAAAAAAAAAAGTTTATAACCTAAAGTAATATTTTGCACTAATTAGCTCTCTGTTTGGATGTATTTCTTAATTAAGGGAAGTTTGCTCCTTGACACACTTCAGCCCCCAGCTATCTCTCAAGCAGGGGGGCAGGGCGCGGGGAGGGGGGGTGTCATGCACATAGGGTATTATGGGTGTGGGCACGCGCGCTGTCGCACGGAACAACACAAAGGTTAGCCATCACGGGCATAGTGCATTCCCATCAGGGCAAGTCAACCAGCGAGCCTGATTTTAAGGCCCTTCTGGATCCCCCCCCCCCCATTTTAGGGCAGATCTCATCTCTGAAGGCAAGATGTACAATACAATACAATAGCAGAGTTGGAAGGGACCTTGGAGGTCTTCTAGTCCAACCCCCTGCCTAGGCAGGAAACCCTATACCGTTTCAGACAAATGGCTATCCAACATCTTCTTATAGACTTCCAGTGTTGGGGCATTTACAACTTCTGGAGGCAAGCTGTTCCACTGATTAATTGTTCTCACTGTCAGGAAATTTCTCCTTAGTTCTAAGTTGCTTCTCTCCTTGATTAGTTTCCACCCATTGCTTCTTGTTCTACCCTCAGGTGCTTTGGAGAATAGTTTGACTCCCTCTTCTTTGTGGCAACCTCTGAGATATTGAACAATGCTATCATGTCTCCCCTAGTCCTTCTTTCTCTTAAGCTAAACATACCCAGTTCCTGCAACCGTTCTTCATATGTTTTAGCCTCCAGTCCCCTAATCATCTTTGTTGCTCTTTTCTGCACTCTTTCTAGAGTCTCCACATCTTTTCTACATCGTGGTGACCAAAACTGGATGCCGTATTCCAAGTGTGGCCTTACTAAGGCATTATAAAGTGGTATTAACCCTTCACGTGATCTTGATTCTATCCGTCTGTTCCAAAGGGTAGGAGCCGTGGCAGAGAAGACTCTTATCTTTGCCCCCGCTAACCGAAATTCCTTGGCCGACAGAGCACGAGCGAGGCCTTTTCTGCCCACATGGTTGAGGCAGGCGTGTCCCCTTGGAGCAAAATGGTTCCTCAGATAACCTGGTCCCATGCCATAAGGGACTTCAACCAATACTTTGAATTGGACCCAGGAGGCAAACTGGCAACCAATGTGGTGTTATGTATTAAGAAACAAGCTCAATTAACTGATGAAGGAAGGTTTATGCAAAACAATTGTGCGACAAATAAACATCCCAAGAACTTGGCTGGTGCATGTGACAGATTGATGTACCTAATTTTCATAAAACTGCCCATCACATTTGTTGGCTTGATTGATTGGTTTTTATGGCCGCCCATCTCAGCCAATGGCATATAATGGTTTAACACTTCGTAGGTCTCCTTGAATTTAAATAGCTTATCCTAGTTTCTTTAATTGGCCAGTACATTTTGATTTACTTCCAACCTATGTGCACCTTTTCTGGCGTAAAAAAAAGGGAAGTATCAAGGTGTATAGCATCAATAGATTACAGAGTTTATCATCATTTCATTTGGCCGAAACAAATTCTTTTTAGGGATTAGTACTGTATTTTTCAGAGTTTAAGACGCACCGGAGTATAAGATACACCAAGGTTTTTGAAGAGGCAAATTTAATTTAATATCACTTTATAATTCCTTAGTAAGGCCACACTTGGAAAAAGGATGTTGAGACTCTAGAAAGAGTACAGAGAAGAGCAATAAAGATGATTAGGGGACTGGAGGCTCAAACATATAAAGAACGGTTGCAGGAACTGGGTATGTTTATCCTGTTTCCCTGAAAATAAGACCTGCCCGGATAATAAACCCAGGCGGATTGCTGAACACTTGCACTAAAATAAGACCTCCCCTGAAAATAAGCCCTCCCCAAAAATATTGCAACACAGCAGCAGCCATGAGGTGACCACGCTCGCCGCCTCCTGCACCTCAAGGTCTTGGACCAGAAGACCTCCAAGGTCCCCTCCAACTCTTGTTATTCTATTCTATTCTAAAATAACTTTTCTTCCTTTGATTGTAAATCAGCTACTTTTCTTCCATTTGAAAGCAGATTAAAAGGGCTATAAGTAAATATGCATGCATCACAGTAAGGTTTCCCCCATTTCTCTGAGTTCTGGAATCCTAAAATAGAGCTTGGCAGGATGTTTCTGTGATTATGTGTGTGTATGTGTGTTGTATTTGTGCTGATAAATAACACAAATGTAACAAAGGCAACATTAAAAAATGGTTTTCTGCCTGGATGGTCTCCTGGAGTGAGCCGAAAGACAGAAAAAGGGAAGCAGTGTGTTCCCTCCCACATTTGGGCATACCAGGGGTTGTGACGCTATATATATATATATCATTTACTTCTAGGTTGGAGAGAATGGAGCCGGCAAATCTACCATGCTGAAGATCCTGATGGGAGACCTGGCACCTGTACAAGGGATTAGGCACGCTCACAGGTAGCTTTCAAACCACCATCACAAGAGATAGGGTGGAATGAGAAGAAGAGAACACACTCATAGAAAATTGCTGACTTGTTGCAAAGTAATCCATAGCATCCTGGATCCCTGAGGGTTACATGTCCTTTACGTTGCTTTCTGTCTACTTTGGAGATAACCTTTTAACCTTTCCGTAAAGATGGGAAACTTTTGGCAAAATCTCAGCACATTGGACTAGAACAATGGTTTTGAATTCACAAGCTAAACTTAATTTTTTAAAGTTTTAACTTGCTGCACTTATGTATGGTTTGCCAATTGCATAGTGGCAGATAGGACAGCGCTCCAGAGGGTCAACGTCATTGCCCAGAGGGTCACGGGTTGCCCTCTCCCCTCTTTGGAAGAGCTTTATAGCTCCCGCTGCCTTAAGAAAGTTCCAAACATCCTTAAAGATCCATCTCATCCTGGGCACCACCACCCCTTTTTTTTTTTTTTTTTGAACTATCACCATCTGGCGGACGGTGCAGGATAATAAAATCAAGGACAAATGGGCTGAAAAACAGCAGCTATTGCAGGGCAGTAACCATATTGAGGTTTTCCATTTCAGTTATATAGAATGTAAAGGATGTATGTTTTGTGTTTTTATTTGTATAGTTATAACATACACTGCAGACAGCATTTAATTTCGTTGCTCCATGTGCAATGACAATGAAGCAAACTAACTAACTAAAGGCCACATTGGGTGCAACATAAGCTCCTCAGCTCAGGCCAAGGCCTAGTAGGCTCAAAAGCTGAATGAAGCTACCTCTCCCCCACCCCCACCCCCCCGCTGCTCCTTCCTTCCTTAGGGGAGGAGTTGCTACTCTTAGCTTCTCAATGTTAGCTGGGAGGTGCAACACTGCTGTTGCTTCCTGTCTCTGCCCTACTTTCCTGCTCTTCTGCAGCCCTTAAAAGCAGCGTTTCTCAACCATGGCAACTTTAAATTAGGTGGCCAGCTGGAGAATTCTGGGAGTTGATGTCCATCCATCTTAAAAACGGCCAAGGTTGAGAAACAACGCCATTAAGGGCTGCAGAACACCAAGCCCTGAGCAGTGCCAGTCTTGCCTTCTCCTCTTCCTCCCCTCCCTGGGATTGGGTGGGTGGGTGGACGGAAACCACCAGGAGGGAAGACTGACCTCGAAAAAAATGCAACCCTTTGCTGCTGTTGAGTGATCCTAGGGGGGGGGGGGGAAATGTGGGGATTCTTTGAAGAGTTATAGATTAGATATTATGTCAGTCCCTTTTTGGAATGGATCCTGAAATTTTCCACAGCTCGGAGAGAACAGCAGTAAGGAATATGTCTCCTTAAGCAACCGAAGCCAGGTTCAATTTTTATCCTCCTTATTCTCTCCTTCTCAGGCAGGGGAGCACATTTATCTTGCAAAAGAGGGAGTTATTCCTTTGGCTAATGTTTTAAATAATGTTTTTGTTAGTTGTGAAGTTGTGTCCGACCCATCGCGACCCCATGGACAATGTTCCTCCAGGCCTTCCTGTCCTCTACCATCCCCCGGAGTCCATTTAAGCTCACACCAACTGCTTCGGTGACTCCATCCAGCCACCTCCTTCTCTGCCATCCCCTTCTTCTTTTGCCCTCAATCGTTCCCAGCATGAGGCTCTTCTCCAGAGAGTCCTTCCTTCTCATTAGGTGGCCAAAGTATTTGAGTTTCCTCTTCAGGATCTGGCCTTCTAAAGAGCAGTCAGGGTTGAGCTCCTCTAGGACTGACCGGTTGGATGGCCTTCAGCCTTTCTTGTGGTCCAACTTTCACAGCCATCCATTGCAACTGGGAAAACCATAGCCTTGACTATACGTCCTTTAGATGGCAGGGTGATGTCTCTGCTTTTTAGTATGCTGTCTAGATTTGCCATAGCTTTCCTCCCCAGGAGCAAGCAAATTTTAATGTCTTGGCTGCGGTCCCCATCTGCGGTGATTTTGAAGCCCAGGAAAATAAAATCATCTTCCCCATCTATTTGCCAGGAATTGAGAGGGCCGGATGCCATGATCGTTGTTTTCTTAATGTTGAGTTTCAAGCCAACTTTTGCACTCTCCTTCAACCGCATCCAGAGGCTCTTTAGTTCCTCTTCGCTTTCTGCCACTAAAGTGGTATCGTCTGCATATCTGAGGTGGTTGATATTTCTCCCAGCAATCTTAATTCCAACTTTTGATTTGTTTTAAACTCTAGTTTCAACAATGTTTTTTTTTCCTGCCTGGCAGAAATCTTAAAATTGGCTATTTCAGCCAGCATCATGTGGATCAACTGGATTTGGACATTAGTGCCACAGAACTACTAGCAAAAAAGTTTCCAGGTAAGTTGCCAAACGCCCTCTCACAATTCATTAGATTTCAGCTCCCGCAGTTTCAGGGCCTACCCAGTTAACCATCAGAAATACCTTGAGCGCACTTTGCCCTGCTCTGTTCATTGAACACTGAAGATTAAAGACAATGACTTGAGTGACAACCTCATTCTAAAACATGGCTTTTTATCCTAAGTTTATTGGCAAGGGTTCCTGGAACCTGTTAAGCCAGCAGCATCTTTTATTGATCAGTGGGCCACACTGGGTTTTGTCAAACCCATAGTCCAAAAGGTACTGATGTTATGGCATTGGTCTTAAAGCCCTCATTTGGGGATATTACTCTGCTTTTGGCTCATCTATTCTCATTGAATCTGAGAGGCAGAGAAAGTATACTGGTGGGCTTTTATAGGCCTCTACTCCCATTTTTTTGCATCTCCTTGAACAAGCCACAAACCATGGTCTATCAGCCACTGTGGCCAAATTCATACCACTGTGAATAAATTTGCCCATTAGCGTTTGTAAACCAATAAAGGAGAATATTTCCTTTAGGAAATCAGGGCTGAATTGTGGAGCCCTTGATGCTCTCTGAATTTGGTTGGTTGTAACCAACACCCAGATAAGCAGGGATTAACCCCAGACAAAAAGCCAAGCAGAAAACAATAGCCTAAACTAGGCACTACCAAGGAGAAAACCATACCCTACCAACATGGGGAGGGCAAGCTACTGTATATATGTTCTGACCGAGGCTTCCCAAGAGCATGAAGCAAATTTCTAGTCCCGACAAAAAACCCTTTTATTAATTTGCTGTGAATTCTACTCATTCACATCCAAGTCTTTCAAGGGAGGATTTTCAGTCACAGACCTTATCTGGCTTGGAGAGCTGCCAGGCCGATACCTGCAGAAATTGGCAAGGAGTCTCGGAGAGTCACAAACCAATTAAGCAAACTAATGGTCTCCTGGAAACTCCACTCCCCTTTTGCTCCTCTTTTATTTCCTCTGGGAGGGACCATTCATCGTCCACCTGTGGCCTTACTCCCAAGTCAGCCCCTGTTCTTTAGCTGTTCCCTTCGTCTGGCAACTCTGTGCATGCGCATACTGGGAACAGGCTCCAGCTGTTCATCTGCCTCAGTGATGTCTGACCTTGAAGGCAGCTGATACCTGGCATATGGCTGTGGTCCCCTCTCTGCCTCCGACATAGAGCCCTCATCTGAGCTTTCCTCAGCCCCCAGGACTGGCCCATGTTCCTCCCCAACTTCCTCATTATCTGACTCTGCTGCCAGCTCCACTGGCTGCCTGCAGGGCGGGCCACAACTAACGTTTTAGGCATGGATTTCACGCCTCTCTTTCTGCCCCACGCAATTCAGGGAAGACAGAGGAGGAGTACCGTCATCAGCTGGGGAGCTACGGAGTCTCTGGAGAATTGGCCGTCCGCCCTGTTGCCAGCCTGTCCGGGGGGCAGAAGAGCAGAGTGGCTTTTGCCCAGATGACCATGCCTTGGTAATCCTGCTGGGTTGTTATCGTTGGTTTGTTTTCTGTTATTGTTGTTTTGCATTATTCAAATAGTGGTACAGAAGCAAAAGAATATTGGACAAGAATAAAAAAACTGGCTGGAAGAGATATCCCCACAATCAATAGAACCAAAACCAGAACTATTTTTATTAGGGATAATTACAGGGAATTATGAGGGGAAAAAATTAAATACTTAATATTACATGTAATAACTGCAGCAAGAATCACATACGCACAAAACTGGAAAAACAAAAATACACCAATAGAAGAAAACATGATTTAAAAAGTATTAGAATGCGCTGAAATGGACAGACTTATAAAAGAAAGAAAAGACAAAGGAGAAAGTGAGTATTACTTACCGTGTTTCCCCGAAAATAAGACAGGGTCTTTTCTTTTTACACACAAAATACGGCTGGGGCCTTATTTTGAGGGGAGGGTTTATTGTTTTGGGGTTACCGGGCAGCTGCTCTCTTGTGAGCGGGCTGCCAAGGAGCCGGGCACAGCCATGAAGCAACCACACTCATGAGCTGCCACCCAGCAAACCCCTTCTCCAGCCGGGCACAGCGCCATTCACTGACCTAGGGGTATTGCCAAGCCGTGTGAGCGCCTGTTCGCCACCCGGCTCCCGCGGCTTGCGCCTTCAAAATGCCAGTGAATGACGCTTTGCACAGCTGGAGAGGTGGGTTGCGCAAGCCAGGGGGCCTCCGCATAGCTTTTTCTGCGGCTTCCAAATGGAGTCTTCCGGCAGTGGCCGTTCTGGGCATATGCTCTATGGTTGTGGCCCAGCTTCTGGCAGGGCATACGCCTAGAGCAGCCACTGCCGGAAGACTCTGTTTGGAAGCCGCAGAAAAAGCCATGCGGTGGCAGCAGCAGAGATCCCCTGGCTCTGCGGAGAAAGCTGGGCTAGGGCATCGTGAGGCTGGGAGGTGCGCGAGCGAGAGCAGAACAGCCGCTCGCGCAATCCCCTCTCCAGCTGTGCAGAGCGCCATTCACCGCCATTTCGAAGGCACCAAGCCGTGGGAGCCAGGCGGCGGCGAACAGGTGCTCACGCGGCTTGGCAATACCAGAGGTCAGTGAATGGCGCTGTGCCCGACTGGAAAGGGGGTTTGCCAGGTGGCTGCTCATGAGCATGGTCACTTCATGGCTGCTGTGTTGCGCTGTCGCAGCAGCGCAACACAGCCATTCACCCATGAGGCTGTGCACGGCTCTTTGGCAGCCCGCTCACAAGAGAGCAGCTGCCCAGCAACCCCCCTCTTCAGCTGGGCAGAGAGCCGCTCACCAACCTAGCGGTATCCTGAAGGCGCTAAGCAACGCGATCACCTTTGCCTCCTCCCCCCCCCCCCCAGTTCCCGCGGTTTGGCACCTTCGGGATACCCGCTAGGTTGGTGAGCCGCGCTCTGCCTGGCCGGAGGTGGAGGGTTGTCCAGGGGGCTTATTTGCGGGGGAGGGCTTATATTTTTGCCCACCAGAAAAGTGTAGCATGGCCTTATTAGGACATGTTGTAATTTCAGGAAAACACGGTAGTATGGAATTTATGGTACAAATGGCTAGAGGAAAGAGGCAAAGAATAAGAAAGCATTAAAGGGGGAATAAGAAAGCATTAAAGGGGGAAAAAAGATTAAGAAATTTGAAAACTATCATAAAACTGCATAATTAACAAGAGTGGGGGATATGTAAGATCGATTGTAAATAAAATAGTACACAATAAGAATTATAAGAGAAATATATGTACATAGAATGACATAAGCTGGATGCTATAGAAATAAGTACATTGAAAGAGTAATCTGTATAGAAGAAATATCAGTGTAAATTATCATATGAGTAGATGAAAAATGTGTAAAAATAGATATATAGATATATAAAGGTATGTATGTACGGATAAAAAGAGTATAATGGAGGCTTAACAATGTGGAAATCTTGCAAAGATTATATTTGTATTTTTTTTTAAATGGAAAAAAACAAATAGTGGGCAGAGAGTGTTTTTTTTTTTTTTTTGCCAGAAGCCGGCATTCGTTTTCCATTTTCCGACAAAAGAAAAAAAAAACCCACCCATTGTAGACATTGGCTTTGCTTGGCGACAGCTGCATTTCCTTTGCGACCATCACGTGTCCTTAACGAACACCTCCAAAAAGGGAGTTAAAATCAGGCAGGCCCCTGGGATGTCCCACTTAATGACCAACATGATGGAATGTTAGTGATCATCCCAGCCTCAAAGTTGTAAATCAAGAATGTCCTGTACTGTAATTGCCATTTTCCTCCCCTTGTAGCCCCAACTTCTACATACTGGATGAACCAACCAACCACCTGGACATGGAAACCATTGAAGCTCTAGCGAAAGCACTCAACAAATTCCGGGTAAGTCTGCAGACTTGACTTTGCATGTTAGTATTGCCGAGCGCCATTTTTGCTGGCAGGGTTGCACGAGGCCATTGCACCTGAAAACAGAGTTCGGGAGCCTGCTTTCGCTAGCAGAGCGCTTGGGTCACCCAAGGCATCCCTAACAGGAGTGAAGTTGAGCTGGCCACACCCACCCAGGCCACACCCACCCAGTCCCCCAAGGTCAAACACAATCCTGATGCAACCCTCAATGAAATCTAATTTGACATCCCTGCTATCAAACGTAGTGCTGTAGATCACTATGAAGCGGTATATAGCAATAACACTTAGATTTATATACCACTTCATAATGGTTTTACAGCCCTCTCTAAGCAGTTTACAGCGCCCCCCCCCCCCCCCCCCCCCCCATGGCCAGCAATCTCTGTCCTCATTTTACCGACCCCGGAAGGATGGAAGGCTGAGTCAACCTTGAGCCCGTGAGATTTGAACTGCAGCTAGCTAAGTCTAAGTGCTATTGCTAAAGGAGAATATTTGTAGCTCAAGGTTGAAATGAGGTGATCTCTAGCCTAGCTGTTTTCTTACAGACGTTTCATTACCCAAACTAGATAACATCATCAGTGTTAGGTTGACAGATGATGTTACCCGGTTTAGGTATCAAACAGTGGTGGAATGCTGCTGGTTGAACAACCGATTCGGTGAGTGTGTGCTTTGCACACCCGTGCAGTGCTGAAAATGGAGCATTTAGACCAGTGGTTCTCAACCTTCCCAATGCCGCGACCCTTTAATACAGTTCCCCATGTTGTGGTGACCCCCAACCATAAAATTGGTGTCTCGGTTCCTAAAGGCCATCGTGTTTTCCGATGGTCTTAGGCGACTCCTGTGAAAGGGTTGTTCGACCCCCAAAGGGGTCCCGACCCACAGGTTGAGAACCACTGATTTAGAAGCTCCGCTGCTTACCTTCCAAGTCAGCAAGGGTACGTAAAACAGCTGGGGGGGGATCAGCTGTGCCATGCAATTGCGATGAGCTAGAAAGCAGGAAATAAAGGACAGGATAGAGCAGGGGCGAGTGGGCGGGGCCAGCTGCTAATCGGAGCTACCGGTTCATTGCCATCTGACCGGCAGAGCTACTAGTTCACTCGAACCGGTCCGAACAGGTAGAATCCCACCCATGGTATCGAAACATCTGCAAGAAATCAACCAAGCTCAGAGAGCACCAAGGGGTTTTTATCGTATTCAAAGCCAAATGGCAAGAAAGTTGTCGTGCGGGAACAGTTGGCCTGGAGGCTACACTCTCCCCAGTTCTAAAGTGAGGTTCCTTCCCTCCCTCTTGTTTTAGGGCGGCTTGATCCTAGTTTCGCACGACGAGCGGTTTATCCGGCTGGTGTGCAAGGAGCTATGGGTGTGCGGCAATGGCACAGTCCAGCGCATCGAGGGCGGCTTCGACGAGTACAGAGACATCCTGCAAGAGCAGTTCCGGAAAGAAGGTTTCCTATAAAGCCGCCAGACTGGGGTGCGTGAGCTGGTGGGGAGCAGAACACGCCCTTGCAGCAGCCCTCCCGCTCGCCCCATGGAGTCGCCAGGGGGGATTCCACTGCCATCGGGCGAACGTCGGCCGTGCCAGCCGCCGAGCTGATCCCCCTCCTTCCACCCGGGAAACTCAGCATCCGCTGGGAAAGAGAGGACGGAAGGAACCCAAGTTGCCAACTCCGCTGCTGGATCTGTGCCAAGTCTCTGCTGGGCGGGGACGGAAGGACAGCTGAAGGGAGAGGTGGGGGGGGGGGTTCCGCCCAGGGCTGATTTAGCGAAGGGATGGGGGAAGAGACATCGCTGCTCCAAGCTGTCCTGTCTCTTCCCACCCCTACCACCCCCTCCTGTCGTTAGAACTGAACCCACCCGCCGAAGAATGTACGAAAGCTTCGGGGGGTGTCAGATGCTGCGAAATGTTGCACGTTGAGTAGCTTCTCCCAGAAATGGGCTGGGGCTGCAAACCGTCCTTTGGAAACTGGATCGTTTCTTGCCTTCTTCCTCCCCCCACCTCTTTTTGGGAAGAGTTGCAGCCCCTCCAAGCACCACTCAAGCAAGCAAACGAGCAAGCCAGGTTATCTTGAAATGGCTCCTTTTTTTTCATGGCATAGCCTTAAACTTCCTTTCCTCCCCCCCCCCCCCTGCCCCCACTCAGATGGTGATGCTTTTTGTACGGGGATAGGAGCCCATCTTCGTTCTTCCGTTCTTCGAGATGATCTTGACACGGGGGAGACACGACACGCTACAAAAAGTGACACTACTGTATGCAGGGTACACGACGGTGGAAACGTAGCAGCTTTTCCTCTTCTGCCAGAAGGTGGTGGCCTTGGCTGTTCTGGGTTTTGGGGGGGGGGCAGGGGGGGCGCTTATATCTAACAATGGTCTCCTGAGCCTCCCAAGGTCCCAACTCCATGTAGGGTTAAGATGTGTCCCAGCTAACGTACCATGTCTCGATAATAACATGAAGTGGTTTGACATTGCAACTTGACGCTTTCATCCCCTGTTCATCAGCTCTGAGACCGCGGTGTAAATAAAATGGCTCTCTCTCTGGTCTTGGATTTCATATTTTCCCCTTTTTTTAATAGCACGGGTACTGTATTTTTTGGAGTATAAGACGCAACTTTTCCCCCCAAAAAAGAGGGGTGAAAGTTTGGAAGCGTCTTATACACCGAATGTATCCCTACCCATCCCCACCAGAGGCCAAAAACGCGAGGCATGGAGGCAGAGATGGTCTGTGGCAATCCCTGCAGCCTGGAACAGCTGATTGGGGCTATTCCGGCAATCCGATCCACCCACCAATCAGCTGTGCTGAATCAGGCTGCGATAAGGGCTGAAGAGTTTGCAGCAGCAACCACGTTCGAAAGCACAGTAACTGATTCAGCAGGATTGAAAATAATAATAATAACACTGGTTGAGAAAAATAAGGTTACAATCATAGACATCGTAATACCAGATGATAGCAGGGTCGACGAGAAGGAACATGAAAAAATTGCGAAATACCAGGACTTAAAAATTGAAATTCAACGATTATGGCACAAACCAGCAGTGGTAATTCCAGTGGTAATCGGCACACTGGGTGCTATTCCAAAAGCACTGGAATTACATTTAAAACAGTTAAAACTTGACAAAATCACCATCAGTCAAATGCAAAAAGCTGCACTGCTTGGATCTGCACGCATATTATGAAAATACGTTACGACATCCTAGGCCCCTGGGTGGGGCCCGACTAGTAATCAATGCCAAATCCGGCGAAACAACTGGCCGCTGTGATACAATCATATAATAATAATAATAATAATATACAATACATTACCAAAAGCAGGTTTTCCAAGGTAGTAAATACAAGCAAAACACAAGCAGTTTCACTTTCAGTTCTCATCTTAAGCCAGGCTCCTTCCTTCTTTCCTTGTTGCTCACACAGCCAATTTCACAGTCCAAATAGACCTCATTGGCTGACTTAGTTGCTCCACCTATTCATTGGCTGTCCTTGTTACCATGTGTCAGCTGAATACCATGGATGCTGCTAGGCAGAGGCATTCCCAAAAACTAAGGAGCGTCTTATACTCCGAAAAATATGGTAGTTTTACACCGTGGGGTGTCTAACGGAGTTGATTGTATACAGGGAGTCCTCGACCGATCACAATTGAGCCCAACGTTTCTGTTGTGAAGCGAGATAGTTGTTGAGTGAGCTTTGCCCCATTTTATGCCCTTTCTTTGAGGGCTCAGTGGCTAAGACGCTGAGCTTGTCGATCAGAAAGGTCGGCAGTTCGACGCTTTGAATGCCTAGCGCTGCATAACGGAGAGAACTCCCGTTACTTGTCCCAGCTACTGCCAACCTAGCAGTTCAAAAGCACGTACCACGTTTCCCCGAAAATAAGACGGTCTTATTTCTTTTGACCCCCCAAATAAGCACTTTTTGGGGTGGTATTATTTTTGAGGTGCAGGAGGCGGCGAGCATGGTTTACCTCATGGCTGCTGCTGGCAGGTCTGACCTATGGGCTGCTGCGGGCAGGTCTTATTTTCAGGGGAACAAGGTAAAAATGCAAGTAGAAAAATAGGGACCACCTTTGGTGAAAAGGAAAGAGCGTTCCGTGCGCCTTTGGCATTTAGTCATGCCAGCCACATTACCACGCAGACGTCTTTGGACAGCGCTGGCTCTTCGGCTTTGAAACGGAGATGAGCACAGCCCCCTAGAGTCGGGAACGACTAGCACATAGGTGCAAAGGGGAACCTGATCCTTTATGCCCTTTCTTGCCACAGTGGTTAAGTAAATCCCTGCAGTGGTTCAGTTTGTAACACTGGTTAAGTGACTTTTGCTTCCCCGTTGACTCTGCTTGCCAGAAGATCACAAATGATGATCACGCAATATCTAAGAAACCATGGGGATGCTGCAATGGCCGTAAATGTGGGAAACGGTCATAAGTCACTGCAGAACTGTTGTAATCTTGAATGGCCACTAAATGAACTGTTGTAAGACGAGGAGTACCTGTACACAAAGGTATGGTGGAACTTATCCCAACAGGATAAAATCTGTCCAGTGTTTGCTAAACGTCTTGGAAACAGTCCTGAAAAAAGTCTTAAGAATACTGTGGCGCATAGAATATAGGCAGTCCTCAACTTACAACCACAGTTGAGACCAAGATTTATGTGGCTAAGAGAGAAATTTGTGAAATGAAGTTTGCCCCATTTTATGACTTTCCTTGCCACGCTGGTTAAGTGAATCGCTGCCGTTGCTAAATTGGTAACCCCGGTTGTTAAGTGAATCCGGCTTCCCCATTGATTTGGCTTGTCAGAAGGTCGCAAAAGGGGATCCCGCGACTCCAGGACACTGCAACCCGTCATAAAAGTGAGTCAGTTGTTAAAACATCTGAATTAAAAACACATGGCCGTGGGGATGCTGCAACGAAGTGTGAAAAACGTCCATAAGTCACTTTCCAGTGCCGCTCTAACTTTGAACGGTTACTAAATAAACTCTTGTAAATCGAGGACTATCTGTAACAGACAAGATAACTTATGATTCTAATTCAGCCTGGACTTATGATTGTAAATCATGCTGGTCATCACATGGGCCATCATCAGTGGTGGGTTCCAGATTGCCCACCACAAGCACAGGTATGCAGCCCATGCATGCATCATTACCTCTCGCGACACCTCCGCGCATAGGCGCCATGCGCAGAAGCACCGAAGACCTCAAATACAGGTAAGGAGCTGAGGGAGGCCCTCCACAGAATCATACCGGAACGGTACCCGGTGCTCCAGGCAGACACCAGTATGCCCGTACCAGGGTGTACCACTTGCAACCCGCTACTGGTCATGTTTTTAGGATTTTTTTTGCGGCATGCAGCACCATGGCCATTAAAGCAAATCGGCAGATGTTTTAAGTGAACCCATAGTCCGCAATTGGTGGTTTTTTTTTTGCTGGAAAGCCGAAGTAAACTGAAGAAAGCCAAAGTTTAATAGAAAGAAGGACTAGGGGAGACATGATAGCAACGTTCCAATATCTCAGGGGTTGCCACAAAGAAGAGGGAGTCAAGCTATTCTCCAAGGCACCTGAGGGTAGAACAAGAAGCAATGGGTGGAAACTAATCAAGGAGAGAAGCAACTTGGAACCGAGGAGAAATTTCCTGACAGTTAGAACAATCAGTGGAACAGAAGTTGCTTCCAGAAGTTGTGAATGCCCCAACACTGGAAGTCTTTTAAGAAAATGTTGGATAGCTATTTGTCTGAAACGGTATAGGGTTTCCTACCTAGGCAGGAGGTTGGACTAGAAGACCTCCAAGGTCCCTTCCAACTCTACTATTGTATTGTAAACACCTTTTTCCCAGCAAAAAAAAGTCAATCGCAATCGCCTGATCATAGCCTGTAAAAGGTCGTAAATGCAGGTTCGTTGCCATGCATCCAGAATGCAATCACATGACTAAAGGGAAGGGTCCAGCCACTGGAACTTTGAATCCAAATCATCAGTACTTTCTTTGGGTCCATTTTAGAGGTGGGTTCCGGTCCGGTTTGGCTGAATAGATAGTAACTCTGGCAGACGCATGACCGAACCGGCTCGATCCTCAGCAGCGCCATCTTAAACTTTCTGTTCTACACAGGCGCAGCACAATCTTCATTGACAAAATGTACATTTTCATCCCTTTTTTATTTTTTACTTTGCAAGGAAGGGAAGATGTAGATTTAATTATGAACGAAGATTATTCATAATTACAGTTATTCGTATACGACATGAAAAAGAAATGAATCAAAACCCAGGACGATCCAAAATCAGAAGTGGAATGCTTGAAGGAGTATTGCGCAGATTCTGTAGGAATAAATGACATGTCAAAAAAGGAAACCGAAACACGTTTGTTTCCAAGAACAAATGAGGAAAAGAAAGTAATTTACATGTTATTCAAATGCTGAAAAATAGTAAGCCTTAAGATATATTTGGGGTAATTAGAGAAATGTTAATAATTGTGGAAACTCTATCAGGCTTGACAATTGGAGAAACACAACTAATATGCCTCATAAAAAGAAAAAAAGGGTGAATTGTGCAGAGGGATTAATTTGTTTGGCTGAATTCTGTTTTATCCCTTTTTTAATGTGCACCTGCGCAAATCATTTTAAGTGCAAATGTGCATGCAGCCACTTTTTTTTTTACTACCGAACCGAACCAGTAGTAATGGCAGCCGGAATCCACACGTGATCCATTGTAACTTTGCACTATTGTTAAGTGACCAGATGTAGGTTGAGGGCTCCCTATAGTCCTGGAGTGTAGGCTGGATATTAAGAGTATTAACAATATTTGCATGTCAGGAAACCGGACTGAATACTGGCTTGAATGCCTAAATTCACATCATACTGAGATTGTTTATCAAAATAAGCCACCTCCTACATGCACAATAATCAGGCTGCTTCTCCCAGCCTAACAAAGCCGCAAAAATTCACCATCATGCTTGACTAAAACAGAACAGAATAACAGTTGGAAGGGGCCTTGAAGGTCTTCTAGTCCAGCCACCTGCTCAGGCAGGAGATCCTATGCCAGTAATTGCGAGCCTTTTCGATACCAGGTGCCGAAAAGAGAGAGAGCGCTCGTCTGTGCCGCAACCTGGAGGGGAGCTGTGCAGGTCATATGCATGCACCTAAAAATGAACTTCTGGTTTCCGCGGCAGGCATGCGCGCTGGCCAGCTAGTTTTCCGGTTACTGTCGTGCATGCATGTGTGATGGCACGGATGCTCATGCAGGAAAATGAAAGATCACCTCTTCCAGTTTCCGGTAGTGCCACACGCACGAAGGCCAACTGAGCGTTGAGCGCACATGTGCACCAGAAACCAAGAAGAGGAACACGCGATGCCGTGCGTGCCACAGCGTGCCACTTCGGGCATGCGTGCCATAGGTTCGCCATCACAGCCTTATGCCATTTCAGACAAGACAATTATGTTGACCTCAGCCTTTAACTGATCTGATTAAACATGTTGGATAAAACATCGATAAACAAATGAAACCCCCAAAATAAAAAAGCTCCTTTTGCATCCATGCCCATGAATGTCTTACTTGTTGTTAAGGGCCACTTTGATATTTCATGTGGCTACTCTTGAGTAAGAAAGGAGGCCTATAATATTCCCCCAATGATTATTTGCTAAATGCAACGCAACATCCTTTCTTGTCTTATGCCTCTCTCTCCCCCCCACTCTCTCTCCTCTATCATCTATCTATCTATCTATCTATCTATCTATCTATCTATCTATCTATCTATCTATCTATCTATCTATCATCTATCTATCTATCTATCATCTATCTATCTAATCTATCTATCTATCTACATCTATCTATCTATCTATCTATCTATCTATCATCTATCTATCTATATCTACATCTATCTATCTATATCTACATCTATCTATCTATCTATCTATCTATCTATCTATCTATCTATCATCTATCTATCTATCTATCTATCTATCTATCTATCTATCATCTATCTACTATATATATATATAGTAGAGCCCTGGAATGACCTCCCTCCGGATATTAGGAATACCTCTGACCTCCGCTCCTTTCGTATAAAGCTCAAGACCCACCTATTCCAAGTAGCTGGCCTGGCTCAACTTTGATCTAACTATATCACTCCTGACGGGTTTTTATCTGGGTATTTTAATTGTATTCAATTATTTAGGGGTTTCTAAACATTGTATTTTATTGTTTTTATTCATTAGCCGACCTCCTCCTTGTACATGTCTTGGTATATGTTTTTGTAATATGTATGTCTTGTCTATATATTTATTTCATATGTTTTATTGTACGCCGCCCCGAGTCCTTCGGGAGAGGGTGCGGCTAAGAAATAAATTATTATTATTATTATTATTATTATTATTATTATTATTATTATTATTATTATTATTATTATAATATATATGCTGGTTTTGTTGTATTCGGGTCTTTTCCCGTGTAAGGTTGAGATTGTCTTTGCAACGTTTCGGCAGGATCTCACCTGCCATCTTCAAGCTGTGGGCTTAAAACATATATATGTGTGTGTGTGTGTGTGTGTGTGTGTGTGTGTGTATATATATATTTGTTTTCGTAGATTTTCATGGGTCTAGGTATGCTGGTCTTGTTGTATTCAGGTCTTTTCCCATGTAAGATTGAGATTGTCTTGGCAACGTTTCAGCGAGGTCTCACTCGCCATCTTCAGGCTGGTGTTTCAACGCTGAAACATTGCCAAGACAATCTCAATCTTACACGAGAAAAGACCCGAATACAACAAGAGCAGCCTGGAAAAAAATACTGTGGGGGTAAGACACCCCTAACACCCCTCGGGAGGGGGAGGTTGGGTTCTGTTAAGATACAGCCTGTTGTGCCGTAAAATGGCTTCTACTGTACAGCGAAGTGGAGTTGCCACGGTAATGGCTTCACAGGACTCCCCAAGGGGCTCCCTCTGGTAAAGGGGAAAATCCAACATTAGAAAGTACGTTTGGTCCAGACATTTTCAATAAAATCAGGGTTTTTCCTGTCTAATACAGGATTAGGATAAATAAATACCCAGGCAACGCTGGGTGATCAGCTAGTTTTCAATAAATTATAGCCATACAAGAGTCGTGCGCCAGCCGTGAGAAGCTTCCATAACGTTTCAGGAATGCCCCTGACATTTTATTGCCTTCCTCTATTTCTCTCACTTATTTTGGGTATGCATGTCTGAAGGGATCCCTAAGTCGCAGATAGTTAGATCTGTAACTATCTGCTATTAACAGATAGTTATTTACAGTACAGCAAATAACAGATCTGTTATTTGCTGTACTGTAGTGAGTAAGCTATACTTGAGACAAAAGCTTGTGGGGAAATTATGCTGAACGAGTGCAAGTCAAGAGAAAAATTGGGGGGTCATGAAGATGAGAGAGTACAGAACACCGGGCTATTTGGAGACCTGAGAATAAGTAAGAAGGGTGCCCGATGATTATCCATTTAGAATATTTATTAAATATATACATTAACTCAATTCTAGCGGGACTCTGGGCAGCGTATAATAATACCGTTACTCAAAATACCAGTGAAAACACATCCAGGGATTTCTTGGTGATGTTGTTAAAACCGCTCAAAAAGGCATGCAACACTACAGAGTAAAAAATGTTGACCTTGAAGGAGATACGCAAACTCTTTATCAAAGGAACAAGGGAGGAAACTTATCTTAAACCCGCCAAGGGCAAATAGCCTTTGTAAGCAGCCCAAACACCTCCCTAACTCACCAGAGCAGGGAGAGAACGGAGGAGGCCCGGCAGAAGCAGACTTCCAAGGTTCTGTAATTATAGCCATTCTCAATTTAAAAAAATAATAATTTCAGGCCTCCTTGGGGAGGGTGGGAGTTGACCTGTTTCTAACCAGCAAGGTTGACATATGGAGGTAGTCCTTGACTTACGACCGCAACGGAGCCCAAAAATTCTCCTCGTTGAGACGTTTGCGAAGTGACTTTTGCCCCATTTTACAACCCCATTTTCCTGCCACTCGTTGTTAAGTGAATCCCTGCAGTCGATAAATGTTAGTAACCCGGTCGTGAAGTGAATCAGGGGCTTCCCTGTTTTGACTTTGCTTGTCAGAAGGTCGCAAAAGGGGGATCACATGAAAAAGCAACGGTCATAAATATGAACCAGTTGCTGAGAGTCTGAATTTTGATCACCTGACTGTGGGCAGGCTATGAAGGTCCTAACAGTGAAAAATGGTCGTAAGTCGCGTTTTTCAGGGCTGCAACTTAGAAGAGAAGAGAAGAAATATTGGAATATAAAATAGGAAGAGAAGAGAAGAAATATTGGAATATAAAATAGGAAGAGAAGAGAAGAAATATTGAAATATAAAATAGAAATAGCAGAGAAGAGAAGAAATATTGGAATATAAAATAGGAAGAGAAGAGAAGAAATATTGGAATATAAAATAGGAAGAGAAGAGAAGAAATATTGGAATATAAAATAGGAACAGAAGAGAAGAGAAGAAATATTGGAATATAAAATAGGAAGAGAAGAGAAGAAATATTGGAAAATAAAATAGGAACAGAAGAGAAGAGAAGAAATATTGGAATATAAAATAGGAACAGAAGAGAAGAAATATTGGAATATAAAATAGGAACAGAAGAGAAGAGAAGAAATATTGGAATATAAAATAGGAAGAGAAGAGAAGAGATATTGGAATATAAAATAGGAACAGAAGAGAAGAGAAGAAATATTGGAGTATAAAATAGGAAGAGAAGAGAAGAAATATTGGAATATAAAATAGGAAGAGAAGAGAAGAAATATTGGAATATAAAATAGGAAGAGAAGAAACATTGGAATATAAAATAGGAACAGAAGAGAAGAGAAGAAATATTGGAGTATAAAATAGGAAGAGAAGAGAAGAAATATTGGAATATAAAATAGGAAGAGAAGAGAAGAAATATTGGAATATAAAATAGGAAGAGAAGAGAAGAAACATTGGAATATAAAATAGGAACAGAAGAGAAGAGAAGGAGGAATTTGTCTTTGGTGCATATGCTCTCAATGTACATAAAAAGACAAGATACATTCATCAAGAATCATAAGGTACAACACTTAATGGTAGTCATAGGGTACGAATAAACAATCAGGAAACAATCAATATCAATATAAATCGTCACTAAATGTTGTAAGTCGAGGACTACCTGTACAAAAGTTCTGGCACTCAGACTCTATCCAATGACCTAGCCAAGGACAAGCCAAAATTCCAATATTCTTTTCATTCAGAGGAAACACAGAGAGATCTCTGGGGACAGAGAAGGCCTGTTTCCTTGATTTCATCCAATGACACAGTGGATAGGAACAGCAGCATGGCAATTCTGCCTGATATGCGGCTCCTTGCTCAACAGTAGTAACTGTGAAAGGGATCTTGGAGTCCTAGTGGACAACCATTTAAATAGGAGCCAGCTGTGTGCAGCAGCTGCCAAAAAAGCCAACACAGTTCTAGGCTGCATCAACAGAGGGATAGAATCAAGATCATGTGAAGTGTTAATACCACTTTATGATGCCTTGGTAAGGCCACACTTGGAATACTGCATCCAGTTTTGGTCGCCACGATGTAGAAAAGATGTGGAGACTCTAGAAAGAGTGCAGAGAAGAGCAACCAGGATGATCAGGGGACTGGAGGCTAAAACATATGATGAACGGTTGCAGGAACTGGACATGGCTAGTCTAGCGAAGAGAAGGGGACATAATAGCAATCTTCCAATATTTGAGGGGCTCCCACAGAGAGGAGGGAGTCAAGCTATTTTCCAAAGCTCCCAAAGGCCAGACAAGGAATAACGGATGGAAATTGAAGAAGGAGAGATTCAACCTAGAAATAAGGAGAAATTTCCTGACAGTCAGAACAATCAACCCCTGGAACAGAAGTTGCCTTTGGAAGTTGTAGGAGCTTCATCACTGGAGGTTTTCAAGAAGAGACAGGGCTGCCATCTGTCAGAAATGGTGTAGGATGTCCGGCTTTTGGGGGGTGGGTTGGACTAGATGACCTCTAAGACCCTTTTAACTCTGTCATTCTATATTCAATGGAACAGAAGTTGCCTTCAGAAGTTGTAGGCGCTTCATCACTTGAGACTTTCAAGAAGAGATTGGGCTGCCATTTGTCAGAAAAGGTCTCCTGCTTGGGTAGTGGGTTGGACTAGATGACCTACAAGGTCCCTTCCAACTCTGCTAATCTGTGATCTTTTATTCTGTGAAATGCATGAAACGAGCCCTGGGGGGGGGGGGGCACGGTGGCTAAAGTGCAGTGTTGCAGGCAAACTCTTATCCAGTTACTGCACACTCAGAATGCCCTTTGCACAACTAGGCACATGAGTAGAACAATCTAGGGTAGGGAAGGGAAGGGAAGGGAAGGGAAGGGAGGGAAGGAAGGAAGGAAGGAAGGAAGGAAGGAAGGAAGGAAGGAAGGAAGGAAGAAAGAAAGAAAGAAAGAAAGAAAGAAAGAAAGAAAAGGAGAGAGGGAGGAAAGGAGGGGAGGAGAGGAAGGAAAAAAGAGCCAGAAAGACCGAAAAAAGAGGGAGAGCCTGAAAGAAGGAAAGGAAAACCTTTGCCAGGAGATCCAGGCGTAAAGCCGCCCACCTTCCCCACCTAAAGCAGCAGCAGCACCGTCACCCACCCACCGATGCTCGCGATGTCCGGGTGGCGGGAGGGAGGGCAACCCCCCCCCACCCCCTTCAGCTGGTGGACGGATCCAAGGGCGTGAGCGCGCGGAGGGGGGGAAGAAGCGAGAGGAGGTTTCCCCTCCCCGCGCCGGCTTCCGCGTGCCTGCCGCCGCCCCTTCCCCTTCCTCCCCAGGTGGTACTGCCTCCCGCGCCAGTCCTGGATGGGCGGAGCCGGGCCGGGGGGAGGGAGGCGGAGTTGGCGCTCAACAGCCGGCGCCGGTTACAAGCGGAGGGTCGCTGGGGAAGCGAGCGAGCGAGCGAGCAGCCGGTCCCGCCAGCCCTCGTTGAGTCGCCGCTGGAGAACCAACCAAGCAACCAAGGAAGGAACGAAGAGAGAGAAGCGCGTCCCGCCGCTGCCGATCCCGCCTCCCACCCCCGCGCCCCGATCCTTCCCCCACCCGCCCGCCTTCGCGGGAGCAGCGGCCGAACGGAGAGGAAGGAGCGGACGGGCAGCCGAGCCCAGCCGGCTGGAGGGGCGGCGGGGATGAACAGCTCCGAGGAGGACGCAGGTGGGCGAGGCGGCGAGGAAAGGGCGGCGGGGCCGCTTTGCAAAGGCAGGGAGGGCGGGAGGGAGGGCCTGCCGGGCGAGAGGAGCCGGCGTCCGCGGGGTTGCGACGGCTCCTTTCCCGGCCTGATCTAACCTCCCCTTCTCCTCTTCCTCCTCCATTCAGGTGCCAGCCCCGTGCCCAGCCCGGGCTTCCCCGCCTTCGACGAGGTGAGTCCCGAGCGCGGCGACTCAAAGCCGGCGGGAGGGAGGGAGGGGAAAGGCGGGCAGCGGCGGGGCAGGGAGAGGGGAGTAAACCGGGCGGGCGGCCGAGCGAGAAGAGGGGAATCCGCTCCATTGGCCGCCCTCTTGCCCAAACCGGCCGGTCTCCGAGTCGCGGGGGTTGGCGGGTGGCCGAGAGACCTTCCCCCGCCCTCCGCGGCTTCGGAGCGGGGCGGAGAAGCGGCTTCTCCCGGCGGGGGCGGCGCTCCTGGGTGTCTTTGGCGCGACTGCGGCTCCGCCCCGGCTCCGGAGCCCCCCCAGCCGGAGGAGTTTTTGGCAGCGCCCGTCCCGCGTTTTCCGACCCCGGGAGCCTTTTTTTTCCCGGGTTTTTTTTCTCCCCCCCCCCCCCCCCCGAGGGAGAAATCCTACGAGGCGAGAGAGCCTCGTCTCCCTCCCGCGAAGTGGCCTCCGTGCCTCCCGGCTCTTTGGCTCAGGACGGCGGCGGCGGAGGCGCCATCTTAAGCGCCGCCCGGGTGGGAGCGTGTGGAGGGGTTGGGGGAGGAGGAGGACGACCCTCCTCCCGCCGTCCTCGGCTCGAGCAGGACCGGCGTCTTGAGGGGATTTGAGAGAGAGAGAGAGGAAGTTCGCGTGGCCCCGTTTTTATGGGGGGTGAGGGGAAGGAGGGTGTTTTGCGCCGGCTCCACGCGCTCAGCGTGTTGGTTTCCTTCAGGTTTTAACGGGCACGACTGGATGGCATTTGGGGGAGGGTTTCTTCCCCGTCCTCCTTAGAAAATCCCCCCCTCCTTTGTGGGGGAGGAAACCTTGTCACAATTCCACCTGCCCCCCTTTTGGGGGGGGGGAGAAAACCTTATCTCACACCCCCCTTTATTGAAGGGGAAGAAATGCTTGTCTGAATTCCCCCTCTTTTGTAGGGGGGGTGGAGGAGAGGAAAACCTTGTCTCAATTCCACCTCATTTTTTGGAGCTGGGGAGAAAAAACCTTGTCTCAATTCCCCCCCCCCTCTTTTGTGGGGAGAAGAAAACTGTCCCAATTCCACCTGCCCCCCGTTTTTTTGGGGGAGAAAACCTTATCTCAATCCCCCCCCCCTTATTGAAGGGGAAGAAACCCCTATCTGAATTCCCCCTTTTGTGGGGGGGGGGGGTGGAGGAGAGGAAAACCTTGCCTCAATTCCATCCGCTCTCTCCCCCCCCCCCCGTTTTTTGGGGGAGAAAACTTTATCTCAATTCTTCCCCCCCCCCCCCAATTTCTTGTAGGGGAAGAAATGCTTGTCTCAATTCCCCTCTTTTGTGGGGGGCGGAGGAGAGGAAAACCTTGTCTCAATTCCCTCCCCCCTCTTTTGTAGGGAGAGAACCTATTCTCAATTCCACCTCTTTTTTTGGGGGGGGAGAAAACCTTATCTCAATCCCCCCCCCACACACACACATTTCTTGAAGGGTAAGGAATCCTTGTCTGAATTCCCCCTCTTTTGTGGGGGTGGTGGTGGAATAGAGGAAAACCTTGTCTCAATTCCAGCCCTATTTTGGGGGGGAGAAAACCTTATCTCAATTCCCCCCCCCCCAATTTCTTGTAGGGGAAGGAATCCTTGTCTGAATTCCCCCTCTTTTGTGGGGGGGTGGAGGAGAGGAAAACCTTGTCTCAATTCCCCCCCCCTTTTTTTTTGAGGGCGAAATGGGACAAAGCCCCCCCACCCAAGTTTTGTTGTGGATAATTCCCCCTCCCCTCAAAAGAAGGGGACATTTCCAAGCTCTTCGCTCTTGATCCGCCCCTTTAGTCTCAGGGTCGCCCTTGTGGCTTTTTCCTCCTTCCCTCCATCCCTGAAAAGATGGATTGCAGTTTAGGGCCCTGCCTCTGCCTGTCCTGAGGATCGTTTTCTCCTTTCTTATCTGCCCCTTCCTGTTTTGAGATTTGGCAGGAAAGCTTCCTTTTTAAAAAAAAAAAAAGGGGGGGGGGAATCCCCCATTCCTGGCCTTGGATCCGTTCAGACGACTTTCTCTTCTCTAAATGTGTAACCGGAGGCACTTTGGGTAACCAGATGGGTGGCCCTTAAATTTAATAGATAAAAGAGGAAGGGCATTTCTTAGTATGGATAACATACAGAATAACAGAGTTGGAAGGGACCTTGGAGGTCTTCGAGTCCAGTGGTCACCAACCAGTGGTCCATGGTTTTTATATTGCACTAAATACTATTATCTTTTTAAAAAAATCATATTAGTGATCTGGGGGATTTAAAATTATGAATTTAGGGGTCCCTGAGGTCCAAAAGGTTGGTGACCCCTGTTCTACTCCAACAGCCCCCCCCTCACACACACACACCTGTTTAGGCAGCAGGCCCTATGCCATTTCAGACCAATGGTTGTTCAAGCCCTTCTTCAAAACCTCCAGTGATGGAGCAAGCTGTTCCACTGATTAATTGTTCTAACCATCAGGAAATTTCTCCTTAGTTCTAGGTTGCTTCTCTCCTTGATTAGTTTCCATCCATTGCTTCTTGTTTACCCTCAGGTGCCTTGGAGAATAGGTTATCCCCCCTCTTTGTGGCAAGCTCACAAAGAAGGGGATATAGACAGCTCCTGCCCCACCTATCAGTTCGAAAGCAGACAAATGCAAGTTGATAGACAGGTACCTACCACTTTACTGGGAAGATAACAGAATGTGCCTTTGGTGCATAACCATGCTGGCCACAAGACCCCGGAAAGTATCTTGGGACAACATGGGTGATGAGCACCATGACTGACAGAGAAACCTTTACCTTTTAGAGTTACTTAGGATGTGGGGCAAGGAACAAAGGACCTCCAACGGTCTACACCTCCTTAGCTCACGGTGAAATTTCCCCTGACACTCCCCCCCCCCCTTTTACTCTAGAGAGTACCTGTCCTGCCTCCTTCTCAACTTTGGGGGGCTGGACCCATGGACCAGCTTGGCAGGGCATTTCATCAATATTATTGATTAAATTTATATGCTGCCCAGTCCATCTCACTATCAAATGACATATTGGGTCAATTTGAGCACAGGCTATTGCAAAATAAAATAATAATAATAATAGACTGTTCTGGTGTTCTTCAAATTGGGGAGGGAGGATATTAAGAATTTAGCAATCTCCCTTGTTTTGGCTGGAATCTGATCTCGGGCTTTCCTTTGTCTGCAGGCAAGCCAACTTGTTTGCTTTGACTGCATGCCTGCAGGGAAATGTATCTACACTTCCACACCATTATCATTGTTATTATCATCTTCCCCACTAAATAGCAGGAGAGTTCCTTTCCCTGGAGATCCTGGCTCTGAGATTTACTGCTGGAATTCACTCCCTTTCTCTTTGGTTTTGGAAAGGAGAAAAACCACAGGGCCAAACTGTCCTTTCTGTTGTGATAAGATATTGGGTGGCCTACGTATTTTCTCCTTGTTTAGAGTATCTTGGGAAAGCTAAATGTCCTAACTGTCAAAAAAAAAACACACAATTTTTTTGTCCTTGTGTTTGATCCTCGGGGAAGTGACAGTATTCATTGAGGCAGAAAGCATGTTTTGGCCATAAAATGCCTTGCGGCATTTTATCCCCACATCATCTCTTAGCTTGGTCTTTAAAATAACTGATTTTCCCTGTTTGTAAAACTAAACCAGTGTTTCTCAACTTGGGCAACTTCAAACTAAGATGGGTGCACTCCCAACTCCCAAGATTTCCCCAGTCAGCTTTCTGGGACACAGTAGCTTGGAATGCAAGATAATAAAGGAAGACATGATACAGGTGTGGAAGTGTATAAAATCACACAAAGGTTAAGCATTGGGCAAATAGGGTCCATAGGGTCCGAACTAAAAGCCATTCACTGAGATTCAGGACTGAGAAGGAAGCATTTTCACCTGATGTGTAATTAAATATTGTCAGCAAGCCATCCAGACTCACTTTTTGTGAGATTGGCAGCCACATATATTAGATAGATAGATGATAGATAGATAGATAGATGATAGATAGATAGATAGATAGATAGATAGATGATAGATAGATAGATGATAGATAGATAGATGATAGATAGATAGATAGATAGATAGATAGATAGATGATAGATAGATGATAGATAGATAGATGATAGATAGATAGATAGATTGATTGATAGATAGATAGATAGATAGATGATAGATAGATAGATGATAGATAGATAGATGATAGATAGATAGATAGATAGATAGATAGATAGATAGATAGATAGATAGATAGATGATAGATAGATAGATGATAGATAGATAGATGATAGATAGATAGATAGATAGATGATAGATAGATGATAGATAGATAGATATGGTGTGAGAAGGGGCTAAAGGGGCTGTAGGACAGGAAGGCCTGGAGGAACGTTGTCCATGGGGTCGCGATGGGTCAAACACAAGTTTGCAACTAACAACAACAACCACAAAAGGGGATGTGGCTATCAAGATTGAGAGCTGTGGACATCATCCTGCCTTTGTGGCAGAAGGCTTGAAATATTTGCAGCTGGGAAGCCACAGTGGAGGGAACTGGGTGAGTCCAGGCTGGTGAACTTTCCAAAAGCATTTAGATGCCCACTGGATGATCCGGAAGGCCAGCCCAGAACCTTTGGGTGCGATCGGGGCTCTTCTTGTGTTGGTGCCACACCAGAATCTGCCATGCAAACCAAGCTCAGCCGGTGCTTGAGATGCATTCACATTTTTTTTCCGGCCTGGCATTGATTGTCAGTAACATTGAGCGGGACAATTCAGTGGCTTGCCTCTGAGTGAGGGAGGCGCTTACATTTAGATAGCAAGCAATCCACCTTAGAGAGTATTTTGCTCACAGTGCTGACCAAGGATATATTGGCAAGATGGTAGGTTTTTTTGTATGGGTATGATGGGCAATGATTTATGGAACTGAATAGGGTAATCTAGGTTTTGTCAACCAACTTGCATTGACTGTGTTCTCGTGACATTCCACTTGTTAGGGAATGTCATAGAAACTTTCTATTATTCATGCTCAATTAGTTTTTTAACACTAAAAGGATCCAGTAAAGGAGAATATTTGTAGCTCGGTTGAAATGAGAGATCCTTGGTGCTCTCTGAGCTTGGTTGTTTTCTTGTAGACATTTCACTACCCAAACTAAGTAACAACATCAGTGCTATAGTAAGGAGTGCTGTTTGCTCTCAGTTTATATTCCGGTTACTTGTCGGTCTGTGTGGGTGTGGGGGGTCTTAGGGATACTTTGGTTGGGCTGTTTACTGATAGTTCTTCAACAGTTTCTTGATTGGGATACTGTTTACTTGATGGTTGCTCTGAAGTTCAACTATCGTAAGGGGATATTGAGATCCAGACTTGTAAAACCCATGTATCTTTGCAGCCACCCCAGAAAAGACAGAGAACTGTAGAAGACTTCAATCAATTCTGCACGTTCGTGCTAGCCTACGCAGGTTACATTCCCTACCCAAAGGAGGTAAGAACAGTTGTCGAGCACTTTCTCTACCTTCCTGGCCTAGGTGCTCCCATTCTCTCCCATCTGCAAGAAGGCAAATCACACAGCTTTCTATTCTTTTCTTCCATCTCCAGAATGAGCCATGGACATACCGAGGCAACAGGAGCCCTCAGAACAGCACCGGAAGCACCCAAGACAGTGACAGTTGGGGATCGTCTCAGTCCTATGACTCCCAAGTGCTTTCAGACGATGGAGGAAGCAGGAGCGCAGCCTACAAGGGGACAGGAGAGCTGCTGAACTGCCCTAACGTAGCCGGTAGCTTTTGCGCTGGTCGGCACCAGCAAACCAAGAAGAGGAAACAGTCACAGTCGTCAAAGAAACTCAGCGTGAACCAGGCAACAGACAAGGGCTTGATGCCCCCGAAGGACCATGCACAGAGAACGCCCGAGACTTTCACGGAAGTGAAGGAGCTGCAATCCTGTCTCCAAGAGGTCCCATCCAGACCTCTCTTGGAGCAAACGGAGAAAGACTGTATCCCTGGACTTTACACCGAAGAGAAGACTGAGGAGCAAGGGACATGCAAAGAGGAGAGAACCACCTCTGCCTCTTGGGGCGTGGTGGAGCAAAGCACAGAAGAACCGGCAGGAGACGTCCCTAAACTTAGCGGTAAGTCTGCAAGTGCTGGTGCTCTTAGAACAGGGCTGTCAAACTCGCGGTCCGCGGATCGGATGCTGGTCATGCCCAAGCTCAGCTTAGCGAAGGGGGAGAAAAGTCGAGAGACATCACATGACAACGACGTGACGAGTTTGACACCTCTGTCTTAGAAGTAATTCAACAAGGGTGACCTCCCCCCTTAACCAGACACAGCGGCTAACCTTGATCCACCTAGCCCACGGGCCTTTAACACAGCAGTTCTCTAAGAGCAGGGATCACCAACCTTTCGGACCTCAGGGGCCGTTCAATTCATAATTTTAAAACCCGCAGACCACTAATATGAATTAGTGACGTGATGGGGTCCTTCAGGCACTTAGCTTGGCTGCCTGTTAGCAGAGAGAAGTGCCCGGGGTCAACCCTAGCTTTGCTGTCCATTGCAGCCAGGAACCTCAAATACATAAGAATGAACGTTTGCCTTGTAGCCAGCCCAGGTGCTAGATTGGCCCCCTGAAAACTATCTCTTGAGGCCACAAAGTTTCGTGCGCCACTCACTGAAGCGCATGGACTTCCAGGAAGGGAGGGGCTGGAGCTACTAAACAGGCAGCCAAGCTAAGTGCCTGAAGGATCCCATCCTGTCAGCAGGATTAATTGCTTTGGTAGTCCAGTGCAGTATAAAAATGCAAAGATTTTTTATTGCAGACGACCCAAATTTTCTCGCGAACCACCAGCTTTGATGACTGTTGCTCTAGAGCAGGTTTTTCAACCTCAGCAACTTTTAGATACGTGAACTTCAACTCCCGGAGTTCCCCAGCCAGCATGAAGCAGAATTCCCTCAGCCACTTTTAAGACTTCTGGACTTCAAGTCCCCGGAATTCCCCAACCAGCTTGGCTGGCTGAGGAATTCTGGGAGTCCACAAGTCTTAAAGTTGCCAAGATTGAAGAGCCCTGCTTTAAAGAGATCAGCTCCTCCTGTAGATCTGCAATGATCAACCCTTAAATTGACCTTGGCAACCCATACAGATGTTCATTATCTTTTGGATACTCACAGCTTCTCCGACAGCCTGAACTTTGGATGCCCTGTTTGCATTAGAGGGTGCAAATGGCTGCAGAATTCTGGGAGTTGAAGTCCACCCATTCAAAAGGTGCTGGGTTGAGAGTGTCTGCCTTAGAGAAGAACTGGTGGAAGTGATCTGGCTTGTGCCCTCTCTGGGAATGATCTTGTTTTTTTTAAAATAAATTTTATTTTATTTTAATACAAACAATCCATCTTGTCGTCTGGGTACAAATGTTTTGCGCAATAACAATTAAAACTTACAATCATCTACATTATTTAATCTATTCTTAGCTTAATACCAATACCTTAAATGTCTAATACTATAACAATCCTCTTCTTGATTTATCTAACTCTATTAATACGTTTTCTATATTTACTCATCTACTTTTATTTGATTCTTATATTTATTCTCTAACCATCGAAAAAATGATTCCTATGTAGTATAATAATTGGTTTGTTCTTTCTCTTTGATTGTCAACGTTAATCTGTTCATTTCTGCGCATTCTAATATTTTCCCAATCGCGCTCTCCTCTGTAGGAATCTCTTCACTTTTCCAGCGATCCCATTATTTTTTAGGAGTGCCAAATGACACTATTTCCCCATTGTTAATGGAGTTTGTGCATGGAGAGATTAGGCAACATTTACGGTGCAACATCAGGAGCCAATAAGCTTCAAGAAGTTTGATGAATCTCTTGATTGAGAATGGTTGGCTCCTTAACTAAATCAATTAAAGGCATAGTGGCTGCTTTATCCATTTTACATGGCCTTATATACTCTTTTGAGGTTGAAGGACACTGTGCAAACTCTGGCAGTGAGCAACATAATGTGGGCACTCTTCTTTACCTGATATTTCTCTCTCTCCCTCTTGCAGATATGCCTGAAGAGTTCACTGCAGCCTCAGACGCCAAAACAGATGGTGAGTTACGGGCAGTATTGCCAGCTGCCAGTAGGGGGAGCACATGCATTTTGATTGGATTCTTTAATAAGCCCAGAGAGCCACAATTCTCAATCCAGCGATTTTTATGACCAGTGGGGTTCAATTCCCAGAATGCTGTGCTGCTGGGGAATTCTAGGAATTGAGGCACACATGCCTCTATAATTGCCAGGGTTGAGAAATGCTGCCTTGGAGGCTCATTTACGTGTATACATCCAAACTAGACTGTGTTGTTTCGCTGTGTCCTATATGTGGGTATATGCATCATTTTGTATTTATTTGTTTATTTTGTCATGTTTGTGTAGTGTATATTGGAGGTGATGACCCTTTGAGAGCTGTATGGGATGGAATTTCAGTTGAATGTATGCTGATTAGTGTACAATCAAAGTGACAATAAAGTTATTCTAAGTTCTATTCAATCGCTGCAGACATGGCATATAGAATAGAATTCTTTATCAGCCAAGTGTGATTGGACACACAAGGAATTTGCCTTTGGTGCATAAGCTCTCAGTATATATAAAATATAAGATACATTCGTCAAGAATCATAAGGTACAATTTCAAGTGTTTTGCATAAAGGAAATCGTTTGAAAATGAAAGGAAGTTAAAACAGCTAATTTTGCAGCCATCTCTTAAGGCAGGGGTCCCTAATTCCCCAGGCTGCGGAAGCTGCGTGTGCACGTGCAACTCCACTTGCTCGAGCAGTTCGCACCAATGGAGCGTGCATGTGCTTGCCCGCTGTTCATGTGGAACCATCCCCTCTTCCCTCCCCCCCCCGTCTGCAAAGCCAGAAGGTTGGGGACCGCTGCTCTAAACAGTCTTAGAATAAACACTTTACTAATCACAACATTAGATTGAGGTGTGCTAGCTGAGGAAAACAAGCAAGGATGCCGTTCATAAGCCCTCTTTTTTTTACACAGAAGACGATGCTTGGGACCTCATCACTTGCTTCTGCCTAAAGCCCTTCGCCGGGCGACCCATGATCGAATGCAACGAGTGCACGACTTGGATACACCTCTCCTGCGCCAAGATCCGCAAGTCCAACGTGCCCGAGGTCTTCATCTGCCAACGCTGCCGCGATGCCAAACAAGAGATCCGCCGGTCCAACAGAGCCCGGACCGTCCCCCGCAAGCGCTTCTGTGACTGACTGTAGCCGGGAGAGGCGAAGGGCCGCCGCCCTCCAAAAGCTTCAGTTGGATTTTGTTTTCGTTTTTGTTTTGCTGCCAAGACAATCAAAATGCAGGAACTGCCCTAGGGAGGAAGAGACCGGAGGCAGCCCTGGAAATTTCCAAGACTTTTTGAGCCACATGTCTTATTCCAAATGTTAAAATTGGGGCAGAGGAAGAGACTGGGGTGCTGCTGAGATCTCAGGGTTATGCTAGAGCAGCAAATGCACAAATGCCTGGCAGACACGAGACTGCGGGGGGGGGGGGGGGAGCTTGGGGCGGGGATTTATCTGCAGGCAATGCACTAAGTCAGCCAGTAGCCTCTCTGCCCTTGCGCAGAGGTGCCTTTTCTCAGCAGCCTAAAGGGAGTCGTGGGCCCAAGCAAGACTTCTCTGTGGTACACTATCTGCTCGGGCTTTAAATGGGTCGGATTATGCACCCCCGTTTTTGTGGTTTGTTCTTTGCCCCTTGGAACGGTGAGTCGGGGGGGGGGGGGAAGCTCCTCGAACTCTTTCCCAAAAGCACACTTCAAAGGAGCCCAGTCCCCTTCCCCCTTGGGCACACATACACACACACACAGCTTAGAGGGCTCTTTTGCAGCCCATTTAGAGAGCTCCGTTCTCTGTCCCCAGGACAGCTGGCACCCCACTTCGGAGCTCCCTACCCTTTCAGCATTTGAGCGAGATGCCACGCTATATCGCTAGGCTGGTCACCATTGGGCCAGGAAAGGGATGGTAACACTCCCCGACTGTACATACTTGGTATGCAGAGGCTTAGAAAATATTTAGCTCTATCTACTCGATTCACAGGCCTAGCCTAGACTTCCGGTTGCACTACTGTCTGATTTGAAGGGAAGGTAGGACTTGGGGAGAGGAGGGGGAACACAAGTAGCTGTAGAGCCTTTTTAGGAGCTAAAAGGGGAGACCTTTTCCCCCCCCCAAGGTAGATGGATGGGGAGGCACCTTGCAGAAGCAGATTGGGTCCTGCTTGTCTCCAGGCTGCTCTTGGGAAAGCAATCTGGGGATTTCTTTAAAAAAAAAAAAGGAAGATCTGTGTACTATGCAAATTACTGGTTGTTCCTGGAGAAATTGTGCCAGCCAGAAAGCAAATGCTTGTTTGGAGGCGATTTGCCACTCTTCCCCCTGCTCCACCGAGACTCTTCCGGTTTGACCCATGTGCCTTCTTTCTTTCATCTCATCCTTCAGCCGCGCATTGATCTGAAAGATTGGTCCTGATGGCACACACAACACTGCAGTCATTTTAGAGTGGGTTTGGAACAGGCTACGCACCTGGTCACTGCTTAAGAGAGCAAAAAAATCCAGGCCTAATTTATAATCCCACAAGTACCTCTGCTCCCTTTGAGTGTTTACATTTTTACAGTTAGTCTCTATAAAAATGTAAGGTAGCACAGTACAATGCTGTATACTGGGTATATACTGAGTGATACGTATAGATTAAAATACTTTTAAAGTAGCTCTTTGTGCTTCGTTCCAATGCTTTTATCAACAGGCTACATTTGCGCACAAGGCTCTTGCCCTAATTGTACAGTTTGCCAAATACTTATTTTATTATTTATTATTATTATTATTATTTATTAAATTTGTTAGCCGCTCCCTCTCCACAAAGGGACTCGGGGCGGCGTACAATAAATAAAAACACATATTATAAAATTACACATTGTACGGAGGAGGTATAAAACACAATACAATCCTTATAATAACATAGAAATATTAAAATAAGTTAAAATTAAAACCCCAATGGGGATTACAAGTTTAAAAATTGCCAGGAGGAATAAAATGGAGCTATGGTTGAGCCAGGCCTGCTAGTTGAAAAAGGTGGGTCTTGAGTTTTGAACGGAAGGAGCAGAGGTCGGTGGTAATCCTAATATCCGGGGGGGGAGGTCATTCCAGAGGGCTGGGCCCATCACAGAGAAGGCCCTACTCCTGGGCGCCGCCCTTTGGCACTGCTTAGTGGACGGCACCCGGAGAAGGCCCTCTCTGTGAGAGCGAATTGGTTGTAGGGATGTATGGGGCAGGATGCAATCCCGCAGGTAGCTAGGTCCTGTGCCATGGAGCGCTTTGAAGATGGTAATCAATACCTTGAAACGCACCCGATAGACCACAGGAAGCCAGTGCAGCTCGCGCAGGAGAGGTGTTATATGGGAGTATCTCGTACTCCCCATAAACACCCACACGGCCGCGTTCTGGACCAGCTGCAGTCTTCGAGTGCATCTCAAGGGAAGCCCCATGTAGAGAGCATTACAGTAGTCTAGGCGGGACGTCACCAGCGCGTGAGTGACTGTGCAAAGGGCATCCCGGTCCAATAGGGGGCGCAATTGGCGCACCAGGCGAACCTGGTGGAACGCCCCCCTCGCCACGGCTGCCACATGGTCATCCATCGACAGCCGGGCATCTAGGAGGACGCCCAAATTGCGCGCCCGTTCCATGGGGGCCAGTTGTTCGCCCCCAATGGCCAGCGTTGGAATTAGCTGGTTGAACCGGGGGGCCGGTAGCCACAGCCACTCCGTCTTGGAGGGGTTGAGTTTGAGTCGGTTGTCACCCATCCAGACCAACTACTCTCCTAGTTTAGTTTAAATGTAATTTCTCATCCGTTTCACAATTGTTTCATCTTGCTTGCTGCCCTGTGTGTCCTGTTTGTTCAGTTAGCGACCAAAGTTACAACAGATGCCTGCCCAAAAACTACTATGGCCTGGTTCTGGTCCGCTCCCAACCTGGCAGTTGCATGAACACATTTTGGGCACTGGGCAACTGCCCTGCATTTGTGTCCATTAGCGCTGTCCCATGGTCAGATGCATACACAATACTTTTTATTTTTCCAGAAAAGTAGCGTTTACTTCGTTTCCAAGAAAAACTGGCCCACAGTGAACAATTGGGGCTTTGCTTAATGACTGTTGCAAGGAAATGGCCATAAAATCAGGTCAATTATGTGCTTTTGCAACCTTCAGGACTTAACTGCCAGGCTTGATGGTCATAAGGAACTACCTACAGTTGTGTAATTGAAAGTAAAGTTGGAAATTAGGATGCTCTTAAAGAGCTGATCTTCCTCACGTGGCTGGGGAATTCTGGGAGTTGAAGTCCACCATGTTTAAACTTGCCAAGGTTGGAGACCCCCGTCCTAGATAAACTGCAATCCTTGATTTGTTTACTCCTTTGGCATGTTAATCTCCATAATCCAATTAATAGTTAAGATTTAAAGGTAATTTTGGAATCTCAGGCTCAACATTTCGGCCTTAGGGTTGAAATAGAGATGGCAACATCACTGCACTGTATCAGCTAACTGATTTTTCTTCCACGTGGTTTCCTGTAGTTAAAAGCTCATTTTCCAGTCATCCCATGATCTCTTGAGTAGAAAGGCATGGGATGAACTCTAAACCCCTGCCTTAATAAAAAAAATTAAAATGCTGTTAGCCATAATAGATAGTAAAAATAATAACGAATGAGGCATTTATGCCCTTATTTTCTCAATTCAGTTTCTGGTTGTGCTATAAAGACCACAGGACCAAAATCCAGCATAGATTATTTTTATTTTCATTAACTAAAGCCCCAGAGAGCAAACGGGAGGGAACTATTTTTTAATGTGTCCAAAAGAAAAATATCACAAGAGTTTACAAAAAGTCAGTTACGATCCCCCCCATCACATTTTTAATTATAATTTTTTTAATACTCTTCAAAAACTCAGTTGCAATTCCCTCAAAATATATATATTTTTTCACTACATTTTTTCTATATATATATAAACTTTCTAAGCAAAGATGCACTTCCACCGGTACTGAAAGAGACCAAGTCAGCATATCTCTCCCTCCTGCCTAAATGATAATCTAACTTTCTCTCGCTACCACTGGATCACAAGTCATTCTGGATACATAACCGAGAGTATGTGCCGTTTGCAGCAGGAAAACAAAGAGTTTTGATTTATTTTGATCCATGTTCAAACACCTGCAGCCCTTAATTAACCGGATTACTTTTCTTTCATGCAACTTGTGGCCTTTTTGTTATCACACTGGGTATTTGTTGGACCACACAGGTTCCAGGAAATGCTGGCAACGGGTAGGATGAGGATAATTTAGCTCTGCTGTGGATTGAAACATTCAAGTATCCCATTTCTGGTAACGTTACAGCATCTCAAGCAAAAGCTAGTTTCATTTCTGAGAACGTCTCCACGGAAGATACCTGGAAGTAGATTCTAAAAATCTGAAAGCAGCAAATCCAGAATTTCTTGCTTTTTTTTTTTAAATC
The DNA here is from genome assembly GCF_964273705.1 of Natrix helvetica. Classification (NCBI taxonomy): domain Eukaryota; kingdom Metazoa; phylum Chordata; class Lepidosauria; order Squamata; family Natricidae; genus Natrix; species Natrix helvetica. The sequence goes on from NC_138551.1 coordinate 7,114,992, forward strand.
TACCTTTTGCCTGGTCAGGTAAAGAGAATAACCAATGATGTTCGTGATTTGTAGCAGGAGAAAAACTGGGGCTGCTTTAGACGTCGTCGGTCTGTTCATATAGTAGGTTGAGGGCACTTTGCGTGTTCCCAAGAGGAATGCAGCTTTCTAAAACATTAACCAAAGGCACAGAGAGAGAGAGAAAGAGAGAGCGTGGCGGGCTATACTCTAGGCCAGTGTTGGCGAAACCTTTTGGCACCATGCCAAAACGGGAGCGATTACACTGGGGGGGGGGCATTGGAAACCAAAAAAACAGTTCCCTGGCATGCATATGCGTGCCGGGAAACTGAGCTTCTAGTTTCCAGCATGCTCATGTTCACCGTTCACCGGTTGCTCTGGTTTCTGGTGCACATGCACGTGCAAAGACCACCTGGCTGGCATGCCATGCATGTGCCAGAAACCAGAAGCTCAGCTTTCCGGCATGCGTGTTGGGGAGCTGCTCTTCCTGTTTCCAGTGCTGTTGTGTGCATGAAGACCAGCTGGCCGGCGCACATGTGCATGCCGGAACCTGAAAGCGCAACGGGTGACGGCTGGTGTGCCCGGAGAGGTGCCACTTCCGGCACATATGCCAAAGGTTCACCACCATGGCTCTAGGCCAATGTTTCTCGATCTTGACTTTAAGATAGTGTAGACTCCCAGAATTCTCTAGCCACCTAAGGAATTGGAAGTCCACACCTGAAAATCGCCCAGGTTGAGAAACACCGCTCTACAAAGCTGCCTTGGGACGCAAAAAAAACAACAACCCGCAACGGATTCTGGTCCTCTTGGAGAAGAAAGGTATAAAGGAGAAACGGGGCTTAACAGGTTGAAGGTACGTCTTCTGAAGAAAAAAAGAAAATATCAGAAACTTCTTCCCACAGCTTCACTCTTCACTGGCCCAGAGAGCAGAAGGTTTGTTCTCCTCCAGATAAGGAACCACAGCATCTGTGTAGAACTTTTCCAGCTTGGGGACCGTTTGCTTCCAGAAAACCGGGTCAAAATCCACCGGGGCGATTGCGGTTTCTTTGTTGGTGTGAACGACAAAATCCGCTTTCTTCAGGCCGGAGACTTTCATCTGACACTGGACTTGGGTGTAATAGGGATGAGTTTTCTTCAACGAGTAGGAACTGCCCTCATTTTCCAGGCAGAAGGTATTGTCTTGGCACGCTTCGGTCACCGTCTTATTTCTGTGTTTATAGGGGCACTTCACCTCCAAGAGACTGAGATCCTTGCCGGTACGGGCGTCTTGCACGATGCCATCGGGGCTGGCAGCCAGCCAGGGCTTGTCTTTGTCGACAATGATGCCGCATTCTTTCACCCTCACTGGTTTCTTTGCCGTGCTGGACTTGAGGGCTTCGTAAGCTTCCACTGCTTTCTTCTCGTTGCGGACTCCCCAACTCATGGCCGGGGTCTGTACCGCGGAGCGCGATCCCACCACCTCCTTCAGGTACGACTGAGGCACTTCCGAGCTGCGGCCGTTTGCAAACTTGCTGTTGGAGATCTTGGGCGCGATGGAGGCCGTGATGCGGTTCTCGCGCCACTTGTGCCATTCGGGGTTCCTCCACTGACCACGGGTTTCCCTCTCGACCTCAGCCACTTTTTCAGGGGAGAGGGGCGCAGGAAGGCCCCTCGCTCTGCCTTGGGTTTTGCTCGCGGCAGCGGAAGCAGCAGCAGGCTTGACTCCACCCGATGCCGCGAAGCTCTTGACTGCTCCTTCATCGCTTTTCCGTGGCCCTCCGCGTTGGCCGTCAGAAGCCGTTGCAGACCTGGGCTGGCCACCCTCCCTTGCTCCTCTAGGCTTTGCGGAATAGGCCGCCGTCTCTGGGCCTGATCCTCTGCTGCTTCTGCTCTTAGGAGCCGTTGCTGTAGCCGCTGGATTTGCACCAGCCGCAGAGATGGTCCTGGAGGTGGCGGATGAGCGAGGCGTCCCTGGACCCGCCTTGGGGGCTGTAGCAGCTGGGCGGGGAGATGCAGCAGCGTTCGAGGTTTTCCGGGGCCTTCCCATTTTTCAAATTCTTGCTCTGCAAATATCTTGGGGGAGGAGAGAGAGAGAAGAAGAAGAAGAAGAGAGTTAAGGCAGATGGAGGGACACCTAGGAAATCATTTTCTAATATTCCTGCTTTGCAAGTTGTTTGCATCTGATGCCTTTTATTGATCAATGGCTGAAAAGACTCCCCCCCCCAAAAAAAATCATCCACAGATAATCTTGGAAAGCACAGGAAGTCCTCGACTTACAACAGTGACCGACCAAAGTCCAAAGCCCTGAAAAAAGGAACTCATGACCACTTTTTCAGTCACATTTCCAGCATCCCTGTGGTCAAAATTCAGAGGCCTGGCAACTGGGTTCATGTTTATGATCGTCGCTGTGTCCCTGGGTCATGTGATTTCCCCTCTTTGCGACCTTCTGACAAGCCGAGTCAATGCGGAAGCCAGATTCACTTAACAACCGGGTTACCAACTTATCAACTGCAGGGATTCACTTAACAACGGAGGCAAGGAAGGTCGTAAAATGGGGCAAAATTCACACACAACAAATGTCTCACTTCTCAACAGAAAATGTTGGGCTCAATCGTGGTCAAGGACGACCTCTGCACCAGAGATGTAAATTTCAGAGCTTCCCCCTCACGCGCTCTCTTTCCTTTGCTTCGGGGTGGGGTGGAGTTGGAGGAAAACCGATTGATGGGAGGGGAGGGGACTCTACTGTCTACCATGCCCGCCAGAGACAAGACTTCAAGGGCAGCCAGCTATGAGAGAATGCAGCTGTGCACCCAAGACAATCATCCCCCAAACATCTGGTTTGAACGTGACTGGACAAAAGTGAACTACGGAGGGAAGGGGGGTTGAGAATCTTTTGGGAGGGGGTGGGAATTACACTTGGGAATTTGGCACCCCAAACATCAGATCTGGCTTTGTTTTACTGTACTTCTCTTGACCCAAAGGTGTTTTTTTTTCCCAAGAGGCCACTGGACTTTCTGCTTTTTTCTTTGAAGACCTTTTGCTTCTCGTTCAAGAAGCTTCTTCAACTCCAATGATTCACTCAGCCACTGGAGCTAGAAAAATCGTAAAATGAGGCGAAACTCCCTTAACAAACGTTTCACTAAGCAACGTAAAGCCTGGGCTCAACTGTGGTCGTAACCTGAGGACTACCTGTATTGCTTCTCTCCAACGACTGAATCCATTTTAGCATTTAGAATCCAATCTAACACAATGCAACTGAACTGGAAAGATCGGTGTTCAAGTTTGCTCCCCCCCCCCTCTTCTCCTTTACTTTTGATTTGCGTCTTTGCAAGTCTGCAAGTAAGCCTAATAGTAAAAAAGGTTCCCCTCGCACAAATGTGCTAGTCGTTCCTGACTCTAGGGGGCAGTGCTCATCTTTGTTTCAAAGCCAAAGAGCCAGCGCTGTCCAGAGACATCTCCATGGTCATGTGGCCGGCATGACTAAACCCCGAAGGCACACGGAACACTGTTCCCTTCCCACCAAAGGTGGTTCCTTTTTTCTACTTACATTTTTACATGCTTTTGAACTGCTAGGTTGGGCAGAAGCTGGGACAAGCCACGGGAGCTCACACCATTATCTAAACCACTCTGGAAGCCTTTTTCAGCCAACTTCGCAGCAAGCCTACAGCATTTTAAATGAGATTGTGTGCGGGCTGCTGACTGCACACATAAGCAAATTGGAAAAAGTTGGGCACACCCCATCTGGTGCATGCACAAAGAGTCATTTTCCTCTGAAAGCAGTGGAACCTTCAGCAATCTGTGAGGGAACACCCCCCCCCCCCCAATTCTCTGTGACTGCAAATAAAAGAACAGGCTGTGTTCACAAAAACTCACACTTTCCTGAACGTTGTTTGTCTCTAGCTTGCTTCCAGAGAATTGCCTGCTTTATAACGGCGTTTTATTGTCTGAATAGGTGGACTATACCTCCCGCATTCAGAGTCTTAACGGCCCGGTAACTGCAAATAATATAAATCCTTCCATTCCCTGCCACTCAAATCAGAACTGAAGCAGCTTTCCTGGATGAGAAGTGATAGATGATAGATAGATAGATAGATAGATAGATAGATAGATAGATAGATAGATAGATAGATAGATAGATAGATGACAGACAGACAGATGATGGATGGATGGGTAGATGGATGGATGATAGATGATAGATAGATGATAGATAGTTAGATGATAGTTAGATGATGGATGGATAGATGGATGGATAGATAGATGATAATGATAGATAGATGACAGATAGATAGATAGATAGATAGATAGATAGATAGATAGATAGATAGATGATGGATGGATAGATAGATAGATAGATGGATGATAGATAGATGATAGATAGATGATATAGATAATGAATGATAGATAGATAGATAGATAGATAGATAGATAGATAGATAGATAGATAGATAATGATAGATAGATAGAACAAATGAACAGATAGAATTCTTTCTTGGCCAAGTGTGATGGACTATACCTCCCATTCAGAGTCTTAACGGCCCGGTAACTGCAAATAATATAAATCCTTCCATTCCCTGCCAGTCAAATCAGAACTGAAGAAGCTTTCCTGGATGAGAAGTGATAGATGATAGATAGATAGATAGATAGATAGATAGATAGATAGATAGATAGATAGATAGATAGATAGATAATGATAGATAGATGACAGACAGACAGATGATGGATGGATGGGTAGATGGATGGATGATAGATGATAGATAGATGATAGATAGTTAGATGATAGTTAGATGATAGATAGATAGATAGATAGATATAGATAGATGATGGATGGATAGATGGATGGATAGATAGATGATAATGATAGATAGATGACAGATAGATAGATAGATAGATAGATAGATAGATAGATAGATGATGGATGGATGGATAGATAGATAGATAGATGGATGATAGATAGATGATAGATAGATGATAGAGATAGATAGATAATGATAGATAGATAGATAGATAGATAGATAGATAGATAATGATAGATAGATAGAACAAATGAACAGATAGAATTCTTTCTTGGCCAAGTGTGATGGACTATACCTCCCATTCAGAGTCTTAACGGCCCGGTAACTGCAAATAATATAAATCCTTCCATTCCCTGCCACTCAAATCAGAACTGAAGAAGCTTTCCTGGATGAGAAGTGATAGATAGATAGATAGATAGATAGATAGATAGATAGATAGATAGATAGATAGATAGATAGATAGATAGATGATAGATAGATATAGATAGATGGATGGATAGATAGATGGATGATAGATAGATGATAGATAATGATAGATAGATGACAGATAGATATAGATAGATGATGGATGGATGGATAGATGGATGAATGATAGATGATAGAGATGGATAGATAATGATAGATAGATAGATAGATAGATAGATAGATAGATAGATAGATAGATAGATAGAACAAATGAACAGATAGAATTCTTTCTTGGCCAAGTGTGATTGGACATACAAGGAATTTGTCTTTGGTGCATATGCTCTCAGAGTACATAAAGAAAAATAAAATAGAATACATTCATCAAGAATCATAAGATACAACACTTAGTGATAGTCATAGGTTACTAATAAGCAATCAAATTATACAAGGAAACAAATAAAATATATAATTTAAAGATAAAAGCAGAATGGTTATAGTCATAAGTGGGAAGAGATAGGTACCAGGAGAGAGATGGGTACTACCGTGTTTTCCTGAAAATATGACATGTCCTGAAAATAAGGCCATGCCACATTTTTCAGGTGGGCAAAAATATAAGCTCTCCCCCAAAACCTAGCGGTATCCCAAAAGTTCCGAACCACGAAACTGGGTGGGGGGAGGCGCTCACTTTGCTTGGTGCCTTCGGGGTACCGCTAGGTTGGTGAGCGGCGCTGTGCCCAGTTGGAGAGGGGGATTGTCGGGCGGCTGCTCTCTTGCGAGCGGGCTCCCAAAGAGCCGGGCACAGCCTCTGGGGTGAATGGCTGTGTTGTGCTGTCGCAGCAGCGCAACACAGCAGCCATGAAGTGACCATGCTCCGGTTCGCTCAGAGGGTGATTTTAAGCGCTCCGAAGGTGTCAAGGAAGCCTCCGGACGTTCCCTGAAGCCTCTGGTGGGGCGGGGGAGGCTCTTTTCGCCCTCCCCAGGCTCCTATAAAGCCTCTGGAGCCTGGGGAGGGCGAAAAATAGCTTTTAAAAAGGTGAACTCAGCTGGCCAGCGCCTCCGTGCCCTGACAAATGTCTCCGCGTGCCACTTCAATTTCAATTTCAATTTTATTTGATTTCTAGACCGCCCCCTCTCCCCAAAGGGACTCGGGGCGGTGTACAGGTACCACATTAAAAAACCATATACATAATAAATACCCTTAAAATCAAATTAAACCTTAATTTTCAATTTTATTTGACTTGTGGCACGCGTGCCATAGGTTCGCCATCACGGCCCTATGACGTCGTTTTGAGGGTAGGAGTTGGAACAATTTATGTCCAGGATACGAGGGGTCTTTAAATATTTTCATAGTCCTCTTTTTGACTCATACAGTCTACAGGTCCTCAATGGAAGGCAGGTTGGTAGCCATGGTTTTTCCTGCAGTTCTAATTCTCCTCTGAAGTCTCTGTCTGTCTTGTTGGGTTGCAGAGCCAAACCAGACAGTTATGGAGGTGCAGATGACCGACTGAAAGGTATGTTTTATTATTATTATTATTAATAAATAAATATCAAATGTTGTATTATTATTAATAAAGCATTATAATAAATAATGAAACGTTTTTAAGGAGAAAAACTAGGAAAAGCCCAGTGGCCTTTCGAAAAGTACCTTTGAGCCCCTATTTACCTTTGCCGAAAAGGTCGGTCGTAATCACATTGATTCTGTAGCAATGGGAGGTGGGAGGCTCCAATCTGCCTTGAAAACATTGGTTGGAGGAGAATTGCCTTAACGAAGCCCTTTTGGCCTCATTCTCTTTTACTCTCCAGTGCTTTAGAATCCCAAAGAGGCTTTAAGGGGCTGAGGATTTAACTCCAGATAATGGGAACACAGCAGTTTTTCTAAATGTCTGCAGGGAGCTGTGCGTTTTAGAGCTCATCAAAACAGGTCTATATTTCCAACATAGTTATTTTCCAGGGACTAACTGGTTTTGCACCTCCAAAGGACGGTTTGAATAAGCCAAAGTTAACCAAGTACTGTTAACCAAGTAGAGGACATGGGGGCTCAACGGCTAAGACTGTTAGCCAATTAGGGCATGCGGTGGATTAGTGGCTAAGATGCTGAGTTTGTCGATCAGAAATGTCGGCAGTTCAACGGTTCGAATCCCTAGCGCCGCGTAACGGAGTGAGCTCCCGTTACTTGTCCCAGCTTCTGCCAAGCTAGCAGTTCGAAAGCACATAAAAAATGCAAGTAGAAAAATAGGAACCTTCCCTTTGGTGGGAAGGTAACAGTGTTCCGTGTGCCTTTGGCATTTAGTCATGCCGGCCACATGACCACGGAGACGTCTTTGGACAGCGCTGGCTCTTCGGCTTTGAAACGGAGATGAGCACTGCCCGCTAGAATCGGGAACGACTAGCGCATATGTGCAAGGGGAACCTTTACCTTAACCAAGTGCAGTTAGTCCTTGACTTACAACTGTCATGGGACGTGTCTGTCACGATCCTAAGTCGTAATGGTCATAATACAAGTTACCCCCCAAGTTGATCCAATTCAACTACCTGTTTTGCAACCATCGTTAAGTGAACCAATTGTTTGCTAGGGGCCAGGATTTAGCAAAAAAAAATATTGTACAACTATAAATGCAGTCGTTACAATTGGGGGGGGGAGAGAAGACAGGGAAGAAGCAGCTGTCAAAACTACATTGTACCAATTCCGGGGGGGGGGGGGGGTTCAAACAGTTGCTAAGTAACTTGTACGGGTAGCTCTTGACTTACAACCACAATTTGGGCCCCAAGATTTCTGTAGCTAAATAAAACATTTGTGAAGTGACAGCTGTTGTTAAACGAGTAACCTGGTTGTTAAGTGAATTTGGCTTCCCCATTGACTTTGCTTATCAGGAGGTCGCAAAAGGGCATCACGTGACCCCAGGGCACAGCAACGGTCATAAGTGTGAAACACTTGCCAAGCTGCTGAATTTTGATCATATGATCATGGAGCTGCTGCAAAGGTTGTAACTGTGAAAAACGGTCATAACTCCCTTTTTTCAGTGCCGGTGTAACTTCCAACTGTCACTGAACGACCTGTTGTAAGTCAAGGACTACCAGTGGTTGGTTTAACAACCATCTGAGGTTACAACCCCACTGAAAAAAGTGGCTTATGAATGTTGCAACATCTCTCCCTCCCCCAATCACGTGATCCAAATTTGGATGCTTGGCAAGTGGTTCATATTTATGACGGTCACAGTGTCCTGAGGCCACATGATCAACTTTTGCAAACTGACCAGTAGTCTCAACTTACTTACGAAACAAACTGCAGTAATTCACTTAATAACTGTGGCAAGAAAGGTTGCAAAAGCGGGCGAAGCACACTTCACAAATGTTTTATTTAGCCACAGAAATCTTGGGGCCCAAATGTGGTTGTAAGTCAAGGAACAGTGGAACAGAAATTGCCTCCAGAAGTTGTGAATGCCCCAACACTGGAAATCTTTAAGAAGATATTGGATAGCCATTTGTCTGAAACAGTATAGGGTTTCCTCCCTAGGCAGGGGGTTGGACTAGAAGACCTCCAAGGTCCCTTCCAACTCTACTATTGTATTGTACTGTATAAGAAGCAATGGGTGGAAACTAATCAAGGAGAGAAGCCACTTAGAACTGAGGAGAAACTTCCTGACAGTTAGAACAATGAATCAGTGGAACAGAAGTTGCCTCCAGAAGTTGTGAATGCCCCAACACTGGAAGTCTTTAAGAAGATGTTGGATAGCCATTTGTCTGAAATGGTATAGGGCAGTGATGGCGAACCTTTTTTGGCTGACGTGCCACAAGTGGGGGGAGCGCAGGGGGGTCGAGTGTGGGCGTGCCGCACCCATAATGCAATGCGCGACCCCCCCAGTGCGCATGCGCGCAAAACACGCGACCCCCCCATTTTTACATGTTTTTTTTTGCCCTCCCCAGGCTCCAGGGGCTTTATAGGAGCCTGGGGAGGGTGAAAAGAGCCTCCCCGACCCCCCGGAGGCGGTCCCTGAAGCCTTCGGAGCGCTTAAAATCACCCTCCGAGCAAACCGGAAGTGGCTCTTTTCGCCCTCCCCAGGCTCCTATAAAGCCTCTGGAGCCTGGGGAAGGCGAAAAATAGCTTTTAAAAAGGTGAACTCAGCTGGCCAGCACGCGCATGCGCGCTGGCCAGCTGACAGGGCAACGCCTCACGTGCCCTGACAAATGGCTCCGCGTGCCACTTGTGGCACGCGTGCCATAGGTTCGCCATCACGGGTATAGGGTTTCCTGCCTAGGCAGGGGGTTGGACTAGAAGACCTCCAAGGTCCCTTCCAACTCTGCTATTGTATTGTATTGCATTGCGCTTGTAGCAAAAAAGGAACCCTGAAGCTTCCTGTGATCTGGGAGCAGGAGACTCTTCCCTGAATCTAATCACAGTACAAATTGCATTTAACAAGATTTAAAGGGGTGAAGCAATTGGCTTTGGCCTTGAGGGTCTCAGCGAGTACACTCATGCAATACTTTGAGTTATTGCAAAAACTCCTCGGCTGGCCTCACGCACAACTCCCAAAATCTACACTAACCAAATGTCAGGTCCCACTCTTTCTGTTGGAAAGCGGGAGGGGTGGGGTGGGGGAGGCTTGCTAGTATGTTCCCGTTGCTTTCGCTGTAACCGCTTGGGAATTAGGGAGTAGGAATTGCCTTCCCTCTCAGCCACTTCCAAGGCCATCGTGCCCTGAGACTGAGCTCTTATCTGCCTAGCACCTCAGTGTTCTCAAAACATCCTTGCGGGCATCAGATGGACTGGGCGGTTCGAGGGGGGGGGAATTGCATTTTGGGGAAACGGGAAGAATTGCTAAAAGTTCTTTCGATTCAACTCAATGGAATCCAGCTTTGTTTTCCTGTGGGACCAGCTGCGGTAGTGCCCTTACACCAACTTAGCTCAGTGTATCAAGCCGCAGTAACATTTCACCAAAGTTAAATCTTACCCAACGGACTACTGCTGGTAGAAATATAACCCATGGTTTATAAGACTCAATGGAATTTACTGAAACCCAATAAAGTGTATTGCAGCCGGTTCCTTTTAGGATCTTTGGCTTGCCACACTCTCTCTTATTTTACTATGCTGTTTCATTAGTGGGGAATTGGGAGGGGGAATAGTAAGGAGTAGAATGTGTTGTTGTCAAAGTAAAAAATTCCTTTCTAGAATCCAAGGTCATCTTTTGTTCTCAATACCTCTGAGTCTGACCGGAACTGGCCATCCAGGTGAAAGATGGGACCATGGGATGGACTTGTGGGTGTCGGGGCAAGATCATGAACTTTAAACTGGGTGGAAAACCCAGGAAGCTTTCAGATTCGGGTTTTCCACGGATTGTACCAACATGTCTCTCTTAATAAATTGGAACTTTGAGGAATACTTTGCCTTGGACTCTGATTTAATTTTGGATGATATTTGCAACGCTGATATGCATTATGACTCACAAGCATACACACGCATACACACACACACACACACACACACGTACACACACACACACACACAAGACTCAATTCACTTCTCCCTGCAAATACAAAGGCTTCATAAAACATTATCTGTTGAAGTTCTACTCCTGTCTTTTGGAGCATAATAAATGATACACACCAACCCCCTTTGCGAAGCGAAATACAAAAATGCTTTTTCTCCTTTTCCATCAGCAGGGTGAACTTCAAAAAAGCTCCCCTCCGTAAGATTGCTTCAAATGAGACGCAGTTTACCTGGGAAAAATTTCCCGAGGGGAAACAACACCTGAGATTTATCTATACACTTTTAGAGGAAAATATTTGTAGCTGGGGGATGAAATGAGGGGTCCTTGGTGCCCTCTGAGCTTGCTTGTTTTCTTGCAGACGTTTCGTTACCCAACTAGGTAACATCATCAGTGCTAGTTGAAGGAGTGCCGTTTCATCCCAAAGGGTCTCAGCACTCCTTACTACCAGCACTGATGATGCTATACTGTTGGAAGAAATGTCCTTCTGGGTTCAGCTCCCAAGTGGGGGAAAAGACACTGGAAACATGGAGGCTGCTTGGAAAGATGGTTTAATGGTGGACAGGATCACATGGCTTGGAGCTCCTGAACAGAAAAGGGGGATCAGATGCTTCCAGATGTTGGGTGAAGAAGAAAAAGAGCGGAAAAACGGGGCTTGCTGAGAGTTCCTGAGTTTTTTATACTCTGTTCGGCCCCCGTTTCCTGTTCCTGTGTAAGAAATGTATTCTGATTGGTTGTCAGATTCCCAGGGGCTTAGTTAGTCTTAACTAAGTGTGTCTGTCTTTTGAGTCCCAACCTTAGTTGAACATTGCTTCTTCCCAGGTGCCCTGTGGTGAGATGGGTAAAGGGCTAATCCTATCATGCCTTAATCCCATCACCCGGGAGCTTAAGGGGGAGATCTTTGTTATGTAGAATAGACTGGCTCGGGCATTTTAATGGCCCATTGACAAAGGTGGAGGCTATTAAGAGTGAGTCTGCTTCCTGCCTAAAAACATGTTTCTCCATGTCTGATCCAGGGAAGTATAATATTCTGCCCTAGAAAACTGAAATATCCTGGAAAATATAGAAAAGGCAGAACATTATATTTCCCTGGATAAGAAATGGAGAAGCATGTTTTTAGGCAGGAAACAGACTCACTCTTAATAGCCCCCACCTTGGTCAATGGGCCATTAAAAAGCCTGAGCTAGTCTACTCTACATAACAAAGGTAGGATTAGCCTTCCACAGAAACTCACCACAGGGCACCTGGGAAGAAGCAAGGCTCGAACAAACTTGGATTCAAAACACAGCTTACAGGGTTGCCCCTGCGTGGCCCCATGGGAGTGTGACAACCAATCCGAATACATTTCTTACACAGGAACAGGAAACAGAGAGGTGGCGCCAAACAGAGTATAAAAAACTCAGAAAACTCTCTGCGAGCCTCTTTCTTTCCTTTCTTCTTCACCTCTGGAAGCATCGGATCCCCCTTTTCTGTTCAGGAGCTCAAGCCATGTGATCCTGTCCACCATTAAACCATCTTTCCAAGCAGCCTCCATGTTTCCAGTGTCTTTTTCCCCACTTGGAACTGAACCCAGAAGGGCATTTCTTCCAACAATTCAACCTACAAAAAACTTAATCTTCCAACATTCTGCATTTGATACACTTTGTGGGAAGGCAGAAAAAAGGTAAAAATACAGCTTTATCGTGGTTTTAAAGCTTCATAGTAGCTAGAAATTCAATGTATGGTTATTTATATATACAGCAGCTTTTTCATAGTTCATGTAAAAAAAACAAAATTAAGATATTAATACCCAAAAAATATGATTGTGAAGAAAGCATGCTTCTGTATCCAACTCTCACCAAATTCCTTACCCCACACTGTTGCCTGCATGTATTCCAAACAGCTCTGAGAGGGAACGCAGCTACAATTTTTAAACTTCGTGTTTCTGCATTGCAAAGACTTACTTTTTTTAAATTCAGCGTAGCCTTCGTCCCTTAGAAAGTCGAGTCACTTTGAGGCTTCTTCCCAAGTTCTACACAAGCAGCTAGGACACAAACAACACAAACTTTTCAACTCTTCTTTCTCTTCATTGCAAACGCTTACCTTTTCTTGAGTCACAAAGTGCAACCGTAGACTTTGCCACTTAAAAATGCCCGTAGAAGTTTCTACCGAAGTCTGACTTCCAAAGTCCCAATTTACCATTTGTTCTTGGTTAATGTAATTAGATCCAGCTGCAGAACAGCTGCTGGTTGAGATTTGAGGAGGAGCAAAACTAAACATGAAAAGAAGGCAGGGATTGGGAGACAACATACAAGGCTAAAAGGGCATGCCTGGGCATAACCCACTGCAGGCTGCTGCAGTGGATCTTCTATCGCCAAGAAAAAACCCTTTTATACTACGGGTAGTCCTCGACTTACAACAGTTCATTTAGTGACCGTTCAAAGTTACATTATCACTGAAAAAAAAGCGGCAGGATCATTTTTCACACTTACAACTGTTGCAGCGTTCCCATGGTCACAATGCAGATCCTTGGCAACTAACTCACATTTGTGACAGTTGCAGTGAGTCCTGGGATCAAGGGATCCCCCCCTTTTGCAACCTTCGGAGAAGCTAAGTCAATGGGGAAGCCAGATTCATTTAACAACTGGGTTTACCAATTTACCCAACTGCAGCAACTCACTTAACTCTGGCAAGAAGTCACTTCACAAATGTGTCACTTCACAACAAAAATTCGAGGCTCAATTATGGTCGCAAATTGAGAACTATCTGTACATCAAGTTTACACCCAGGTTGAATTCTGCACTGGTAATCCTCAACTTACGACACAATGGAGCCCCAAATTTACGCTGGGGAGTAAAACATTGGTTGGAGTTTCCCCCCCATTTTACATCTTGTCTTGCCACGTTTGTTAAATGAATCACTGCGGTTGTTAAGTGACTAACACGGTTGTTAAGTGAATCTGGTTTTCCCCTTGGCTTTCCTTCATCAGAAGGCTGCAAAAGGGGATCACATGACCCCTTTATTTGTGCAACCGTCATAAATATGAAACAGCTGCCAAGCATCTGAATTTTGATCATGTGACCAAGGGGAGGCTACAATGGTTAGTTTTTTCACGGTCATAAGTGACTGTTTTCAGTGCTGTTGTAACTTCGAACGGTCACTAAATGAATTGTTGTAAGTGGAGGATTACCTGTACTTTCCAGGTTTAATAGCTTTTCCCAAGGAGGGTGGAATGCCAGCTGCCACCTTATGTTCACTTGGGCTCTGCTACCATGTGGCGACAGACTGCCATGAACTGGGGACGGGGGGGGGGGGGGGCAGGAGGGGGCAGGGGGGGGAATGGTTGGAGGAAACCGAAAGTTGTGTCAAGAGGGAAGGAAGCTGCTCCAAGGCCAGACCACTGGAAGGAGGAAGGAACCCAATACTGACCGTTATGAAAACATCTTGCACAAACTGGATTGCAAGAGGCAGATAAGGAGGGGGGGGACAGACAGAACTTAAGCGATTTTGGCGCACGAACCTCAGTTGGGGCTTTGCGTTGCAGGTAGTCTTCTATTAAGTGAGAAATTTGTTCAGTGACTTTTGCCCCATTTTGCGAGCTTTCTTGCCATCCTTAAATAAATCACTGCAGTTGTTAAATGAGTGAAGTGAATCTGGCTTCCCCCCTAACCTTGCTTGTCAGGCCGTAAAAAAGGATCACGGGTACACTGCAACCGTCATAAACATGAACCAGTTGTCAAGCATCCCAACGTAAACGATTTGACCGTGGGAAGGCTTGCAATGGTCGTAAGTGTGAAAAATGGTGGGAAGGCACTTTTTTCAGTGCTGTTGTTAACTTCAAGCGATCACTAAACGGACTGTTGTAAACCGAGGACTACCTGTGCTGCAATACAGCTGATCTCTAATAAAATTACACCTTTCCCAGTGAATGAAGCTAAGGATCATTTTTACTTGGAGATTTAAGCTATGAAAAGTCAAACAGGGGTAGCTTCAACCTGGTCCTATAAGCCCAATAAACTCACTCGGCCCTTGACTCAAAGGGGAGGAGAGAATAGCATCTCCTTCCTTTGGGAATACTCCTAGTAGTAGAAAGGCTCCATCTCTTTTCTGGAAGCAGCAGCACTTTTTAAGAGTTATGAATTCACCATTAACAATTTGACATTCTTCTTACAACACAGAACTAATCCTTTAGTGACCCGTTTGCAATTACATGACTTATGACCGTTTTTTCACACTTACGACTGTTGCAGCAACCCCATGGTGACGGGGTCAAAATTCAGATGCTTGGCAATTGGCCTGTATTTTTGAGGGTTGCAGGATCCTGGGGGGTGATAGGATCCCCTTTTGCAACCTTCAGACAAGCAAAATCAATGGGGGAGCCAGATTCATTTCACAACTGTGTTACTAACAACCGCAGTGGTTCACTTACCGGTGGAAGAACGGTCATAAAAATGGAGCAAAATTCACTTACCCATCTTGCTTATCCACACATTTTGAGCTCAATTGTGGTCCTAAGTCTACATATATGTACATGTACATTGTAAACACACATACACATATATACTCATAATATACATATATACATATATATATTTGTGTTACAACCCCTGGTATGCCTAAATATGGGAGGAAGCTCACTACTCAACTGATAAGGAGGAGAGCCTGTGGCTTAGTGGCTAAGACTCCTGCCTAATATATAATACAGGTTCAAATCCCAGTAAGGGTATGGCTAGCTGATGAGAGCTAATTAGCTCGAAATAGATCTATACTAGTCTCCCTTTATTTATTTATCAGTACAAATACAACACACACACACACACATATAAATATAAGCATACATATGCATATGTCAGAAGCCTATAAAAAAGTTTAAAAGGAGGCATGCACAATGCCCACCTCCTTTTTCTCCAGGGTGTAGCTGCTCCCTCCCCAACATGCAACACCTCCAGAACAAGTTCACACCTCCCTCCTCCCTCCTATCTTCACCTATCCTAGCTTGTTCTCCAGATCGGTGGTTCCCAAGTGGGAGGGGGGGGCAATTTGATTTTTAATGGGGGCAATTTGAACCTTGCTTAAACCAAGTTAATGGCCTTTTAGGCTTCCTCCATGTGAGTAGAGTTCACTTTTTGAGTAAAGTAAGAATTATATGTGGGAGGGAGAAGGGGGCATCAGGATTTTAAAGATGCTTAGGTGGACAATGGCCAAAAAAAAGATTGGGGACCACTGCTCCAGGTGTAATGAATTGAGTTGCTGCCAGTGGGCCAACTGCTTCTTTCTTTTCAAGGCGGAAACCTCAACAGCCCAGAGGGCTCTCCTTATAACAGGCCCACCGGAAGGGAAGAAGACCTCCCTTCTAACGTCCAATTTGATTTCTCCCGCCATTGCCTACCTGGGCAGATCCTTTAACCTATCCGGGCTACGGACTGCTTGCATTTCCCAGGATGCATTGCAAAAAAACACACCTAAGAAACTATATTTACAGTCCATGAACATCGTATTTTAATTATTCCAAAGTAAGAACAATCTTTTTTCTCTGTTTCTTTTGGATGGGAACTAGCAGTCGCTCTAGTTTTAATATTGAGATTTTATATATACATACATAGATATGTGTTGTGTTTGTGCTGATAAATAAATAAAGGGAGACTAGTATAGATCTATTTCAAGCTATTTAGCTCTCATCAGCTAGCCAACCCTTACTGGGATTTGAACCTGACACAATACACACACACACACACACATATCTGTTTATGTATTGTGTCAGGTTCATATATATACACACACACATACACTATATTGCCAAAAGTATTCGCTCACAACTGATTCTGATTATGTGGATGGGTGAGCAAATACTTTTGGCAATATAGTGTACATACATATAAACATATATCTATCAACCTCTCTATATAGCTATCTATATAGCAATACTAACTATATAGCAATATTTAACTATATAGCAATATCTACCTATCAATATAGCAATATCTATATAGCAATCTCTATATATCTATATAAATACAAACACATACAGTGGGGCAAAAAAGTATTTAGTCAGCCACCAATTGTGCAAGTTCTCCCACTTAAAAAGATGAGCGAAAAACTCTACCTAGAAACCGCCGAGCGGTGCAAACAAAGCCAGCAAGCTGTGATTTCTCCCACAAGCCAGGATTTAAACCATCCAAGCTCGGTGCAAGGCGTGACTTGCCTCCATGCAGAGGTTTTTTAGCCATCCCGGGCTTTTTTTCCCCCCTTGAGCCCCCCCCCCCAATTACCCCCGCTAGCATTCTCACGCCTTCATCCCCCAAAGGACACTAAAAGAGCCATTTTTTTCCACCACGGAGCAATTAATCCGAATTATCCGCCCATCCCAAAAAGGCGGGGGGATATATCCCCAAATGCAGAAATAATTCTATAAAATTGATATGGTATCTAAAATTATATCAGCGATATCCATTTCACTTTCTTGGCTTCTTAAGCAACGGGCGCAGATTCGCAGTCCCCGCCAAACAAACGCTGCAAAGATGCGCAATTAACGGCCGGCGGCGGGCAAAACAAAAAGCGAAATTCGCTCCGAGACAAACTTACCAGCCAGCTCCGGACCAGAGGGGGAAGAAATACGAAGTTCGCACACGCGCAATCCGCGCCCCGGGGTGGGAGGGAAAAAAAAGGGAATCCCCGAAGGCCCCGCCCACAAGGCCGAGCAGAGCTGCGCCTGCGCCGTTGGGAGCGGGCACGTGCCTCGACCCCTCCTCCCACGACAGGTGATGGCCGTTATTTTTCCAGAGCGGGAAGAAAAAGAGGCCGGCTGAGGAGATTTTTTTTTTCTCTTTAAACAACAAAACAAAAAAACCACCACACAAACGAAAATAATAATGATTCGGCTGATAAAAGCGGTATTGAGGAAAAGGGCAAATAGAAAGCCCCACTCACCCACCCAAGAGGGTGAAATGGGGCCTTCCAGATAGGAACTACACAGCCTATGGTTCCCCAGCCAGAGAGCGCCGTGGAGAGTGGCTATATTAATGGCCATCGTTGTTGTAGTAGTTTTTTGTCAGGTAAGGTATGACTGACTGGTTGGGTTCAAGATAAGGAAAATAGGTTTTCATTGGGGACCCAATGTTTTTTTTTTCCCTTGAGGGATCTCAAAAGTGCTTTTTCAAAAGGCAACTGGACTGTGGGGTTTTTTTTCCTAGAGGAAGAAGAATATCGGTGAACCAAAACAACCATTTCACAAGCGCAATGCACAACGTAGGAGATCAAACCCCCTCAGGACAAAATTCAGCGCACTATCTGCATTTGAAAGACTAAAGTCATTCTTTTGAAGACAGCAAAGTTCACATTTTCAATAGAAAGGATCACTGGTTTGAAAGAGGAGAAAAGAAGACCACTTAAGTTAACATTGAGCAGCCCTCTCTCACTCAACAGAGGGGGAGGGATAAATACCACCTATAGTATCTCCAGTCTACAAATCATGCAGCAGTTCCAAGAAAATTCCACAACCAATTGCACTCTAATTCAGATGAGTCTGAAGGCAGAGATAAAGCACTTGGCGCTAGCAATAGCACTTAGATTTATATACCGCTTCACAGTGCTTTACAGCCCTCTCTAAGCGTTTTATAGATTCAGCATATTGTCCCCAACTGGGTCCTCATTTTACCGACCTTGGAAGGATGTAAGTCTTGAGTTAAACCATGACCGGTGAGAATTGAACTGCTGGCAGCTGGCAGTTAGAATTAGTCTGCAGTATTGCATTCTAACCACTGTGTCGCCACAGCTCATAAACCCCCAAGTGGTCTCAACAGGAAGAGTGCTAATGGACCAGATGACTGCAAAGAAATACAATCCTTCCATCCTAACAACGCCTCCAACATCCAGGCAGAACCCTATCCTTCTATCCCCTCACCATCCAGTCACAACTGTCACTACCTAGTTTTCCATCCGTCTACGCCACCACCGCCATCAGAACTGATGAAACTTCTTGGATGAGAAACGTTTTTTCTTCCTCCTCAAAACCCAGTACAGTTTGCTTTTTGAAATAGCACTTTCAAGACAACTATGAATTGGATGACTGAGACTCTCAGTAGACATTTCCCTTGAGGGATCTTGAACTGCTGCTGACATGTTTGGCAGTTGTGCAAAAAGCTTTTCGCAGGCCCTCTTAACAATTCCATATGCTATATTTTTTCATTTAAAAAACAGGACCATGGTTGACTAGACAGGAATTTCAGATGTTACAATTTGTATGGTTTCTCTGAATTGATAAATAGCGCTTGTTTTAGAACAACTGTGTTTGGAATGGATAACTGATTTTTAAAACATTATTTGTCCAACCCCTAGTAAAAGCACCTTTTTGTTGTGCACAACTTGCACATTTGCTTGCAGTAGTTCTAGTATAAATGTCAATTAGGGTTGTAATTCACTGTTTTGAGTGTGCATCTATCCAAATCTAGTTTTTCACAGTGGGCAATAATATATTCAAGAAAGAGACATTGATTCATAGAAAACAGGTTTCCGTGGTATGTTGGAATGATTTTAGGAGATAGAAGGAAGATCTCCAGATTAGATAGATGAGACAATACTGGCAAACATCTTAGAAGGAACCTTCTTAGGGAAGTGGTATTGTAAAGGTGAAAGGGCAGAGATGCTCTATCAATCTTGCAAACTTGTTAATATAATTTTACAATATTGTTAGAGCATTTCTGAGTTTGCTTCTTCTCTATACCACCCCACAGAGCTAACTATAATAAAGCTATATATACAGCTTTGATGTTTCTCAGCTCAACTTTGAAGAACACCCCCACTCACCTAAGATAAGAATCTCACCAAAAGGTTTTATTTACTTTTAAATCCAAAACTTAATACAACTTAATACAACTTTTTCACAGGGTAGGATCTTGGGAGAAGCAGAATAAAGCAACCAGAAACAAATGGCATTGCAACTTTTGGACATGAAGAACCCATGTTATCCAATATGCCTCTTGAAGGTGAAAGAAGCTTCTGTCCTTCATGCCTGGATCATCACATAAGACTACAGGTACAACTCAAATGCAAAAGAGAACTGAGGTCAATAGAATTTTTCATTTTTTCTTATTCATCTAATTGATACAGTAGCCTATCACAAGAGGAAATGACTCTCAAGAATGTACAATAAAATATATGAAATCATTATCATTAACAAATATTAAACATTTTAAAAAACTTGTAACATAGTTAGAAATATAATGGATATTTAAACTGCTGTTATAACATTGGACAGTCTCAGAGGGTTGTCAGTTAAGACTTCTGTGTGTGTATGTGTATACCGCATGTGTCTATACAGATAGTCCTCAAATTCTGACAACAAAGCCCAAATTTTATCTTGCTAAACAAGACAGTTCCTAAGTGGGTTTTCCCCTATTTTATGAAATTTCTTCCCACATTTCATAAGTGAGCCGCTGTAGTTCTTAAGATACTAACAAAGCTTACAAGCTACCTTTTGAGGCATGGCACTTCAGTCCTTGGTTTCCCGTCAAAAACCAAAAGGTATAGGGGACAAGAAAAGAACTAAGAAATCCTCCAACGAGAGAGAAAATGTTTAAGTCAAGGGTGGTGGGGTAGCGGTCATTGTGAGGGAAGGTCTTGAGCCGAGACAGACCACTGTGCCACAGATAGCCGGCTGTGAGTCCCTGTGCGTGAAGTGGGGCCCAGGGAAGCAGTTGGGCTTGCTGATTGTATACCTGGCTCCTCGCTATGCATCAGCAGCCCTGCCCGAGCTCCTTGGGGTGATCGCCGAGATTGCAGTTGAAACCCCCAAACTGTTGGTCATGGGTGACTTTAACTTGCCATCGGTAGGGGAGACATCCGAAGTAGCTCGGGAGTTCATGGCCTCCATGACAGCCATGGACCTGACCCAAATAATTCAGGGCCCCACACATGAGGGGGGACACACACTGGATCTTATTTTTGTCTCTGGCCAATGGAGGAGTGATCTGGGAGTAGGGGATTTAGCTATCACCCCTTCTGTCATGGTCTGATCACTCACTTCTCCGGCTCGACTTTCCAGCCGCTACTCCCCACCGCGGGGAGGCGGAACCGGATTGTCCTAGATGGTTCCGCCCCAGGCGCCTGATGGAACCTGACAGGTTCCAGACGGAGCTCGGGCCATTTCCTGTAGCCCTGACCCACACCCGGTTGGAGGACCTTGTGGCCGCATGGAGCAGTGCGGCCACTGGGACCTTGGACCGGGTGGCGCCTTTGCAGCCTCTCTTGCGGCAGCGAACCACCCAGGCCCCTTGGTTCACCGAGGGGCTGAGGGTGATGAAGCGCCACAAGAGACGCCTAGAGAGCAGATGGAGATCGTCACGCTCTGAATCTGACCGAACTCAGGTGAGAGCCCATTTACGGACTTACCTTGTGGCGTTAAGAGTGGCCAAGCGTCAGTATTGTGCCACTCTTATTGTGTCCGCTGATAACCGCCCTGCCGCCCTGTTTGGGGTGACCCGCTCCCTCCTCCAACAGAGGCCGCGGGAAGCCCCTCTGCAGGGCAGAGCAGAGGAATTTGGGGAGTATCTGCAGGACAAAATCGCTCAGATTCGAAGCGAGCTGGTCCCTGCTAGTGGTCTGGAAGGAACGTCAGAGGCGGGTCGTGAGGTTCCATTCTGGGAGGGGTTTGACTCTGTTACTTCCGATGATATGGACAGGCTGCGTAGGCGACTGCGAGCCACCACATGTTTATTGGACCCGTGTCCCTCCTGGCTTGTACTGGCATCCTGGGAGGTCACACGAGGCTGGCTCCAGGAGTTAGTCAACGCTTCTTTGAGTGAAGGGTTCCTGCCGGCCGCCCTGAAAGAGGCAGTGGTGAGGCCCCTCCTCAAGAAGCCTTCTCTGGACCCAACTTTACTAGCCAACTACCGTCCCGTCTCCAACCTTTGCTTTTTGGCGAAGGTTGTAGAGAGTGTGGTGGCACAACAGTTTCCACGCCACTTGGAGGAAACTGATTATCTGGACCCGCGCCAATCCGGTTTCCAGCCCGGTCACAGCACGGAGACGGCATTGGTCGCGTTGGTGAATGATCTCTGCAGGGCCAGAGATGGGGGCTGCTCCTCCATCCTGGTCCTATTAGACCTCTGGGCGGCTTT